>NC_133616.1:35807342-36164217 GCF_964106895.1 Numenius arquata
TTAGAAGAACTAATTGGAAACTGTGTCCCGCTGGCTTCAGAGTACGAACATGAAACAGAAAAGGTCCCTGTCACAGTGAGTTTGCAATCAAGCCCCCTGCTAAGCCTGAGGAATAACAATATTTTCTGGCGCTATCTAGAGTTCATTCTTGTGCCACTGAGAGTTCATTGGAAGCCTCAATTTTTATTCCAGTCAAAGATCCCTGGAAAGACAGCTTTATTCACTAAATTCACAGATCAATGCAGCAAGATTTGCATATAGGCAAGTATATAAATCCTGCTTTGCAGTATATTTTCCTACTCTTGCACTGTGAATTTTTAAAGAGTCTTGTGTCAGGAAGAAGCAATAGTCTGACAGCACTAGAAAACGAATTCCTTTGTTTATCTGAAGAACAGGTATAGCCTGTGCAGGAGCAGTATCAGCTTTCTCTCACTGTGTCCACCCATCTGGCAGCAAGCATTTCCAGAAAAGAGAAGACAATTCAGTCTGTACGTTCGTTCAGTCTTCGGCTGTCTTTCCAGAAGTGCAGTGTTGCCAAACATGGGTCCAAACACCAAGATACAGCCCTTCTCCAGCCATTTCCCACCTGTTTTTAAAAGTAAAAAAGGGAAAATACTTACAATAATCTCCTCGTTTCAATGCTTTTGGAGTATATTTTAGTCACATTTTCAAACTTTCTGCAGCAATGAAAATGAAAACTTTTTTTTTTTTTAAAAAAATACAGAAATGGAAAATTCTCTCCTAATTTCAACCTTAACAGAAATAGGTCTTTATGAATAGCATCAAATGCACAGGAAAAATCTGTGAAGACTGTAACATTATGGGTGCCATTTCTAATGCAGCACTTCTGCTCCTGAACTTGACCTAAGAACAAATGACCTAAGAACAAATGTTTATTTTGCATAGTTCATTGAAAAAATTGAAATAATTTTTGGTCTCCAGAATTAGGGTTGAATTTGAACTAGAAGCCACATGATCAGCACTGCACTATGCCACTGCCAGTTCCATTAATGAGATATTTACTACTGCTTCCTCTATCCCTGACGGCATATTTTCCTGAAGGACTTAGAGCCTCTCCATTTTGCTTTCCCTAATCTTGTATTCTGTTGCAGCTCACAAAGCCATCACTCTGTCCCTTTTTGAAGACCAGCAAAATCAGTTGCCTTGGTCAAAAATATTCGCAGTTGTTCTCTCAGTGTAGTCTGCTCTGAAAAGGAGTCTGGTTAATTAACATTGATTACAATCCAACGGCTGCAAGTAAAAATTGATCACCAGGGTTCCTAATCTGAATGCCTCTCTGTCCTGATTTCACTATTTCTGTGACTGTCCAATGAGGAGACAGGGACAGGGCGTGAATCCACTTCTTAAAAGTCCCAGTAATTCTTAGGGTCCCCTGTGAAAGACATTGGTCATCCTTCTGGTCCTGCTTTATCACCCTCTGGGATTGTCATTTGTTAGCACAGCATCTAATTGCTGCAAATTGTCAGTGTGCACATTTGGACCCTGTTCAATGTTCCATTTTTTATTGAGAGAGGAGCAATGGTATTGATTTTGGATAGCCAGGGAGAATGCCAGGGATATTAGTAAGGAGCTCAGCGAACACAACACATAAACTTTTATGACATGATGTCAAACTAGATTGTGCAGACATAAATGAAAAGGACAACATCTTCTGTAATTACTGCAAACATATACCATACATCTATTAGAAAAAGGGTACATTTCAATGAAAAAGAGACCTTGCAAAAAGTGGCATCTCAGAAAATCTGTCTGGCAAAACATAAAAGGGGAAAGATTTTTAAGTGTACCTCTGGAAATGATAATACATGAGCCAGGAGCTGTGTTTCTGCTGCTGTTTCACAGTGACTGAAACCTATGTTTGTGTAGGCTGGTGACCCACTTCCAACCTCCTTTGAGTTTGGATTTGTGTAATGCCATGCAAAGCACTAGCATTCTCCCCGTGAAGCTGATGCCAGGGTGGGGTACAGCACAGCAACTGCCCAACTCTGCTGAGTGAGCTTTGTCCTGGTCCTCCCCAGCAAAAGCAACTTCACTCCCATAATGGTAAAATTTCACACCCCCCAAAAAGAATCAGCAACCACCTGACTTATTGTAGCTTATGGAGTTACCATTATGCTGAAGTTTAAACTAAATAGTGATTTAACCTGCTAAGTCAATGATTTCAGGGACCTTCAAGCACTTAATTCATGACCACAGGTGAGTTGGTGTATGTTAGACTGTGGCTTCACTCACTTGTATCTGAGTCTCAGTTTTTCTGTAAAGTAGTTACACAATGGTTTACTGTAAATAATATGTGCAAATCGATGTTAGAGCCACTAATTCAGAAGTTTTGTCTGAGTCTGCTGCCCTCCTTGACTTCTCACTATCTTTGCATGGTGCACTATGAAAGTCAGTGTGAGTCGTCGGTTTTAGCTCATGCAGAATTCCACCCATGAAATCTTGACAGCCCAAATTTAAGAAAACCAAGGATGTTATGAGTACAAACTGAAACATGGGCAGGTCTGTGTGAACACCACAAAACACTTTTTCACTGTGTGGGTGACTGAGTACAAGTTGCCCAGGGATGTTGTGGAATCTTCATGCTTGGAGATATTCAAAAGCGATGTGGTTCCAGTCCTGGGGAACCATCTCTAGAAGGCCCTGCTAGAGCAGGTCTGTTGGATCAGATGACCTCCAAAAGCCCCTTTCAACCTCAGCCACTCTGTGAGTTGCAATTCTATGAGGCAATACGAAGAGCATAAATATCTTTGCAGCTATTGTGTAATTCTGTTTCTACTTCTGAGTTTATTTACTTCTTTATGAATTTATTTGAATTCTTAGAGTCCTCAATTCACTAAGTGAAAATTTTAAAGGTATACATGGCTACTGGATGTAATTTTTGCATGGGATCAGTTGCTTCAGGCAATAGCAAAAGGTGCGGGAGTTCCCAGCGGAATCCCCCCACTGATTGACCAGAACTTCTCCCGTCTTTGAAATATAGCCTTAAACTCAGAACAGCAGTAGATGAATGGTGAGGACTGAAATGATGTCAACAATTTGTGTGGAGGCCAAAGAAAATACAAAGGGGCCCTCAATGGCTTCGTCTCTGAATTTGTTGCAATGCAGCTGTGAGTAATAAGTTTGCTTTCTTTTCAGGCACAGTACACTACATCTGAAATAGTTTCTGAACTTAGCGCACAGTTTCCTGACCATCTATTATTTTCCTTGGGGATCAGAAGCCTTTCAAGCATTGCAGTGAAGAGTTTGATCTGAGCATATCGTGCAGCAGGGAGATGGGTGGTGGTCTGCTGGCTTGATCTCACAGGTTGCAGAGCTTGGGGAAAGTCACTATTTAGACATATTAATATCATTTTATTGCTGGCCCTATCATTTATTTTGACTCATCTGAACAGTGGCCAATTCTGTACTATTTTAAGCATTTGTGCAGAGAAGTTATGCAAATACATAACTTTTCTGTGTGGGTGGGTTTAGAAAAAACTCAGTGGGAATAAGGAGTTAGATTAAATCTCTCTTCTTCTTCTACAATCTGTAGAAGGTCTGCATTCATAACAATGGCTACCATTTTTAGGAGATGAACAGGGCCAGCAGAAAGGTGTCCCTTCATACATACATTGAAGGGTTATTTTATTAAAAAAATGTTTCAAATATATTTTATTCAGTTACCATGAAATCAGAGTGATATTCTAAGTAGTAGTAGTATTTATTTATGTTTGCATTTGGAGTTTTCATTAATTTCTTAACACATCCTGAAAGTCACTAAGTAACAGAAACAGCATCCCTCAATGTAGTTTGCATAAAGCAAATCTATAAAATAAAATCAAAAGTAAACAGCACTATGAAGCTGAGACAAAGAAAGAACACCATTTCTGCTTTTGATTCTGAGTTGTGCTGCTGCTTCTGGTGGCACCACATTCTCCCAGTAAAGTGCATTGCTGGACTTGTCACATTCATCACCTAACAGGTTTAGAATCAAAGGAGACTTTTGTTCATATATTAAACTGAGAGGTACTTCTTCCTTCCTCTGCCACTCATGTCTGCAGAAAGCGAGTGTAGCCCACAGCCTAAAAACACCTGAGTCTTTTGTTCAGTTAACTGGCCACTACTGCCAAGACTTTGGGGTGCCTCCGATATGTTCCGTTTACTTCCTGTGGCACTGTCTGACTTTTGGTCCATTTGGTAGCTTGGAAATTTGCTGCGATGTGTTGTGGTATTTTGCTGCCAGTATGTGGAGCAGATGTTCTGAAGGCCTTTCAGGGTGAACCCTGTCGTGTTTGGATGCAGAGGTCCAAGCTTGGTGAGTCAGGATCTTCCTTCAAGATCTGCAAGTCCACGTTTCCTTCACCCTTTCTTCCAAATGTATTGTTCTTATTTCCCAGGAAAGCCCCTTGACTCAGCTCTATATGAAGGAAATTACAGGCCTTTGTATACATGGAGTCTTTAATGCCTGCAGCGTAGGGACTGCAGGTTGCAAAATTTTTGGGGCAGAGATTTGTGTTTTTCACTTGTGATGTACCTAGCCTACAGTATGGTCAGGCATCAGGTGAATAATATTGGTAACAACAATTCAGGCAGATATGACTGATATTGCTCTGGAGATCAGCAGAGTCCATTAATTTAAGTGAAAAAGTGCAGGTAAAACACAGGTACATATATAGATTCATAGATTCATAGATTGGTCCAGGCCAGAAGGGACCTCCAAAGGTCATCTAGTCCGACCTCCCCGCAGTCAGCAGGGACACCCCCAACTAGACCAGGTTGCCCAGGGCCTCGTCGAGCTTCACCTTGAATATCTCAAGGGAAGGGGCCTCAACCACCTCTCTGGGCAACCCGTTCCAGTATTCCACCACCCTCATGGTAAAGAATTTTTTCCTAATATCCAATCTAAATCTCCCCTTCTCCAACTTAAAACCATTGCCCCTCATCCTGTCACTGCAGGCCTTTGTAAACAGACCTTCCCCAGCCTTCCTGTAGGCCCCCCTCAGGTACTGGAAGGCCGCTATGAGGTCTCCCCGGAGCCTCCTTTTCTCCAAGCTGAACAACCCCAGCTCCCTCAGTCTGTGAGACTATGAGAGTTGAATAATAGAGTTGAATGTGACCCAGGATCTGTTTCTTTCTGTGTTGTCCATCAGTGTAGCGCCCATCACAATATTCTCTGATGGCCTCTCCCACATACCTCTTCTCCTCCCATTTCTCTGGTGCTTTTCCCAACAGAAGAGAGAAGAAAGAGGAATAGTGTCTGCAATGGGTGGTTTGATGGCTACATCAACACTGAACAAACGTTAAGAAGTTTTGCTGAGGGGTGAGAAGATGAAACCTGGCAGCTACCAGATTCCACTGAAAGGAGAAAGTGACCACAGCCACAGCGCCATTTGTTCTTGCTGAGGGCCAGGAAGGGAAACATCAAGGAATTATCATGGGTTTGAATTAGCATTGTTACATGGACGCAAATTTGCTATGAGAACACAAAGTATAGTTCTACTCTGAGTCTTACTCAGTTACCTGTAAACTAAAAATACTGGCTTGTTGTTTTTTTCTATAGGTTTAAAATTCTTTTTTTTTTTTTGGTTATTGCAGTAACAGCCGTAATTGCAGGGTGGCAGAAGAAGGGATTTCCCTGCCTTATGCTGGCTGTTACTACAAGTGTTAAATTAATCCAATGCCTGGGATGCTTTAGTACTGATGAAGGATTGAAAGACTGTGAGGAAAAACAGTGTTTTTGGGACAAAAATAAAAGGCGTATTGGGAATTTTGGCTAGTGAGAGAAACAAGGACTAAAACCACAAAGACCAAGAGAAAACATCTGTGAAAGTAGAAGACAAGGCATACTGTCCCCTTCTGCCACTATCAATGAGCTTGGAAAGGAAAGAAGGAATTCTGGCTAGGAGATTCAAATGGATCATTTCCCAGAGAAACGGCATAAGACTGGGATCTACTCAGAAAAGAACAGGAAAACAAAAACAAAAACAAAACCCCTGAGAAATACCTTTGAGTGAGGTGAAGAGCAGAAAGGCATGATGAGTCAGATGAAAGCCAAGCCAGATCAGGCATAAAAGCCAGAGCTATGTAAAATTACCAAGATTTGGTTGGCAAGAATGTGGGTTGTTGAGAGATTTTAGGTGCTTTGAATTCAAGGTTGTTTGATCCTGAAATCCCAGAAGCGCAAATTGAAGTAATTTCTACTAGCAATGAGAGCATTCACATCAACCCTGTAGGTCTTCTTTTTCCAAATAGCTTCTAGGATCCAACTGCCCTTTCCCCTCACTTGCCGCTGAGGAGTGCAATCCCGATTTCAGCGTGTTCTCACCAACTGGCTAATCTGAATGCTTGCAATAAATCTCCAGAGTGTTGCCTGTGAGAATAAATGCATATCTGGCACAACCTCCACAGGAGCAGTAGGTTAACATCTTCACCAGCTGTATCATGGGCTTGCATGAAGTCTCCAGGTCCCAAGAATATCTCCTATTCTTGGTTTACACTGAATTTGCTGCAATGTACACAGCTGAGGGGGACAATAAAGGAATTGCATACATTTAATCGCAAGAAATATTTAATTAAAATATCAGTAATAAATATTGGCACCTGCCCACACAACAAGGATAACACAAGTTGCTTAGCCTATTTTAAAAATGAGTTTTAGTGAGAACACATCACAGAAATTACTAAATTGTGAAAGCTGTGCTCTTGTATACATAATGAGTTTTTCAGTATTATGAATTTTACAGGCTTGTATTTCTCAGTATCCACTGTGCATGTAGAAAAGATGAAAGTGATGCTGCTATATGTGATAAGAATTTCCTTTAGGAAGGTGTTATTTAGATTCAGGAGAGATTTTGAAGTCTAGATAACTGAAAAGTGTAAGAATTTTTCTTCTTTAGGATAAAAAACCAACAGAACAAGGTCAGTGTCCTAGAACTGGGCAAGTCTCCCTACAGTAAAAGGAAGGAAGAAATTAAAAGTTTGTTACAATGACAACTGCAAGCCTGGAGTTTGTCAGTTGGAAAGACTATAGACTCTGAAACATCTTGAGGGATCAGGCCATAAGGGTTTTACACATTTACTTTCAGCATTTTGTCAGCACATCGTTTGACAACATGGTTTTGTTAATGAATGTGAAGAATTGTATATGTGGTTCTATACCTTGGATGCCAAAGGTATGGGTCATGGTACCTAAACAGATAGGCTCTGTATTCATTAAAGGGGGCAGCTCAAATAAAATGGAACATATATTTTGACATAACTTGAAGTAACTATTTCTTTTGTGATTTATGACATTTTCACACCAAAGAGAAAGACAAGTGTGAGTGAGCTGATTGCTAGACTCATCGCACATAACTCTCGGGAGACTCCCCAGCAGGAAATAACTTCAGCTGGCACAGGAGCGGGTGAAAGCCAAGGCAAACTGATACAGCTCTCAGGTAACTCTCCTGTCAGGAAGATTTGCCAGATCATACTGAAAGTTTGATACCTGACCGGGGTCAGTGCCAGATTACTTTGAGTAAGGGGTAACCTGCCTCCTGGCTGCTACTTTTCCTCTGACACTGTTATGCAGTCACATGCCTGTCATTGTTCTCCAGATACAGGAGATGTTGCTTATAGGGATGGACTAGAAGTTAACATAATGAGCCAAATGACTGCTTTGTTTTGCCTGTAAAGGTTGTGAAACTGTCTGTCTGGAGCAGCAGAAGGAAAGGGAGAAAATCTGAAGAACAAACTGAGCAGAGAGCAACATTTCAGAACAACTCTGGATTTAGGGAAAGCCAAAGAAGAATATTTGACTAAGTTCTTCTGTATTTCTGTCAACTATGTGTGAGCAAAACCAGATTCCCTTGAAGTCCCTACAGCTTTGTAGGGACTGTCTTTAAAAGTGGGATGGGAATGAAACGTGGTCCAAGACCCATCACAAAAACTTCTGGAAATTTTCTGTTCTTATAAGCTAAAGATTGACATTTTTTGTGTGAGAAAATGGGGTTACCAATGTTCTGATCGTTTGTAAAATTACCCTCTTCTATAAGCTGAATACTGTCTCTCTTCTCAGATCCCTCTCTTGTATCCACTATCAGATTTCCTCTCATTTTGCCTGTGCTTTCCATTTATATCATACATCATACCCTTTTCCATGAAGCAGCTTCTGCCCCTACTTGTTCTTTAATGACTACTTTGTGCTGCGTGCATGAAGTCCTTAGGGATTGGAACAGGCTGCCCAGGAAGGTTGTGGAGTCCCCTTCTCTGGAGATTTTCAAGACTCACCTGGATGCAGTCCTGGGTAACGTGCTCTGGGCAATCCTGCTTTGGCAGGGGAGTTGGACTAGATGATCTCTAGAGGTCCCTTCCAACTCTGACAATTCCATGATTCCGTAATTGCTCTAAATCGCTTGTGCATTTCTAGGAAGAGTTTCAAGACGGCTGTCTTCCAGAGGGAAACCTGAGCAGGGAGAAGCTGAGCAGAGGCTTAGCTAGGTCTGTACAGTAGGTCTCTCCTCCTTGCTGGGCCTTCCACCAGAGCAGGCAAGCACCAAACTAGAGCAGATTGGATTGTACATCCAGGACTAGCCATTCACTGCTTCCCAGCAAATCACTTACTCACTTGGGATGCCAAGCTCAAACCTCAAGTTAGTTAATTAACGTGACACCAAAGAAAATAAAACCAAGTTCAAATTTGGATGTCTGAAATATAAGTATTTAGTATACCTATATACAGAAGGATGGGATTTAAAGAGGTTCTCTGGTTTCAACAGATTTTGATACTTTTCCAATAAAGGCAAAAATTTCAATTTCATCTTCCCTGAAAGAATCAATGCATTCAATTAGGCATGTCCACCTGGTGCAGCTGGTAGGACAGAGACCCCATGGAGCAAAGAGTATAGGACAAAATAAAGACTGGGATAACTAGCAAACTTTGTCTTGATGCTTTTCGAGTCTGGAGTGTGTACCTGCAACCAGAATGTTCTTTTGATAGCCTTCATACCAACTAGAAATTTGCAGGTATGCAGACTGATCCATTTCACTATTGTCTTGCCAAAACTGCCTCTTTATATGTCATTCTAGGCAAAGTTGGAGTAGATATGTTAAAAAAAAAAAAAAAAGAAAGCAGTCTTGTTTTAAGGCAAAAAAGAAAGAATAATAAAAAAAAGAGAACCTCCCCACAGTCATTGAACTATACAGGCTGTTGCTTCACTGTGAGTCAACTTGCTGAAATTTCTGGATGGTGTTTTTTCTCTCCGCTAAGGTATTCTGGAAGATGGAAGTAAGTTTTCATTGACTTCAGGTCCACTTTTCCCATTTCAGCAGTGCTTTTCCTAGGAAAGACTGAGTAGAAGCTGAATAAAGACTGAAGGATTTTTCATGTGTTAATGATGGTAGCTGTTTTAGCCTGGCTACCTGTACCACCAGAAACAGGCCGGCAGTAGCTTCCGCCTAAACTAGTCAGAAGAAAACAATAATGAACTTCAGTCAAGGCAGTTCTTTTAAATAAACACATTCATTCACCACACTGGACTGGCTCCCAAATTTTGGCTGATGACGGCTGTGGAGTAGGGTGTGATATCTGCACCTGACTTTCTCTCTGCCATTTCCTGCTCAGCTCCCGCTTTGATCTCTGTCTCTGAATATAATTATGAAGCCTGAATCAGAACCAGGCTCTCATTTCTGCTGCCCCAACTTGCCCTCCTCTCTAGCTCTTAAGGAAGACACTGTGATTCTCAAATGCTTGCCTTTTATTTTTAGTCCAATAAAAAGGACCACCTGCAAATTCAGGTTGCTTTTTTCTTTTTATTACCTGCTTTTTATTATGTAGCCAACATACCCCAAAAGTAACCAGTAAATGCACATAAAACATAATTAATCTTCTGAAAGGAATGTATCTTCTTTGCCTGAAATTGTTGTACCAAACCCTTAGGTGACATACACTGGCAGAGTTCCACTAAAACCACCCCGGCTATCTTAATTTACAACACATATGTTTGGCCCAATCCTTTTGCTCTCAATGATAAAGTGTATACTGAGCTGGATCTTCAAGGCTAAGTTCTTGGTTACCAGTGGGGGCCAATTAGCATAGCTCTGTTAACTGAAATGAAACTATCCTGATTTACAGCAGCTGAACATTTGCACTGCTCTCTTCCCCTCCTCCCCACCATGAGCCCCCCAGCAGACATTGTTTCAATATTTGGCATTTAAAAATATACTTACTATGGAAAAATATATTTACATGGCAAGGATTTTTTTAAGGCTTTGCACTGACCTCAGGAGGTTAGGACCTTGAGGTCAGTGTCTTAAATCCTGTGCTCTATGTAAACGGTATAGTAATTGCTATTAGACGACGGTGCATTTAATTATGATAACTAGTACCTGTTTGTTGGAAAGAGACCAACCCTGAAGAACTACCAACCAAACCCCAAAGCTGCTGTTTCTCTTGCAAAGATATGATATTGTTCATCATCGTAAAATTTTATTCAATCAGGACAACAAATAATAAGGAATCTTAAACTAACCAGGACATGTACATCTACATTTATGTATACATACACATAAATACCAGCTGTCAGACTGATCCTCCTTCTTCTAAGTTTTTCACTAGCTTCTAAGTGCAGTGTGAAAGCAACATTAGCAAGGACAGAATCGTATATCATATGTCTAATTTTAGTGCTTTGGTTTTGTAAAAAGAATTGTCAAGTTTGCCCCAGACATGTTTGTTGAGAAAGAACTTAGAGTTTCATCCTTTATTAACCAGAACATTTTACTGTAGCCGATTTCATGTTACCATCACAAACAGCACACTTCAACTGCTTGTGCCTAGTGACTGTTATAAATTCTTTTGGGAGAGTTAAGGTTGTAAAACAAGAACATTAAGTGCACGCATAAAAAGCATGCAACTGTTTACAGCTCCTATGTAAATGTCCTCCTTACGTTTATTTTTTTATTACAAAGTGACAAGCCAAAGGTCAAGTACCCAGCAAATGCCCACCATTGCTGACTACTGAACCAGAGCAAACCAAGTTTAGCTAATCCTCAATCCTTTCTATTGTAGAGAAGAGTAAGGGCATGAAAGAGCAAATCAAACACCTATTTTTCTTTTGTAGTTTTAGGAGAATTCTTCAGATGCTGGAAGCCCAGGCTTAAATCTAGTATCAGGCAGTCACATATAATCATAGCCTTCAGCAGAGTTGCTCAAATTTCATAATGACACAAGTGATGAGAAGCTCGAGCCTATCTTATTTATGGACAGATGGGATTATATTTGCAATATCACCAGAATAAATTTATTTATAAAATAATCTGAAACATTTAACGGACTGACTCTATCCTGTTACACTCACTTTCTGCTGCTATAGCTTCACTGACCTTTTAAAGACAGAACTCTTCATTAAACAGTTAAGCACAGAGTTAAAGGGAAAGCATTTCCATCTCTGTTCTCTGAAGTGGCTGACTTTGAAGTTTTGTAGTGCAAAAGATACAGTTCAGACTGGAGTCAAATACTCGCCACAGGAACTACTGTTCTTACAATAGCAGAAGGTGTGTTACAATGGAGATTTGCTGAATATACAGACTTTTTGAACACAGTCAATACATGGTGTTCTCTTAACAAGTTGATCTCTTCCTGGAGTCATCCTTTAGATCCTTTATTAGAGGAACTAGTGCAAAAGAAACAGAGTAATTCCTTTGACAGATGTGATAACAATATCTATATTTTCCTTTTTGATACACGGTTTTTGGTTTCACTTCATATAACTGTATTAAGGGACTTTTTGATGGGCATTTTTTCCTACTACTTGATCTTAAGTTGGGATCATTTTGTAATCAGGAGCATTTCAACCTGACAGAAACAGCAGAGAACAGCTGAGAAATAATAAGCCAGGCTTCTGTAGGCATTTCACAGAAGTTTCTTTAAGTACTTAGTAACTGTTAGAACAGCTTGTAAAGCACACTGAAAGGCTCCTAATATTCATGCACCAAACTGTCTCTACAGAGCTGTTAAATTTTCCCAATGAGGAATGATACAGAGATGTTCTGGCTATGTTTCCATAGGTATTTCCTTAAGGAAATGTTTCTATTCACCGAATCCATAGGGAGTATTTTAATAAGACAGACTCCCCCTTCAACATGATCCATCAGTAAATGACAGTGTGATGTTAGTGTTGTTTCTCACAACAAAGATGTTTTGGATTTTCTGTAGAAAAGCAAATCCACATTCCTAACTTTTCTCTAATTCTCCTGTCCCTCCTCAAAAAGCCCATATGCAGTTTTTAGCCATCTTTCCCATCAAGTCCACCCTGCAGCCTACCTGTGGATAGGCTATTTTCATACAATTTTAGTAGTTCTTAACAGTTACAGCAATATGTTGACTGTAGTATATATAATATATGTGTCATTTCACTATTAGTTAGATAATTTCTACTGGTAAGGGAATGAGTCTGAAATTTGGCAAAGAAACTTAGTTTTACACACAGGCAGGCACACACTCACACACACACTCGCTCCTTCATGTAAATGTATATAAATCCACAGATATGTCCTTCTCCCCTTCACAGTTCCCCATTGAAACTTGGAATAATTTAAGATTCAAGACAGGACAGAGTTATTCACAGTGCTAAACTGCTCCATGACTGGCTCAAACTCATTCAGTGCACTCTGAGCTTTTTTGGAGAGACCATCTGCATAACTTCAATTTTTTAAATTGAAAGCAAACACCTTCCTCTAATTTTTCTCTGCTAGGAGAGTCAGTTTCTTTTGGAAATTTAGTGCCAACAGTCACCAAACAAAAGAGCAAACTATAGCCATTGAAGAGAAATTTCATCAATAACAACCATCCTTGAAGAAAACACAGAGTTGTCACCCTTGTACCCATTAGTACAAGGCAGAAAAATTAGCTGTACCATTGTAACACCATTAAGTTACTGCAACAATAACCGAAAATAGAAATAATACATCATTCCACCCCTTACTATAATAGCATCAGGACTCAAAAAAAAAAAAGAAACAATTGTTTAGGAGCCAACACTGATAATACAGAGAGATTTTACCATGGAATACTGAATTGCACTACTACCTGCCTTGTCCTACCACCCGTCATATTCTTTAAAACCAAAAAAAATACAAAGAAATGGTCTCCCCATTTCTCTTTTCATCTTTTTTTTTTTTTTTCTTTTCTTTTTCTCCTTCCCTTTTTAAGAAGCCTTCATTCCTGTCTCAGCTGTCACAGGCTGTGACTGCTTCTAGGCTAAGTCACTCTGCCAAGGTTTCCTCCCAACTCAAGGAGAGCCAGTCGCATGTGTCTATCCAGTAATAAATTGTATTCTAGACGTAGAAATCTACAGGATGATTCAGAAAAATACACTCATGGGATATTACTGTGAATTAATTATAGATCTATAGCATTTTAGAAGAACACCTGTCTAAATCTTAAGCATTTATAGTACCCAGCAAGTTCTGTTCTTCATTTTTGTGAAGGATGATATACAGACCTCACAACAGTGGCTCTGACAGCATGGGACCCAATTGTATATCCTTTGCATGCCTCAAATACCTATTGAGTGGAAACTGCAACAGGCATCTTTTTTCTGATGTTAACGACAATTTAACTTTTACTTTCTTTTTTTTTTTTTTTGATGTCTCCAAAGAAAACAGCAGTTATCTGTTCCCTCTCTGCTGTACTGTTCAATTCCTTAAAAATAATTCCCTGGAGAGAATTCAATTCTTCTTGCTTTTTCCTGTGAAATATACTTACTTAGACAGGAGTTCCCACCTCAAACTGTGTCATTAAATTTTCCCTCACTCTTCATAAGTGCTTTCATATGCATCCATTTTGGTTTGTGCTGGTAGAAAAAGTGAAGCTGAAGAGTCAAAGTCCACCAAGCAGTTTTGACAGAATCCAAGTTCTATATTAGTTTTAAATTTACATTTGTCTTCAAGACACAGTTCCCTGTGTATTTACCGTGTAAGTACACATACACATGGTCAAGGATATTTACTGTTTTGCTAAAATACAATATTGCATGATAACAAAGAAGAACACCTAACTTAACAGACAGGCACCTGCGGGTAACATTTTGCTATAGACAGATACAGCCATGAACTTTCTTCTTTGGTAATACAAAAAAAAAATTAAATACAAACTAGGAATGATCTTCAACTGACAGTGACTGCCAAAAATACTATTATTATCTTATCCTAGGTCATCATTTTGAAATGGATAGATTAGAAAAAATCACAGGACAGTATTAGTCTAAATACTGATGTCCTGACGCACGATTGCTCTACAAAATGAGATTAAGAGATTCTGTGCTCTGCTTTGTAGACACTTAATTTCTGATTAGATGACTGGAAGAAACTGTTATGTTCAGAACGGTTGACTGGAAGAAACTGTCAGAGTGTTGATGTTTTCCAGGGACTGTGGCTCCACAATGCACGTTAATTCTATTTGGGTTTGTGAGAAAACAAATGGGTCATGTGTACTCCTCTGGGGAATTATGAGGTTTACTTGCCATTTTGCAACTTTCCTTACAAAATTCAGTGAATGCTGACATACAAAAGGCATAAACAGGGCCTGATTTTATATGGTGACAAACGTGCTCAGTAGCCCTGAAAGGGAAGCTTGCTGACTTTTCTAGCTTGGAAGTCAGAAGACAGTTAGAGTAATAGATCTCTCTTTACAAGTAACCACCCATGTGAATTCTTACTTCTCCATCCTCATGCCAATAGGCCCAAAAGAGCTTTCCAAATCCTGCATCAGTTTCTCAGAAAATGCTCTGAAACCTCTATCATTATTCTGAAAGCAGCCTAAACACAGGTTTGTAAAGCACTGAAATGATATTCATTGAACAAGGTGCCAAAAAAAGGAGGAAGTAACTAGGAAGTAACTGATACCTCAGATATAACCCAATTATGAGTTGCAATTTAGGGCCTGAAGTTACATCCCAGGACACCTGAGTAACAAAGACTCAACTTTATCTGTGGCATGTTAAGTATATTTGGTACCCAGGAACTGCAGTGTTCACTACAAATCAGCCAAGCTTTTCTGCCCTGCGTTCTTCAGCAACTTAAAGAGAGGCTGGCTCCATGTTTGTCTCTTTCTACTGACTGGGAGATAGACAAAATGTGCAGTGATATGGTCCTAAGTCCCAGAGCATAAGCAGTACATCAGATATCAGTGTAGAATTGTTTCTGTGAGAATGCTTGTGCCTAAGGACATTCCAGTAACAGTCCCTTCTCATCCATCCCAGGAGGGAAGGCCACCTAAGCCAGGAGCTGAGGAGGAGAAGCTATGCTCTCCATCTGCCTTTCACTAGACAGTTGAAGGAGGCAAACATAGAGAAAGGACTCCACTGCTTCTCTCCAGGATCCATACTGGCACAAAAATCCCTCTGCCACACAGTGCCCTGGGAGGGTTGTCGACTGCAGACACAGTCCCTCTTGGAGCACCCTCCCCCTGCTCTCCTCACTCTTACCAGAGTGAGCCACCAAGGGCTATCTGGCCCTTACACATTAGTATTGGACAGCGTATAATGACTTGACTTGTCAGATCACACATTTTGTTCTATTATTCCAGTACACTGAAAAGAACTCATACATACTTATTTGCTTCCTATAGTGCTTCCAATAATCACAGCTGCTGCAAAGAGTGTATTGTCTCTTGCAATTATCTCGCCATCAAGAAAGCTAAGAAAATAGCAAAGGATTTTTCTCTCCACTGGAGACCATATGATACTTGGGGTGTTTCTCATTAAAGAAAATGTACATATTTTAAAACATGTTGGCAGCTGGAAAGATCTGCACCTTTAAAAAGTGGTTTTCAGAAGGTGATGAATTTTCTTGTAAAGGAATCGCTTAGAGAGAGGCTCAGTGTAGCTTTGAGCTAAACCAGAGGATGAATTAGTTTTATAACAGCAAGACTTACAAGAGGGTTTAGTATTAAATATTAAACATTTCTCCATTAAAATCCTGAGTGGAAATCTGGGTATGATGGATTGAATTGAGGAAATAACCATTCATGTGACCATGCGCAAGACCTCCATTTGCATTTCAGTCTGGAAAGACACCTTGTTGCTGTTGTTAGCTCCTGGAGTCTGACAGAGGGCTACTGAGCACAGGGGTAGGCACTTCTCCTGTACTCAGAGTAACACACGCAGCCCTTGGAGGGCTGGAGGAGGGGAACCCTTTCCTCCCCATTGACTGTGCTTTCTTGCTGGATGCTTAGAAAAGCCTTTTTGAAAGCTGGGGAGACAAGAGCACCTCAACACCTTCTTTACTTTCCAGAAACAAACCATAACAAATTAGTTAAGAAAATCTCTATGAGATGTTCCCTATATAACAGTTTATGAAACAGTTACCTCATTTGTCATATCATTCTAGGGTTATTAGCAACAGCTTTCAAAAAATCAACTCAGTTTTGTCTAAGAAGAGGCTGAGGTGGCAGAGAGAGAGGTTTCTAAAAGCAGTCAGCAACTACTAGCTCCTGCAGAGAACTTCAGAAGCCAAAGAGAATGGAGTCTTCTTAAGGAAACTGGCCTTGAGAGACCATATCTTACAAGAGCTTAATGGAAATTGGGTGCCTAGGTCACAAAATTTGCTTCAGAAAAGCCCAGCTTCTGGTCATTTGGCTCCTGCAAACTATTCTGAGTCCCTTCCTCCCTAAATCCTATTAAGTCTACAGTTTTCAGGATCTATTCCACATAAATCAGTTTTGAGTTGATCAACATTTCTCTATTAATAGCTTCCAGACCCATGCTGTAAGAGTATGAAAAATCAGAGCAACTCAAGCCAGAAAAATTGTAATGAATTTTGTCTTGTGAGAGACAGCAAAATGGCACAAAGATTAAACTGAGAAGTAGAAAGCTGTTCTTCACAGCAAGAAGAGTCTCATAACTCTAAATGTTTTTTAGTTACTGTAAATTGAGATGTCTCCACTGATTCACTTGAATCTATCCTTATCAAAGGACCTAGTCCTCCTTCTTACCAAGAGATTCTGACCGCTTTTTGTCTGTTTATTTCAGCAGAATTAGCTCACTTCAGCTGATACAATTCAAGTTGCCAGCATTATGAAATCCATTGTTATTATCTCTCTTTCTCAGTTACATCCACCAGAAAAAAAAAAAAAAAATGATAGTTCCCAATAATTTAGAAAACTGTTCTTTCTTTTTTTTTTTTTTTTCTCCAATGTACCACATAAAATACAGCTGAGTTTCAGCTCTTGTGGTGGGCAAGCAACAATGGAAATAGTGTTGAATCACTGGTGGGATAACTGCTAGGCTGAAATAATCACTGCTGTGCTGTCTGGCTGATATGTGATGGATGAAATATTTTCTTGTGTCAGCATTTATTTATTTATTTATTATTTATTTAACTTATTTATTTAACTTTTTTTTCCCAAAACATATATTTATTAATGGGGAGGGAATTCTTAAGGTCTTTCAGGATTCAGTTAACCCAAATGCTCATGCAACATAACAGCTTACCACTCCTGTCAAATGAGATCTTCTTCACTTCCTCTCCTTCTAGTCTTCCAAACTCACAGCTGGTACCAGTTCCCACTGTGGAGTGGAGACTGACTGAGCTGACACAACGTGCACAGCAGAAAAAAACAGTAGAAGGGAAGGAGAGCATTATTCTACCCCTTCATCAACAGCAAAAAGGTAGATTGGCTCATTGCATCTGAAACTGTGCTCACTGAGTTCAGTTATTTCTCCCACATTGCTTTACTTGGAGCAATGTTGTGAGCCAGGTGGGAGAAGTTTCCCCAGACTGTGTGGGTCTGTACCAGGTATGAATCATAGAATCATAGAATATCAGGTTGGAAGGGACCTCAAGGATCACCTGGCCCAGCCTTGCTTTGCAAAATCTGTGTCTGTCCAGCCGAATCTTAAAGGTGTCTAATGTTGGGGAATCCACCACTTCCCTGGGGAGATTATTCCAATGGGTGATTGTTCTCATTGTGAAAAATTTTCCTCTTGTGTCTAGTCAGAATGTTCCCAGTAGTAACTTGTTCCCACTACGCCTCATCTTTTCTATGTGACTCCTTGTAAAAAGGGAATCTCCATCTTCTTTGTAGCCACCCTTTGTAGCCACTGGGACATGGTGATAAGGTCTCCCCTAAGCCTTCTTTTCTCAAGGCTGAACAAACTCAGTCCTCTCAGCCTTTCCTCATATGGCAGGCTTTCTGATCCTTTGATCATCTTTATGGCCGTTCTCTGGACCCTCTCCAACCCGTCCACATCTTTTTTGTACAGCAGGGCCCAAAACTGAACACAGTATTCCAGGTGTGGCCTGACAAGTGCTGAGTGGAGTGGGATAATGACTTCTTTATGTCTGCTGGTGATGCCCTTGTTGATGCAACCCAGCATCCTGTTGGCTTTCTTTGCTGCTGCAGCACACTGATCACTCATCTTGAGCTTCTCGTCCACCTTTCCTACCACCCAGGTCCCTTTCCACAGAGCTGTTCCCCAGCTGGGTAGATCCCAGCCTGTGCTTCACTCCTGGATTTTCTTTTCCCAGGTGCAAGACCTTACACTTATCCTTTCTGAATTTTAATAAGGTTCTTGTTAGTCCACTCTTCCACCCTATCCAGGTCTTCCTGCAGGGAGTCTCTCCTTTCAAAAGAGTTCACTTCCCCACTCAGTTTGGTATCACTGGCAAACTTTTTATAAATACAACAACAAAAAGAGAGCCAGGGAGAATCTGCATCCCTTATTGGATGCGGGGGGGAACATTGCAACTAAGGACCAGGAGAAGGCTGAGATACTTAATGCCGTCTTTGCCTCCGTCTTCAATAGTCAGACCAGCTACTCCGAGGGTGTTCAGTGTCCTGAGCTGGAAGATAAGAATAGAGAGCAGAACAACCTCCCCATAATCCAGGAGGAAGTAGTTAATGATCTGCTTATGCACCTCGACATGCATAAGTCTATGGGGCCGGATGAGATTCACCCAAGGGTACTCAGGGAGCTGGTGGAAGAGCTCACCAAGCCTCTCTCCATCATCTATTAACAGTCCTGGTCAACAGGGCAGGTACCAGATGACTGGAGGGTGGCCAACGTGACACCTATCTACAAGAAGGGCTGGAAGGAGGAACTGGGGAACTACAGGCCTGTCAGCCTGACCTTGGTACCGGGAAAGATCATGGAGAGGATTATCTTGAGTGAGCTCTCACGGCAAGTGCAGGGCAGCCAAGCGATCAGGGCCAGTCAGCATGGGTTTATGAAAGGGGGGTCCTGCTTAACCAACTTGACCTCCTTCTATGACCATGTGACCTGCCTTCTCAATGAGGAGAATGCTGTGGACGTTGTCTGCCTGGACTTCGGTAAGGCCTTTGACACCATCCCCCACAGCGTTCTCCTGAAGAAGCTGGCAAATCATGGCATAGACAAGTGTACTCTTCACTGGGTAAAAAACTGGCTGGATGGCCATGCCCAGAGAGTTGTAATTAAGGGCGTGAAATCCAGTTGGCGGCCGGTCACTAGTGGTGTCCCTCAGGGCTCAGTTTTGGGGCCAGTATTGTTTAATATTTTTATTGATGGTCTGGATAAGGGGATTGAGTGCACCCTCAGTAAGTTTGCAGGTGACACCAAGCTAGGTGGGAGTGTTGATCTGCTTGAGGGTCGGCAGGCTCTACGGAGGGACCTGGACAGGTTGGATCAATGGGCCAAGGCCAAAGGGATGAGGTTTAATAGGGTCAAGAGCTGGGTCCTGCATTTCGGTCACAACAACCCCAGGCAACACTACAGGCTTGGGAAGAGTGGCTGGAAAGCTGCCTAGCAGAAAGGGACCTGGGGGTGTTGATGGACAGCCGGCTTAACATGAGCCAGCAGTGTGCCCAGGTGGCCAAGAAGGCCAACAGCATCCTGGCCTGTATCAGGAATAGCGTGGCCAGCAGGAGAAGGGAAGTGTCGTGCCTCTGTACTCGGCACTGGTGAGGCCTCACCTCGAGTACTGTGTTCAGTTCTGGGCCCCTCACTACAGGAAGGACATTGAAGTGCTGGAGCATGTCCAGAGGAGAGCCACCAAGCTGGTGAGGGGACTAGAGAACAAGTCATATGAGGAGAGGCTGAGGGAACTGGGCATGTTTAGTTTGGAGGAGGCTGAGGGGAGACCTCATTGCCCTCTACAACTGCCTGAAAGGAGGGTGTAGAGAGGTGGGTGTTGGCCTCTTCTCCCAAGGGAATAATGACAGAACCAGAGGAAATGGTGTAAAGTTGCAGCAAGGGAGGTTTAGATTAGATATTAGGAAGAATTACTTTACTGAGAGAGTGGTCAGGCACTGGAACAGCCTGCCCAGGGAGGTGGTGGAGTCAGCATCCCTGGACGTATTTAAGAAATGTGTAGACATGGCACTTCAGGGCATGCTCTAGTGCCCAAGATTGTTGGGTTGGTTTTTTTTTTTTCGGTGTGTGTGGTTGGACTCGATGATCTCAAAGGTCCCTTCCAACCATGAAGATTCTGTGATTCTGTGAGAATTAAATGAAGGAGGTTTCTTGCTCCACCTGCTTCCCTTACCTTTAAAGGAGAAACAACCTACTGTCAAGTGGATTATATGGGAGACAATATCAGAATTAACATCATTTGAACAGACAGCTTTAAGGGACATAGGCTTATCTAACCCTGAGGTGTGGGGGTTTTATTAGCAAATCCTCATTATTTAATTACAGTGCCAGGCAGTGAAATAGTGCTTCAGTGTTTCAATGTAGTCCCTGGTCCATGGCAATCTTTGCTCTCTCAGGAGATTACCAAAGAGGCCTCAAGAGCCAGCACAAGCTGAACCCCTCTATCTTGGAGGTTAGGAGACTCAGCCTCAGAGACAACTTACTCCTAAAATTGTTCTATATTATAGTCTACATGCCTAATACGAATAAATTACACAAGATGCTCTATCTATCTCAGGATTTTTTGCTGTTGCCTTTGATGCTACTAGTATTGGACATACTTACAGTGATGCTCAAGACACATGTCTCTACTATCTTTCTCCTTGAAGTCACAAGCATATCTGTTTGCTTTGGTACAGCTTTCCCCGACTTGAACACTAAACAGAGTCTAAAAGGGCGCTACTCAAAGTCTTTGCAGTTTGCCCCAAACACCCTGGCCTGGGAGCACGGTCTGACCTCTGCTTGGGTGTGCACTTTCGTCTCCTGCAGGAGCTGAAGGTCCACCCAGCTTTCCCACTCCCACCCCTGCTGTTTTTCATCCAGTGGAGCTGCTGAAATGGAAGGGCTGGAAATTCTCAACACTTCTCCTCCAACCTACTCACCTTCTACATCTTTTCCTCTGCTATTGAAAAAAAAAGGAATGGTGTCAAGGAAGAGAAACCAATCACCTAAGGAAGACATCTGCATTCACAACACAGAAAAAAAGCTCTTTAGTCTTTAATCATCAGTTCTGGCTAAAGTATATGTAAGGTGAAGTATATTTGCCTGACATAAAATCAGCTACAGCAGTATTTTGACACAGAAAAAGAAATGGCTGTTGAGTGAAGGGTCTGTGCTCTAAATTTCTAAATACACAGGAACAATTAATATCTTCAAAATTGTATTGTATAACATAGAACAGTTGTTTAAGTAGACAAAAAGATATCTGTAAGGCAGTTTGTTGTTCATTTCTGCTGTTACATATATAGCAAGAAATGTCAAAGAACTTCATGGGGAGTTTTGGTTTTTTTCTTTATTTGTCCATTCAGTTTGAGATCCCTCTGAATTGACATATCTTAGTCTTAAATATCTAAAGAATGAGGATTAGTTGCACTGGAAATATTGATGCAATGCTAACTACCTTAACAAAGTCTATGCTATCAAAATAACACAAAGAGGAATACAGTTTCAATAGCATGAGTCTGCTTTTAAGTTGGGACGTGGAAGAAATCTTTCACAAGTATAATTAATTTGTAAATGCTTGATTTGTACAAGCTAGATCTGTCCAGTCATCAGACACAGACTTTGTTTTCGTATTTATACAGAAAACAATTATATTATCAACCTACACATCTACCCTCCAATCAGATTGTAGCTACCATGCCAAACAAAGACAAATGGAAACCTGTATTCTACATTCCTAGCAGAGAGAAAAGGCTTAAGTGAATTATTCTTTGACATTAATAGGATGATAACGTGTGCTTTGTAACAAACATCAACTTTGAGAGTGATACTGTGGATGGAAGGCTGGGAGAGATGGATGTTAATATCATCAGAGGTCCCTGCTTGCAAACAGTTGTTCCTGAAGTCAGAATTAGATCAGAAAAGAACTTGACTTTGTCCATCATTTTCTGAATAAAAAGCAGTAAGAAACCAAAACCAAAATCAAAAGCCCTTAAAGTTAGAAAGCTCTGAACTTTATAAGGCCCAGTGTTGATTCATGAATTTCCATGGCAAAATTTTCATCCACATTTGTGGGGCAGTAACAAGATTTAAAGGCTAACTGTTCTTTACCTCCTTAGAGTTTCAATAAATTATTGAGAGAATAGAAGAAAGAAAAAGCCCACTATGCCAAGTCTTTCAGACCACTTTTTCTCAAAAATGTGATAATGTGTAAATATGTAACCATATTTTAGAATAGGATTTAGATTCTAGAAACAGAAAAAGATCAACAAGAGAAATTCCCCAAATTTGCCAAACTTTCCCTAAGACAGTGCTTCAGAATATTGGAGAACATAAAGTTACTCTGGTGTGTTAGTGAAGTGCTTTTAAAACTTCACCTTCTCCTCTAACCTAACAGGGAGCTAAATATCTGTAGAGCGAAGTCTCCAAATAGGCTGAAGTGAGAAATCATAGGCATGCAAAAAACACAGAAGGGGCTGCAGTAATGTCGACCCCATGAAAAAGTGCTGATGCATGTCTAGAGCTTACTGGTGTGGCATCCATGGCTACTGGATGGAGAATCACACGTCTTAAAAGGATACTCAAACTTCACACAGAAACAGGCTCTGCTCCACCCTCAGTGACGGTCACCCACCTGAGCACAGGCATGCCATGGCCAGGCTCCCCCCTCTAAGATCCAGTGCACTTCAGGAGGCCTCTTTTCCGTATGCAATCACTGACATACCTCTGGCCATTACAGTTCAGCTCAAAGAAGGGTGTAGTCTTTAAGCGTGGCTGTTTGGCTCTGTTTTTTTTCCATCAGGCATAAATTAGACTCAAACCTATCCCCCAAACTTTTTACCTATAGAAGCAGACTGCAAAACAAGCTCTGGTCATGGACCTCTCCAAACAGCAGTACTGATGCAAGGAACAAAAAGTTCTCAGACCATTTCATCCCTCCTTATTTGTTAAATATTACATCTCAGTACCTCTTACTCAGGCAGTGGTTGCTAAGTACTACATGAGCACCTGAGTAACTGAGAATATTTGTTATCAAATACAGCCAGGATTTTATTCCCTGAGCATATCCCACCTTCTCCTATCAACAAAAGATAGTCTCGCGGTGTAGGCATATCAGGAATTGTTGGTGACCTGAAGTCTTGTTTTCCCAACAAAACACCAAAATAGCATGACAAATGTAAAGAGAATTCAAGAATGTCAGTGACTTTTAAAGCAGTTAAGAAATGTGACTTAGGTAGAAAAGGATGTACAGAGAGGTGTGAAGATATTTGTCCATCCTGGTCTAAATTTCTTGGGTGAATGAGAATGCCATTAGGGAACATCTCAGAGAAGCGAGAACTGCTTTGTCCGTGCTGGAGCATGTCCTCCTGCCCTCACTGCCTTCTCTCTTAGCAAGACTGAGAGCCTGTGACATGCAGCTGCTCTCTGATGTTGGCCTCACACTGGTCCCTGTGCACATAGTACATGCCTCCTGTGTAGCTCTTTCATTCTTTTCATGAATGAGTGACAAGGTATCCCTAGATGTCACATCACATAGGGACAAACCCCATCATTTTACATTAAGGAAACATTGGTGAATGGATCCAGACTAAAAGTAAACCTTTGCTTTGCAGGGTTCTTCTAAATGCTGGGTCAGCCCTGTGTCACACTATAGAACATGATCCCAAAACTACCAGGGGTGGTAGAAATTGCAGGAAAAGTGATCAGTGACAGGGAACAGCAGGAATGTATTAAGTTGGCACTTGTCTCAAAACCCCTATACTGTGAAACTGTGGTCTCAGAGAATTTCTTTCTAGGTGACTAGGGCTTTCCAAGAGAGGTTCCCTGGGGGGAAAAAGGTTCCCTGATTCAGAGAAGGCAGGAGACGGGAGGTCTGCTGCCTGTTGCACAAATCTGCGTCTCCTTGTTTTCCATCCCGCATATACCTCTGCGCCAGCAGTTGCTCTAGTCCCTAATCCTGCAGCACTCATCCTCTCATCCTTTCCCACCCTTCCCCATGCCATTCCTCACAGTGATCCTGCTACTCCCACTCCTGTTAACATGGTTTCCCCCAAACTCTGCTCCGCCTTCTTCCCTC
The DNA here is from genome assembly GCF_964106895.1 of Numenius arquata. Lineage (NCBI taxonomy): Eukaryota > Metazoa > Chordata > Aves > Charadriiformes > Scolopacidae > Numenius > Numenius arquata. The sequence goes on from NC_133616.1 coordinate 35,831,727, forward strand.
CTCCCTTTTCTTTCATGCATAGACATTACTTCTCTTGCCAAATCTTCAAAGTCTTCTCTTCTTCACTCCCTTCCCTCTCCACAAACAGAAAGTGAGTATATCATATATTTCCTTTGAGGAAACAATCTGAGGTCCTTCATAAGTATATTGTACTCAGGTTAAATTCCCTCTTCACCCTCCCTCCCCCCAAATAACTAAGAAGTTCCCCTTTTGACAGCAGGAATTAGTAACAACAGACCTTCTTTTTATTTATTTTTTTATTTTTATTTTCAAGGACCCACTTAATGCCGAATGAAAAATGACCCATAGCAGGTCCATGTTGAGTTCACCAGCTGAGCCACCAGACTAGTCGCCTTTCAGCTGCTTGGACAGTGAATGGGTTGGTGTAACCCATTTAGGTGACTCTGTCTTGACTTTTTTTTTTTCCTGAAACCTCAAGTCTTTAAGGAATATTAATTTTCATATAGTTTCTCCAAAGTGGGAGCTCAGAAGGGGCATAAAAATGAATATTAGGTTGGGAGAATGCCAAATGTATGAGGCCAGTTTTAGGCACCTCTGTGCCCTGAACCCTCAGATCTGCAGTCAAAACACACTAGAGGAATTTGTCAACCTCAAGACAGTCTCCGTACTTGAGAAGGTGGAGGCAGGCTGCCTGAGGAAACCCTGCTTCAAGTATCAACAAATTCAAGACAATGAACCATTCTGGCACCCATCTGAAGCAGATCAAATACTAAGGCCCTCTGGAAAAGAATGATATGTTTAAAAAAAAACTTAGTAGAAGAAAGTTTAAAATAAAGATCTTCTTAATAAGAGAGTGAGCTACAGCATAGATGGATGTCTGCTGTAATACTGACTTGTCTGTTTATTTTGCAAGTCAATATTATGTACTTGATCACAAAATTTACCTTTTGAACTGTAATTTCTAAACCAAGAGCTCAGTCATGTATGAAAGACAGCCTTCTTTTTAAAAACTAATGATAAATATTTAATATCAATATTGATCTCATTTTGATTGCTGATAATTTTATTGGAAGCATAAAACTAACATGTTTATTCTACAGTTTCAAACTTCCTTTTGCCCTTTTCTGGAGCCATAAGTCTTATTTGCTCCCTCCTTGTGTGCTAAAGCCACCGAAAATTATACCAAGTACTTTTACATTCCCAATTCAAAATTTTGTGGTGCACTGGAAGCCATGAATATAAGACAAACCTTTTAAAACTTAATGAAAAATTAGGTAACACTAGGATTATAGTTTGAATCACGTTCTTCATTTTCACTTTCACAACAAAAGCGATCCTTACAGCTTTATTTGAAATTACCATAGGGTTAATAATTTGCTGTATTTGGATGTAACAGAAATCAACAGGCCATCATCAAGTTAGGTGCCACTTTTTATCTAGTGTTTAAGCACGATTGTTGGAGATGTATGCTATATATCTACACAAACACACACACATGCACACTTGCAAGCACCTCGCATGTATCCTTAAGAAACCCAAAGACTGTCTGGTTTTATTTGGCTACTGCTTAATGTCAAAATGTATGTTAAATATGAAGAAAAGCACAGAAATATTTAAGTTACACCCAAGCAACTCAAACCTGTAATGCTTGAACTCATCATTATTCATTGAGGTGGATCTGATAGCTGGATGAAGCAATATTTTCTTTTCTTTTCTGTTCTTAGTCACTTTGATTCAGAGTATGGGGACAGAATGGAACACACCATTATTCTTCCAAAAATTCAAACCCAGAAGCTGTGAAAGCCTATATATTCACATGAAATGGCTTATAATTTGTGCTTTTATATCTTAACCTGGGACAATGACACTCATAATGTCTGTGCTGTTGTGAATAAAGTTGGGCCATGCAGTCTATTTGGGCTGAAAACTGCTGGTTTAGGTTGTTTTCATCTTTACCTTTTTTTTTTTTTCCTGTGTCTGCATGAAGAATTCTCTCTTTTAAAAAAATATTATTATTCAAGTGCGTGCTGAAATTGAATCATGCTATTCTTACATAATTTTTCATTGGATTGTTGCAACCTATAAAGAAATCCAATTAAATTTCCCTTGCAGGCACAGAGCCTCATTCAGCACGCCTTTATAAAACTGGCTTGTTGTATTGTACGGCATGACTATGAATTGAGAAGCACAGAGGCCCTGTCCCATTCCTTGTCCTGTGTGACATGATGTAGAGAGAGAGAGTCTGCCAGCAGTGTTTCAAAGAGCTGTATTATCAGAAAAGATAAAGGCTTTGCCATCATTTCTGCTGCCATGGTTCAGAATATGCATGTGCCAGTGCATTTGCAGAACAGTTTTGAGCATTGTATATTTCACATATTACCCTCTGCATCTGTGATTTTCACCTTCTTTATACGAAGAACATAAGATTTGATGTTTTATTCTATGCTAAAGATGATGTACAGATTCCGTGTTGAAGATAAGGTTAGTGGAAGCACTTTTTAGAACGGTATTCTAGTTTCCCAGACTGCATAAGTGGAACGCACACTTCTCCTATCTCAAGGAAGCAGACAGCAAAATTTGTGGAGTTAGATTACAAGTCAGTGGGATTGCTGCATGATTTGTCTGTGTGCCTTGCTGCTGATTTAAACATCATAGGATGACCCAAATGATCAGCAGGCTTACCCTGGCTGTCTCCAAATGGAAGGGAAATGCTTACATTCGTCCATGGCTACAGCATGGAAACACACAGAGCCACCTTCATTCAATATCAGACTTCACCAACAGCGGGTGTAAGCATTGTGTATCCTGCATGTGAGTGATACTCCAGTTTGTATAATAAGACTTGCCCTGGCTTGATCAATCTACGTGTTCTTATTGCTGAGAAAGATTGGGCAAACCGTATTCTGTACACTCCAGGCACTTCCCATGTAGGAGATTACTGATTGTGGTAAGGAGCAGGAGTATTTATCTGGTGGCATATATCTGGCCTACACAGGTAATGAAGTTAACTACAAATGCCTCCTTTCACCTCCTCAGACCCCATATCCTGCAGTTGGAAATAAGCTATAAGATCCAAATTACAAACACTATGTGGAATACAGAGATGATAAAGATCAACCACTATATCTTCCTGTTAATGTGGAATTGATTTCTGTGCTATATTTCCTGATGTTTCTCCAATCTAATTTAAATGTTCCCAAGTGTTCTTTTCCCTTGAGAAATTATTTCACTGTCTAATGTTATGATGATGGGCAAAGTGTAGTTGAGATCCAGTTCAAGAACTGAAATATATATGTATGCAACCATATGAAAAAAAAAGCAGTATCAATCACATGTTTAAAATCACACATGTGCTCCATCCAGTGCTTTAAATAGTCTCACTGCCTGGGATTTTCTTCTGATAGTCAATCTAAATTTTTCTTCTTTTAATTTCTCCTCATTACTGCTCTAGTTATACCCCAGTAACTAAGCTAAATAATTAATTGACATTTTCATTTACTTCAATGGGAGCCATTCACACATATCAGAGGACAAATTTTAGCCCTTAATAAAGAAAGGAACTATCATCTCACAAAGCAGATACTGAAAATGCCAGCCTACACCTGCTTACACTAGAAAATTGAGAACTAACTGTTTGCAATGATCATTTGTCCAGAGAGTCATCTGTAAGGGTGGTATTCTATTGATTCTTTACAAACTCAGTCTACAGGAATGGTTTAAAAGAGTCAGAGTGCTCACTCTAAAGCCATATTCACACAGTGTTTTTACATCGCTTTAACATAACCTGAGTTTAATCTCATTTGTAGCATGGTTAGTGTGGATGTGGTTTTTCATTTTCCAGAAGCATGCTAACCAGACGTGCTCTTGACCATCTGTTACTTCATTTTCTAACACAGAAGTCTATCCTTCCTAACTAAGTCAGGACTGAGCTAGGAAAAGCTGTTTGGAGTAAGTTTTTCACAGCAGATTGATCTTAAAAGGATATTCATTTGAATCCCTTTTGGTACTGTCTATATCAATTAATTCAATGTAATTTCAACAAGTCACCAGGACCAGTGCTAGCAGCTAGGGAGCACGGAGGATCAGTGACAAAGCTAGAAAAATAGATAAGAAAGTACAGTGCTGAACAGAGTAATGCATGTTGACTGGTAACAAGCAAAAGGAGAGAATGTTTGTCACTTATTAAATGGAAAATTTCAGGCAGTCATGTAACCAGAAATGATTTCAGACTCCAATCGACTATAGTCTGTTTTAGCTACTACTCTGCCAGAAAAAGGCAAATAGGAACAACCTGGATTCAGTACATAACAACAGAAAGTGTCCTTGAAGATGTTATAGTCGTTAAACTGGTCAAATGTCACTGAGAAAGCTCTGTTTATATTTAGCGTACATTTCCATGGGCAGAGGAAAACACTTCCTTGGAAGGAATATAACCAAGGACAAACATGACTCATAGCAGACTTTAATAATGTCTGAGATGGAGGGCTTGCTTTTTTTTTTGTTTTGAATTCTCAGGGGATGAATTTAATGTGATCCTGGGCTGCTCTCCGACATGCTGGGCAGTGTGTGGTGGGGAAGACAGTCAGGGACAGTGGGGAAAGCAGTTACATCTCCACTGGCTGAACGCAGGTCACAGGTCCTCCCCAGACCTTGTGCATGCTGCTGCTGACTCAGTTTCATCCTGGACCTGCCATCAAAGGTAAGTTCAAACAGGGGTTTAGGCCCAAAACAGAAGAGAGAACACTAAGCCTTACCCAGAGTTTTCCTGGGGCAGACTCTCTGTAAGCCTGTGAAGGACATGGCTTGTCCCTGCTCTTCCTGTCACAATGGCTTGTTGCTCCTGTGTTTCCTGGATGCAGTCCTGAGTAATGTGCTATAGGCAATCCTACTTTGGCAGGGGAGTTGGACTAGATGATCTCTAGAAGGTCCCTTCCAACTCCAACAATTCTGTGATTCTGTGATTCCTCTGAGCCCAGTGCCAGAGGACATCAGAACCTTCCTCTGGGGCCATGGGACCATGTAAGGGGTAGGAGTGATGAGCCATGCAGAGTAAAGGAAACATCCCAGGTGAGAACACACGTGACACAGAAGCTGCTGCTCTACTTCTTTGCTTACTTCAGATCATTTTGCTGGATAAAATGATGCCAAGCCACAGTTGTACAGGAAAAAGTGTTGCACAGTAATCTGCCTGCAGCATAGGACGGTAGCTCCTGAACTTTAAGATTTAAATCTTCAGCTTTTCCCACTGTCTAACACCATGGCTGCACATGCTTTAGGAGTTCATAAATTTTCCTTTTTAAATTTTCAGGTCTGACTGGCAAACCATCTCTTGTAGCTTTGATAACCACCAGAGGTCAGCAAACCACATTCCAGGAACTGCTGAAGTGGTACGATAAATTAGTGGTTTTGGGGCCATGTGTTTTGCTTTGTTTTGTTTTGTTTATTCAAAGTGTTGTGATCCGCCCCAGTTCAGAGTTTGAGCAGGTGATGGCATTGCCGGTGGCAAAGAGCTAGCTCTGTGTCACTCAACCCTGCTGCTCTGCTTTAGCCTGCTTAGCACAGGGCCCCATGGGCCGCGTCCTTTGAAACAGACTGAATTGTATAAAAGTAAACCGAACCAGGAATATTCCAAAGTAGCAATACCACCCCATTTTGCTGCACTTCCAGCTGCAAGGAAGGTTCCAAGCTCTTTAAACTCCCCTGCATCCTGGGCCACAATGAAATGACGTCCCGGTGGAGCCCAGGTGCCCATCCTGTTGAGTAGGCTGGAAAGGAGTGGGAAAGACGAGGAATTTCTCCCACCTCCCTCATTCCCAGAGCAAAAAATCTTAGAAGAAAGAATTACATGGGGTTAGATGTCAAAACTGTCTCATTGCTGGTTCCTGGCTCAGATCTTGCTTGATTTTTTTCTATGCCAATTGGCCCTATGGGGATTTCTGATTAAGGGTGCATCTATGTCCAGGGCATATAAATATTCCTTTCCATTGCTAGAAACTGGGCTGAGAGTCAGATGTAAGTGTAGCTTAAAAAACATACATGAGTGAATTGAACAGAATAAACATCTAGCTAAATGGATGCCTTTTTGACTCTGTAGAAAGATTTAGAGATAATATGTAGCAGTTGGAATCCAGACTGTTAAAAGATACAAGAGGCTGCAAGAGAAGAAGGGGGGAGGGGGGAAGCAGGGCTGGGAGGATTTCTCTGAAATGTGTTCTGCATACTCTAAAAGAAAAATGTGTGTAATTTGGACCCCAAGTGCAGGCCAAAGCGACAGCATCTAATAGGGGAAACATGATTTACAGGTCGGTTTATAAACTAAACAAATTTACTGAGTTCCATAAATGAATCTCAAGGCAAGATCCAAATTTTTTTTTAAAAGGTGGATAAAAAATATTGTATGTTAAGGGGGGAAATCGAGATGGTTTTTAGGCTGATGTCCTTAGAAATATATGTATATAGTCTTTTTTATAGCTCTTGGCATATAAAATAAGTCATTATTCTAAATAGAAAAATATTGATGATGTCATAGGAGCCATTGCCGGACACATCAAGCTGATCTGATGAACTGGGAAATCAATAGATATTTTCCAAACGAGATGGCATTTCTTTTAATTGGTTGTGTGAACACAATATACTGCAAAGAGCAAACATTTAAAGTTAATTTTCATTTGGCTTGGATTTCTCCATGTGTTTTCCTATTATTTCTATATGTAGAATTTTATTTTTTTTGCTTTGTTTTAAGGTTTGCTTCTTTCATTGGCTTGCACATAAATTCCTTATCAGAACAGATGAAATAACATCTATGCACTTTAGACACTCAAACAGTATAGCTTCGGGAGCTATTTGAATATCTACCAAGATTAGAAAGTATTGAAGATTTCACCTGATAATCGCCATACCCTTTTTGACTGCTTGAAATCTGTTGAGTAAATCGTTTAATTTCACCCGTATCACAGATAAGTAAGGAGTTGTCCTTATGTTCAATAGCAAGTGAACATCAGAGTTTGGAACAGAAATTCTGGCCTCTTTTGCCTTAAACTAATCATCAGGCTGTAAAAAGGGCACACGTGGCAGATCAATACACTAATATACAATTCAGGTGTTATTAAGTAATATTGCATGTCATCTGCAGCTCCCCAGACTCAGAATTTTCAAGGGCATATAATAATGAAACCCTTATACAAAACCCCTGTTGAACAGAAACGGATGCTGGGCAGGGACCCTGATTTGTACAAAGTATCTTGGCTTTCTGGTTTTACAAGTCAGTATGTAAGTAAAAAGATTTTGACAAATATTTGTTCATTCTTCAGGCATCTAACATTATTTTGTGATCTTGGCCTTTCATCAACTTCACATTTCTATTCCTGAAGCCAGGGAAGGCACAGAGCTGGTATCAATCTGTAATGAATGGTAAGGAACATGGAAATGTATAGTATATTGTCCCTTTTATTTTTTTCTGTAATTTTAAAATAAACTTCTTTATGAATTTTGTATTAGTTAAAGGTGTCGACTTATGGAAGGTCTTCAGTTTATTCTCACAACCGTAATGGCAGAGCAACTTTGCTGCCATGGCTGAAGTGCTGCTATTCATGCATCTGTGAAATCTCCACAGAAGTCAATGGCAGAAGTTCCAATGAGAAATCTAGCACACTGCTCATTTTAATATCCAAATTTTGTGTTCAGTGGATGGGGAAGATAATGACTGGAAGGGTGCTTCCTCTTCATCCTGGTTTGAGGACCCAAACCACGAAACTCTTATGCCACCCTTCAGAAACTTTTCTCGTACAAGTTTTTAGTCTTTCTTGTTTCTTCCAGGTGCCTTTTATCCACACTTATAGCATTTGTAGAAGTTTCTTTAGCAGCGCTCTGTGTCTAGCCAGTTGTACTTTCTGTACGAAATTATTTTTTCTGATCATTTTATTGCAATCCCAAACATCCTTTCTTTACTGGAAACACATCTGGAGCTGCTTCTAGTACTTAATTATTTTTTTTTAATATGTAAATAATATACCTAAGCATTTGTATAATACCCTTGACTGTGGCATCTAAGTGCTGAGTACCTGCCACTTACTAGGAATAGTGGTGGGAAGTCAATGTTTCAGCTTCTGCAGAGGTGAGGCCAAAAGCAAGATACATATTTTCATCTTCTAATTAGGGAAATTTAGCAGAGCTATAGTGCAACTTCCATGGAGACCAGACTTTTTCCAGTTCTGTCTGGAAAAATAATGTCCTTTTGCTGCTGTAAGGATATTAAAGTCAATGATGACAGCCACAGGCCAAATGATCACAACTTCACTCTGACTTTACACCTCTAAACTTATGTAAATGCACATTCGTGTTCACCAAACCTGCCCATCTTAATTTAATGTGCAAATAATTTCTGACCTAACTGCTAACATTTCATGTGCAAACATCTTGGAGAGCAGATGCTATCCTTGCACTTGCAGAATTCATAGAAATAATTTTCCTGGCTACAACTTGAAAAGCTGGATTCATATTTCATAATGAAGAAGGACTGTTGGCCTGAGCCTGGCAAATAGTTGGCCACCTTGATGAATTCAACCGCCTCCATGTCCCTGTGTGCAGTGTCTGACAGACAAATGCTAAGATTCTTACCCTCAGTAACTTTCAAAGCTTTTATTTCTTCCCAAACCATGAAAGTAGGAGTTCTATTTTCTGAACTTCTTAACTAAAATTCCCTAAAAGAGTAATAGCTGGATTCCTCTCTTATCTCTTGTTTATTTTTAATGCACCTTGGCTGCATTTTGCTAGGCATGTTGTTCTGTACGTGGAACAGACATTTAATATCATTTCTTGAATCTTTAACACCACTCCTTTGGAAAGAAACCCATTCTCTTAACTATTCTGAAAAATACAGCAGAAGCTGTAATTCTTGAGTGGCTTTAAGTAAAACTACAGATTCTTTTTCCACCAGGGAACAGATGAGGAAGGTTATGTGGTATGCGGAAAAGGCAGAAATTTCTTGTATTCAATAATCGCATGGGTGAACAAGTACAGTAACTTCATAAATAGCAGTACTGGTGAATGTCAACAAAAGTTGTTCAGCTTAGTTGAAAATCACAAGCTTAGAAAGATGACTCAGACTTACACAAAACTCTTTCTCCATTGATCTTATGGATTTTGCATTTCTAGTGCAATTTCCTAGATATGGGGACAACGGGTGTGAGGCTAGGAACGATGAATATCTTGCTGCAATTCAAGGAATGAGGCAGAAGCCAGACTGCCAGTTTATGCATCACAGCTCTGTCATTTGCTCCAAAGAAAACTAATTTTAGCCACGAGTTCCACAGGTATATCTCTGGCTCCACCGTGTCAGCCAAGAGAGGTAGAAATACAGCTCAACTCTCTTCATACCCCTGCACAATACATCTTCAGTGTAACTGCTCAAAGTTGTGCAGAGGACAGTATGGTTGCTTGTTCCTTCCCTTTAACTCTTCTTAAATCTGCTTGGGTGCCTAATCAGTCAAATAATTGACTTCATAAAACACTCACTACATGTGGTGATTAGCCATCATTGTTCCTGCTCTCTACCTAGATGATAAAAACCTTTTCAGTGGGACAAGAATCTAAACAAAATAATGAATATGTCTCTCAAATTCCAGGGCGAATGGTCATTCATCCAAGAGTTAAGGATTTCTCAGATCTGTTAACAAACTATCCACCAAAATACTTGTAAATTACAGGAAATAGAGCTCTACAATTAACTGTGGAGTGACTGTGTCACTTACTTTGGTTAAATCATTTGTGAATCACTTTTTATACCTTTTGACCACTGCAAGTCAGGCTGACCTTTGTAGCTGGAGCAACCAAAGTAGGACTCCCATTCAAAGCAGAATCTCAGCAGTGTCCAATGGGCCATCATCAGCATGCTCCTCCGACCTCCTCTTCCTCAGGATTTTCATTTCCTCAAGTAGAAAGTGTTCTCAAATTCATGCAGTCTTGCTGCCTGAAGCCCTGGACCCCAGCTGTGCCGGGAATCAAACAGCAATCTTTCATGTGCAACAGGCTGTACATGTGAGGACTTTCATATAATATTGATGAGATTAAAGGGTCTTCTTGACTGATTTTCAAACTAAAATGGAGTAGGATTTAAAAATCTTGCTACTCTTTCAAAAGAGAAGTCCGTCCTTCCTTCCTTCCTTCCTTCCTTCCTTCCTTCCTTCCTTCCTTCCTTCCTTCCTTCCTTCCTTCCTTCCTTCCTTCCTTCCCCTTCCTTCCTTCCTTCCTTCTTTCCTTCCTTCTTTCCTTCCTTCCTTCCTTCCTTCCTTCCTTCCTTCCTTCCTTCCTTCCTTCCTTCCTTCCTTCCTTCCTTCCTTCCTTCCCCTCTCTTTCCTTTCTTCCTTTCTTTTCCTCTTCTCTTCTTCATTCCCTCCTTCCCTCCTTCCTTGTTTCCTTCTGTCTCTCACTCTTTTTCTCTTTCTTCTCACGTGTTTAATATGTATTCAAGACTGCCCTATCAAAAGAATTATTAATTAGACAATCATTTAGATATTGGATCTCATTTCATTTTTTCTCAAATATTTATGAGACATGCATATTTATGAAAATGCTCATTTTGTAATCTGTAAACCTACTTTATGAGTTTGCAGTCAGAATTTAGTCTTGCCAGGTTTGTTGCAAAATCCTATTGCTAAATCTGACCTAAATCTGTTAAATATTGACTCCAGACTTGTCAGGCAGAAATGTTATTCTGGTAATAAAACAACTCTATTAAAGATCATTGATATTATAAGTGAGATAACTTCAGAACGTGTGTATCAGTGTTTATTTTAACGAAAGGGATTTCCTGGCACATTGTCAGCTAAACGTTTTATACTGAGAGCTGCTTGGAAAAAAATTAGACATGTTAAAATCAGCCTGTAGCAGGGCTTGTGATTTTGTTTTTAAGTCTCTGTAACTAAAAGTGTGTAAATGGAACTGCATGAAGCAAAGTACAATAATTTATTCTAGAAATTAGCAAGACCACGTTCCACCTATAAAATCATTCTCTGTGATGTGCGACTGGCCTTCATTTCAGTGGCCTTGATTTATAGTTAGAGTTTGTTTTATTTTCAAGGGGTAGAGACTGGGAAGCAGCCGGACAGAGCTATTAAAGCTGTTGTGCACAGCAATTTTTCAGGGTTTTATTAATTCTTGCAGAGAATAAGCCAATGAACTGAGCATTTTTCAATGCAAGAACACTTTTTTTGAAAGGACAGTTTCTTGACGAATAGATGTAGACAGCACAAAAGAAAACATATGGGTGTTTGTTGTATAAAATTAACAATTTGTGTTTAGCCACATCTCAGTTGTAAAGACTTCTAAAAGTTCACATTTAGCCATCATGTAATTCCACCTATGTTGGTGGTTTTGGCCTCAGTTTTCCTTGATGCTCTCACTGATGCCCGGGTCTTGTGCAGAAAAAAACCTCAGATTGTTATAGAAAAGAAAGACAATCAGAATAACTTAATTCCAGTGAACAGATAGCACAAATGTTCTCTAAAACAGAAATGCTGATATTTTCAGATAAATTAAGGTGGAATCTGGCTTTGTGCCTTATAATGTATGGAAGTGAATTCTAATTAAAACTACTCTAATTAAAGAGTATTTCAGTCAGTAAATCTATTAAAAACAAAATTGTGTGTCAGCTACTCCAAAACTGCAGCATTTGCTTAAAAAGCATTTGTTTCTTTTACTCCCTCTCGCATAAGGATTTCTTTTGTGCCTTGCTTCTGAACATGTCAGCTGCTCTTGGGTCAAAGTTTTTGAGGACTTCCAAGAGGATGGACCCAGTGAGTCTCCAGGTCTTTTGCGTACACATTTAGATCACATGCCCATCCATAAAATGTGAGCAGCTCTTCTTGGCCACAAGTGAGGTGTCAGGTTCATCTACCTTGAATGCTGAGAGAACTGAAGGGACATATCTACTGAAGGTTTGGACAGACTTGTAATGCTGTAGGCCATGCTAGCAGCTCACCCAAATTGCAAAGGTCATGCAAAAGGCTGTCTTCTGTTAACCACTGAAAACTGTGTGTGTCAGGAGAAGACTCCTAATTCACATGGTTCAACTACATACGTGTGTTCAGAATTCAGAGTAAAACCACCATATTGTAGTGCACTTCATATTTGCTTAAAAGCTTCTTATGCTAACGAGTAAAAGATGGGTGAACCACTTGCTTCTCCAATAACTGAAGCCTTCTTTTCATAAGATTTGTTCTCACCTTTGTGCTAAAAGATATTCAGAGACTATGCACCAGGTCCAGCCGTAGTGGGCTCAGCTCCCACTGCTGAGGGCAGTATTTTGTGGCTTCCAGGTGGCTGAAGGCACTCAGCACTCTTTGGAATTCACCACCATATTACAATGGGAGATAGACGTGGCTGTGAGCAGCAATGGTCTGTCCTACTTGAACAAGTTAATCAGGCAGGCAGGTGGCTATCCTGCACTCGCTGTGCTATACAGTCCCACACCCAGCTTTGTGGGTGCCGTAGATGCAGGTGAAGAGACCTGAAAGCACTAGAATTATTCCTGTGTTGATAATGAAGAAATCACTGCAAGTGGTAGGGTGAATAAATAATTTATGTGAACAGCCTTTCTTCTTAAGCACTGGTTATGCAAAGTGCTCAGCAGGCTTGATTTTACAAGCCTCCTAAATGTTGTGCTTTAGCCTGTACGCAGCTATGTGGCACTTTCTGAAGAGTTCAAGGGGTATGACAGCCAGGATTGCAGCCAATGGAACAGCTCTGAGGAAGAAAAAACATGAACCATTTCTCTCAGTGAGAGAGAGATAAAAAAGGATAATTTGCTGGTTAATAGTTATCCCAATTGTTGGGCAGTTCAAGAGGGTGATATGGAAACCATTCTTACATTAGTGATGCTGCAGTAAGGTTAAAGGGTTTTGCAACTAGGTAAAATGACCCCCCAAAATCATCACATTTAGACATTTAGAGTTTTCTGGTGTTGTTTCAAATTGTATGTGTATGAATCCTTCAGAGTTGTCAGCAAAACTCCCAGATGTCTTAAAGTTTCCTTGAGGAGTCTTCACATTGATTTGAAGAGAAGACAGGTGCAAGCATTGAAATGACTCTTTCTTTCCTTTCCCTTCTCTCACCTGCACAAGGTTTCCTTTCTGAAGTACTTAGTATTTTAGCAAGCAGCAGAGCTGTGCCATGTCTGTCTAGTATCACCTTAAGTACCATGGTAACACTTCACATTATCTTGCAGCCAAGTCCCACGTTGCAGATTCAAACCAGGGATGTTAAAGTTCATTGGCATTTTCCTTTGATTGGGCCAAAAGAAGACTGAAATTGATAAGAAAGAAAGAAACAGAGGTGAGAGAAGTAGACTGACTCACAATACATCTTTTTGCTGTTACGAAGGCATGTACAAGCAGGATGGGTTTCTGAAAAGCAGGATCATATTTTCTCTTCACCATATACAGAAAAACCTGAAGTTAATGAATTTGCCTATCCCGGTTTCAGTCTGCCCAGATATTAGCCACATGGCTAACAGAAGCATGAGTAGAACTGTATGCTCTCCATAGCATTTTAGTTTAAACTCTTTGCCCCAACCCCTTTTCCACCCCACCTTCAAGCCAGCCATGGCGGTGGGGTGCTCTCCCTGTGCTGGGGCACCCGCTAGGAGCCGCTGCGTGGAAAACCACACACAGGAGCATTTTGTTGTGACAAGCTGGGAACAGGTCTGCCTGTGCAGGTCTGTGTGCCTGTGTTTGTGTGATTTTCGTTCTTCTGTTGTGGTATAAAGCCTGGAAAGGAACATGAGACAGAGTTGCTGGCAGAGAGCAGGCAGGAGCGCCAGGCACCTGCAGCCCCACCGGAGGGGCAACTGAGGGTCTGGGGGAGGGTGCCACAACATGGGTCCAGCGTGCTCCATGCCTCAGGGGCCAGACCCCTGCTCCATGGAGGGGCAAGAGAGTGATTCGGAAGTGCTCAGGCTTGTGTGCCCACACTCTCGCCGGCCTCGAAACGTGCACTCCAGAGGGAAGCTGAAGTCTCGTAACTGAGTGTTAATTATGTCTGAGTGGATTCTAGAGAAAAGGAAAACCATATACTGTATCAGCAGAGAAATGGTTTCACTGTGAGGAAACTAATGATGCTTTTATCAGGAACAATATAAAGATTGCTTTTTTACTAGTGTGTGTCCCACAGGGTTTGGACTATGAGATATTTCTGTATCTGGCTTTAGGTTCCTCTGAGCTTTTACATAATCAAATCAATATAGCTATGATTCACCCTCTGGCAACAACTGCTCCTTGCAAGTTGCTGCTGCTTCTTTAGTGACTAAAGAGAAAATAAATAAATAAATAGAAAGAAACTTATTACAAATCCGTAAACATTGATTTGTTTGGTCTTAGATTTTACTTTTTTTAATTGCCAGGGAAAAAAGAAGAAAAAGGAGGAGGAGGCAGGAGAATATATGAGTTTGTGGTCAATGGGGCAGACATGATTGCTAGTCTGATATTTTTTGTGAAAAAAAACAACTGGACTGATAGGATTTCATGAACCAACATGAAGTATTGTCCTGACACAGACTGAAGGGCAACTGAAGGGTAGATTGGGCAAGGAAGGGGCAGAGGCTTCAAAAACCAAGGCACAGAGTCCAGAGATGGGAAAATTTGATTTTGCACTAGCAACACTGTATTGTTTGCATCTGCATCTTGACTTCTACATTGTTTAGTGGGAAGTTCCAAACCTCAGTTGCTCATCTCCAGTTTCCAGGCAAGCAAAGGAAGAAAACCCCACCAAATTAAAATTTAAAAAACAAAACACACACACACACATACCCCCCACCTCCCTCCCCCCAATAACCAGACCAGAAAAGATGCCTTGACCAGCTGGGTTTCCTTCTATGTCTCCACCTCACCATTCATGCTCCCACCCCTTGACCCCCAGATAACTCCATTCATTCCAGAATTTCTCTCTCTCTCTTCCTCTCTCTTCTGGTGTCATATTGTTAATATCACAAATATTTTCCCCTTACAGTTGCTGGTGCAGCACAGCACTCTGGCATAGTCAACACACACTGGTGGAAGTGACATCTCTCGGGATCATTTTGTCTTGTTTTTCCCTTGGCTGACATCTCTGTCGCACTGAAAGAAAAGGAAAGACTGAACAAAAAGATTGCTGCTTTTTACACACAAGAAACCCATATTTTAAACAGACCTCATTTCATCCTTTCTTAAGGGTGTGTGCTGTCAGGCAGGACTTTGCAGGAGGATGTCCATGGGGGTTGACACTGTTAGTGCAGGAAACTCCTCAGAGCCCTACCAGACCACTCGCTCAGTGGGGCAGCCTTGGTTGTCCATGTGCCAACCGACTTCCCAGCACACTGTTAATCCTGAGCTAACTCCTGGCTAGTGATGCTCCCGTCTGTGACAGGCAGGTCTGCTGATGTTTGTAAAATGCCTTGGGGTCTTCGGGCAGATGGTGTCACTGGTATTAGCTTTTGAGGTTTCCAACTGGCTTTTGACAAAAAAAGGAAAAGTACACCTTTCCCTACATCCTCCTCCCCTCCATGCCCATTCTGTTTGAATTTTCCTGCGGTTTTCCACCATTTATTATTTTTAAAATGAAAGGATATCTTCCTCACTAAGACCTAGGAGAAGACTTTGATATTTTCCAAGTACAGATCATGGCAGAGGGCTGTTCACATTACAAGCCCATTCATTCCTAATGTAAACTTTGTTTCGTTCCGCAGATCTAGCAGCAAGCTTAACATGGCTCCTCATGCTCCCAGAGGTGGGTATTCCTCTGCCCTAGAAAGATACTGTTGTAAGAGCATGGATACCCTGGGAGAGCCTGCAGCCCACATGCAATGGAACTGGCCGTGAAATTTTTAAAATTATTTGCAAATCATTTATTGATACTCAATGCAAAAAATACTCAGTAAATATATTATTCCCTACATAGACTTTGACCAGATTATGAAAGTGGTATATTATTAATTGAATAATTTTAGTAACTAACAGCTCTTCAGCCATTACTGTTCAACCAGCAGTGATACACGTCTTGTGCTAGAGGAGTGGATAATCTGTAGCCACAGATACTACATTAGATGCTGTATAAAATTTAAACCTTATTGGTTTTTTTTTCAGGTGTCTGATGATCACAGTGACTGCTCACATTTAAGCACCGCCTTCCCTTTGTTGTGAAACCCAAGGAAGAATTTTTTTGTTCCCTAGTGCTGTACAGCTCCAGAGACCACAGGACTTTGAATTCCTGGAAAAATACAAACAACTTTAATCTTAGAAGTTGGGGAGCCTTTAACTTCCCAGTTCATGTAGAGACAGTGGTAACACTCCTGTGTAAAGCCATATCTCCCTTGTGTCCTGACAAAACCTTCTCAGCAAAAATGCCTCATTTTGGTGAAGTTATTAAGGGTCTTATCCTGATCACCAATAACACAGAACAAAGGGGTAACAAAACTGTTGAGTTTTATGAGTTAGTTCTGTTTCTTCCTCTTATAGCTTCTACCTTTATTTTAGCAATGTGGGCTTTCTTTTCCCAGTCCAGAGAAATCTAGTCCATGTACATATCAAAGCATTTGACCAAATACAAAAGTTATGTGCAACATTAACTTGGTGTCTGCACTTCCAGCAATGAATGAGACACTATGGAGGCACGTTCCCAGCCAGTGCAAATTGCCATCCCCGTACAGAAGCCGGTAGACCAATGACAATATAAGCCAATCTGCTCCTTAGTGCATGAGGGTTTGAATTCCTCCAACACAGGCACACACGCACACACAATCAGAAAATACACTTTAAAAATCTAATAATACTTACTTGAGGCTTTTAAACTCCTAAGGGGTAGATAGATACAAGGCAGTAAACCAGCAGAGGAAAAGAAAAACAGTTAAAAAAAAAAACTAATAAAAAATCCTATAGGAAGGAAATGACACCCCCCAATTGACATACTTCCCCTTCCCTCCCCCCCCTTAAAGGGGAAAAAATTAAAAAGGGAGCTAATTGTTGTGCTTGCTGTGGTGGCTTGCCTGGAAATGAACCTATGAGTTGAAGGCATATGGTGCTTATGTTGGAATTGTTTTCTAAACAGACTTTTGCCTGTGTGTCTTTTTCACCTCTTTCAAAAATCTTGTGCCAAAAGCAGTAAAAACACTGCTGCATTAAACATAAATCAGAGCCCTGTGCCTGCAAAGGACCTCTATTGTTGGAGGGGGGTTATTGGACTAGGGATGAAAGGAGACCTACCACTGCATTGATCTGAGGTGATTGTGTGGAGCATATTCAGCTAGGATGCTTCTAGCTAGTTATGACACTGTGGAAAATTCAAGCAATTAAAGAACACATGTTACAAGTAGAAAAACTGAACAAGGGATTTAACTGGATGTGCATGTTTCTTTGACAAAATATGTTCTAAAAGAATACACTTTTAGGTATTTGTATACGGCTATTTGTATAACAGTGTGAAATCGTTTGTTAAATAATTTTACATAAAAGGAGCTACTCCACAAGCTACCACAAATTCACTATAAATTTAGTGTGGGGACAAGCTGCGCTATGTCATGCCTGCAAACAATTTTCAGAATCCCAAATTTGAGAATTAGTTCCCTGTGTTGCTAATTTGCAACTTGTTTGGTATGATTTTAACTCTTCCATACTAAAGGCATGGGTCTTACATCTGTGATCTCTTCAGACCCTCAAGTCATGAGGTGGACCTATCTTTTTCCTACTTGCAGCAGAAACTGTCAGTGTAAATGAAGACTCTGCAGGAAATTGTGCTAGCAGTTTATACACTTGCATAGGTAGTGTATGACCAATTACATATACTAATGGGTAGGTATGACCTTTACACAGAGAAAGAGATGAGCAAATGTCTGGGGCTTATATGCAGACTGTGGTTGGAAGATAGCTTAAAGTAAACGTGTTTGCCCTTATAGTCTCCAGATATTTTATGCAATTTCTAAGTGAGTAGGGATATTAATCTGGGTATGCTAACTAAACTTCCCTGTGTATTCAACCTGCTAAGTTCCACCCATGATACCAGTGAGGGACAATGCTTCCTTATCAAATCACCCTGTCAATGGGTAGCTGAATTTCTACAGGGTGTAATACAGACTGGACACTGTTTATAAAGCCTGTGGGAATTATTTCTGCTTTTGTAGACCAGGAGAACCCCTTCCACATGTTGCACTTCAGGGAAGGAGGCTGGGGAAGGTACTGACTCTGCAGTTGCATCCTCCCTGTCACTTAGCTCAGCAGAAGACCGCTCAGGGACCTTTGCTGAGATTATGCTCAGTCATCTGTTGAGGCATATTTCCTGCTTTGGGGATAGACTCTCACCTGCTGTACTGTCATACGTAGCACTGCCGGTGTCGTCTTGTGCAAGGGGAATAATCCCATCCTCCTCACCACCATGGAGGACGAATGCATGCCATGTGTATGTGCAGGTGTGTGTATGCAAGTGAACAGAAGGAGGGTGCAGGAGAAGTAGCTTTCATGTGCCGCAGTACGCAGAAAAGGCAACATGGCTACTCAGAAAGTAGTGTTGTGGCAGGGCCAGAAAGAAATGGGGCTGTGGTGCTGGGCTCTTCAGCAGATCCTAGAACACCCATCGCTTTTGGAAGCTCATAACCCCTCTCCTTCCACAAGGAACAAAGCCCAGGTGGAAACTCCGAGCTGAAATGTATAAAGTTTCCTTTCTTCAAAGTGCTTTTATTCTCTTGGCATAGGGACAAATTGTGCCTTGAGGGCCAGATCTGCAAGTGGATCCATATGGAGAAATCTTTATGTGTTGGGAACATCATTCAAGTCAACGGGACGCTGTGAGGGTACAGAAGCTTGCCAGGTCCAGGCTGCAATTTGAAAAGTGTTTTGTGTTCCTTCAAGGTAAAAGGCATACTATAAACCTAAGCAATAATTCTTTTAATAAGAAAACTATTGTGCTTGTTTTTTTAACAGCAAAATGCAAAAAAACCTATATAGCTTCTACACAACAGAAAATATTTATTTTTTTCCAACAGGTGGAAGGAATTTTATCTTGTACTTTGAGCTACAGGGGAGAAATATTCCAATGGATAGCTTATCCATACCACAGGTATCAGAAAGAATAGAAGTCCTAATAGATCTAATTGTATAGTAAAACTGAAGGTATTCCAGGCAGTGCTGGCCATGCTGTGTATGTTCAAGGGACAAGATGACAAATTATTTTCACAAAAAAACCACAAAACCCTATAAATTGTTACTGAGTGAACTTGAAAGTACATTTAGGGAGATCTGGATATGGTATTTGAGAGCAAAGTGGGACCATAAAGATAGTATTGTATATATTACCTTTGTGTTTCATACGTGCTGTTGTTGGCTGCAACCTGACCTGATGAAACGAGCATAAATCTGGGAATCAGAAACTTCTGTGACTTTACTCTCTACTCTATTTATTTGCTAGATCACCTTGAGTAAGTGACTAAACCTATTTGACAGAGGTCTTATTTGTAGTTGATTGTTTGATACGTGTAAAGGGTTTGCAGCTCAGCTGCATAAATGTTGAAGGTGGAGGCTGAAGGCTGAAGGCACTCCTCATCTTCATAGAGATGGCACTGAAAGTATCCTACCAGTCTCAACTTCAGGGGCCAAGACAGTTTCCTGGGCCTGTGATACAGACAACACAATCAGCATGCAAATTAGATTCCCCTTCGCTCTCCTACCCAATGTTGTAAGACAAATCTAGACTTTACATCAACTAATTTGGGTCCTTCTGTCATGACCACAATATAAGAGAGGGATTCTTGGCTCCTCTTTTCATTCAGGCATCACAGGGGCCTTCTATCTAGTGAGAAGATAAAAAGGTTACTATTAATTCAGTAAAGGTTAAGTGTCATTTTGTTAGATGTCTATCTCCAGTGGAAGTCCAGCCTTTCTTTTGCAAGCCCACATTTCCCTGTGAAGTGCCTGCTCCCATTACATGTGTACTGCAAAACACATGCTGGTTGTTGACTTCAGTGAAAGCAGGACTGGGCCTAAGAGAGCTGCCTAACTTTGCTACATATTGTAAGATCATCCCTTGCTGGAACAGAGAGGCACCAGATGGGTGGTAGTGATTTGGCAGGAATGCGTACCCCACAGTAAGGTTTTTTTTCTGTTGCCTGCTCTTGACCTTTCCAGAAGTATGTTAAAACGACTACAATCCAAGAAGGCATATTGTATATAAAATGAATGACAGCTCCTAGCGCCACCAAGAAAATCAAACTCTTTGTTTATTTAAGATCTTTAAAAATACATCTGGGAGTAGAAGTCACAGAGTTATAAATGAGCTCCCCAACCACCACCAAAAAAAATAATTATAATAAAAATAATGGTACCATATTCCCTGATAAACCTCTGCCAGAAAAGCTCTTGGGGATCAAGTTTTTGTCAGTCCCCAGCTTTTACCAATTTAAATTCTTGGCAGCATATTAAAAAAAAATGCAGAAGGTATTTGAGACTGCAATCCCTCAGGTACTAAATCTAGTGTTTCCTGGCACTAGATGAATGTTACTGGAGTTAAAACCTAGCACCATAGCACCAGATCTCCATAGCTGTTCATATTTATACTTAACAGACAAATATGTCATGCTTTCAATATCCCTTTACACTGCCAATTTTTTCTCACATTTTTTTCTCTGATAAAAACAAAGGTGAGAAAGTTCCACGCAGTGGCTGACATCAACCTATTTTTGTTTGCTTTTCAAATTTCTAGGACACACCTTTTCCACCCTGAAACTGTTGCTTTACACTGCATTTTAATTACCCACTTGGTAGCAAAAAAGGAGGAAGAGCACATTACCTGCCAGGTATACCCATGTCCTCAACGCACCACAGTTTTCCACTCCACACAGCTGGAAACAGGAGGTTTCTCAGACTCTCGCCCTGAATCTTCAGAGCAGTCCACAGTGGCTGAGTTAGTCAGCTATGCTCCTCTTAACGCCAGATATCAAGCAGAGTTTGCTCTCCGGCCATACCTTCTCCATTTTCTGTTTCCCCATGCCATTCTCTGTCACCCAAGTTCGCAAGTACTCCTGGTGCTAAGGCCTCCCTACGCAGGAGAGACTGAGCTTTCTATTCCCTCTGTTCTGCAGGGTTGTTACTGAGAGTACAGTCACACCTGAAGACGCCTTTGAAGACTAAGTAGAGAATCTGACCCTGCACCATGGAAGTGAACCCTAGCATTACAGCTGACTTCAGGGCAGGTCTATAGTGCCTCCTCTAAAGACTGTCTTTGTTCTTTTTGGGGGTCTTTCTATTGGGTCTTTACCTTAGTGTAACAAACACATGCCATAAGACAGTTTTTTGTACGGCCTGGTCTGATTACACTATTCATTATTTTCATACTTTATAGAGGCCACTATTCTTAATTCTGTTTTTTCCATACGTTTCTGAATCTTCAAGGACTTAAAGACAGAATTGCTTCCAGTATAAATCCAGCCTTCTCAGCAAGTGAAGGATTCAGTTCCCACTATTCAGTCACTGCTTTCACCTTCTGACCTTTCCTCTTAAAATGGAACCACTACCACTGGCCAAAAAACGGACATAAAATGTTTGGCTATTGGTGAAACCAGCTATTCCACCTATTTGTGCTGTGCCTGCAATAGCGATGATTCAGCTCCATTGACTTTGCTACCAAAAAATAATCAAATAAACAAGCATAGGGAGCAGGCAAAATATCTGAAGTCACTTCTGCATTAAAGGTATTAAGTCACTACATTCTATTTTTTTCTATCCTCATCTCTTTTTCAAACCATGGAACTACCCAGAATATAAATTTAGACAGTGAGGGACCCAGATAGCATCTTAGCTCCCTTCTGTAAAAAAAAAACAACCAAACAGCTCACTCTACTGCTTGCATTCCCAGTACTCAGTAAGTGCCTTGATCAGCTGAATCCTCCGAAGGGGAAGAAAACAGAAACACAGGTTTCTGAAGGATTACACCTTTTTTCCCCGAAGGATATTTATCTCCAGAAATGTAGCTTTGGAAACACACAGGGGTTGCCTCCTTGGCTGTGAAGACATAGTTTGGCCCGTTGCATTCTGTTCTGTTCCTGTCCTTTTTTCTGCCTGCCTTGCAATCTGCCCTTGCAATATGAAAAAGAGAGAAGAGGCATGTGTGAATCTGGCCCAGGAGGGAACAAGGAGGGGAGAAAGGCTGGATAAGAGTGGATGGTTATGTATTTTCTATATGATATTCAGCTTCGTATTGATTTCATCCATTTGGTGGACTAAACATGAACCTAATAATCAGATCCTGCTTAAGTCTCATGCTTCCCCAGTAATTGACTCTCGCATATTGATTAAGATGTTGATGTGTCCCAGAATTTCTCAGTGGTAATGCAGCTGAGAATGGGCCTTCTCTCCCTGCGTTCTCAGCACTCTCTGTACTGCTGTCACCACACTCCCTTTAATGGATAAAGCTGTCATCCTCAAGCTAGAATGTCTTGCAGGCACAAAGACGAAATTAACTGTTCAATAATTTATGGGACATGGAAAAAACTTTACCCAACAACTTCAATTGATTGCTGTAAGTGTTTTGACTGCACTTGCCTGCTTTGCATAAAGTCAGCTACTTTGGAGAGCCTGATTTCCATTCACAGTAGTTTCTTGGCCCTCTCCACTATACAAAATTTTGAAGAACTTCTGCTTATTTGAAGGGATTTTCCTGGATTGTGCAGATAGACCTGACATGTTTTCACTTCCTTATAAATTCATGAGAAAATCAAGATCTCCAGTGAAATATGGTTGATGAGTTTAATAAGCAGAGATTAAACTCAAGTGATTTACATTGTTTTGAGGCTACCCAGTTTTCCAACTCAGGTACCACAAAAACAGGCAATCAGTGGACTATACCACCGGTAGCCTTGATCATAGGCTGGGAAACCTTTTACTATTTCAGATCAGATCACTCTAATAATTATTGAAATATCTTGTCATTTCAGAAGCCCTGAAGTGAACTTGTGGACACAGTCCAGCTCTTGGAGATGTGAGTTCATATCACAAAAGCAGACCACAACAGTTTTAGCAAGATGGTCTATGCAGCAAATTATGTCTTTTCTCAGAACAGCAGATGTTGTCATTTTGCTGGGGAAGCTGACAGTGCATTGTGTGTTAATCAGTGGCAATAAGAATATCCAGGAATTCCACCTAGCACCTTTCACTATTGCCAGAGTCTTTAAAAACAAAGTGCCTGCTTGTAAAATGATTTTTTTTTTTTGGTAGTGGAAATCTCTTATTATACTTTATTTTTGTTGGTGAATTTGGAATCATGAAACACAACACATGTAATGGTCAGCTAAAGCCAGGCGCAACAGAAAATAAAGATGGTGGACATCCTTCTGAGCTAATTTTTCTAATATATTTCCATTCTGCCCTATAAAATCTCTTTCTGTATTCACAGTGACATATGATGTTTCAGTGGTGCATTATAATTCCATCATTAGGAAAATATGTTTTTATTTTGCAGGGAAAAGGTTAAGGAATCCTTTATGAAATATGATAACCAATCCAAAGATTCCCATCCATGAGGACCTTGAGAACGGAAGCTGAGTATGCCATAGGTGACAGAGACTATGTGGTGTCAGAGAATGATGAGCAAATACTTCCCCACATCTGCTCACTTTTGGGCTGTCATAGCATGGTTGAATTTTCTTCAAGCCCAGGTGATTCAAACATTCTTAATCAACCAAGGTGTAGTGACATTGATCTTCCTATTTATCCAATAGGATAATAGTGAAACTAATAGTTTTCCAGTGAAACTTTAAGATCAGCAAGGTTGTGCTGAACTTACCATAATGACTGTACAAGGAGTTGCGTCTGCAGCATTAATTTGTGCTGGTAAGATCAGATATTAGCATATCAAAGCCTGACACTTCTAATGGGTACTAGACCTCAAGCAGCAGGAAAATGTCTTTAAGATGTTGCAAGTTCTTGACTTGCTGCTCTCACAAAGGAGCTGGCCACAACCTGCAGTGAAGTGACATCTTGGAAGATCTAAGAAGATATAGGCTTGCTATAAGAAAAGAAAAATCCATTTTTAGATTGTTTTATTGGTCAGCATCCAAGGAGTTAACATATGGTTATCTAGGGTCACATCTAGAAGAAAAGTGTACATAGTACATGCAATGTGAAGAGGAAATCAAAACAAAATGAAGCAAATAATGAAACCATATCCAGTTGTGTTTATTTGCTTTTCTCGTTTCAAGGTGTTAATCCTGAGTTACCAAGAACATTCACAGAATATTTCCCAGATGGAGACACAAACGCACCAGCATTTCCTGCCTCTATGTACGATATTTCCATTTGTTCTCCTTCAAGGAGCTCTTTCTAAACAGTCCCTCCAAGCGGGAGGATGTGTTGATTTCCAGTTTATTGTAGTGATCAGTGGTTCAGCACCATCCATCAGAATTTTCAGTAGTCTCTGCTGTTTGCTGTGGAGTCTGTTCAAAGTCTGGGCCCCTGGAAGGATCCCCAGGAGGACTACAGCTGGGCCTGTTTGGATATCAAAGTCCAAATTAAAAATTTATGCCAGTGTTTGAAAAATATCTAGCCAAAATCTTGGTATGGATTAAATCTCCCTTGCCATGCAAGTTTATCCAACTGGGGCTGTAGGATTTATTTCTAAAGTGAAGAAAGGACCAAATAGCTGTATAAGCTGATTCAGGTCAGATGTTTGTTAGTTAAATTATCACTGGTAATGAAACCTTCTAGACCTCACAGGGAGGCTAAAAGAGCTCTGGCTTTTCTCTTGCTCTCTTGTTCTTACTGCTCCTTCCTTCCTTCCTCCCTTCCTTCCTTCCTTCCTAGTTCCCTCTCTCCCTTCCCTTTCTTTTTGTCTTCTGTTTTAAGTCAGAACTCGCAGCAAACCAGTTGCCCACTCCTTTAGCATATAAAGACACCCATTCATGCTGGGGAAAAAGAACTCCTGTACCTGCCGGCACTGAAATTCAAAGTGGGACATCAACAACACAGCAGTATAAATATGGTGCTGGAATGATTTCATGGGTCCTGCACTTCACAGCTGAACTGAAAGCAGACAAGAGCTTGCTCAGCCACCCTTTTGTAATGAGTCCTCTGTCAGGATAAGGCTGAGGTAACAGAGATGTCTAAAGTGGCTGTGCTTTTAGTTGATAAATAACTTGCTTACATCTTCCTGCAATAAACTGTTTAGAGCCACTCACATATCTGCTGACTGTTTTTTTGCTAAAAGACTATAGGTTAAGTGGAGGAACACTTGTGTGCCTGTCAGACCTTGCTCTGATTCTTTCCTGCAGGAAGCAGAGCTCTGAATTAGCCCATTATTCGAGGGCTGTGACTAAAGAATAAAATGCCTAGGTTACCCCAGTTAGATCAACATAGCAATAGTGGATCAGCAGAGTTAGTCTAATTTGCTGCTTTTCTTTAGAAGAAATCCCTAAAGTTTGTGGAGAACACTCATCCTTTACCCCAAAAGCTCATAAGATCACAAAATGCCCCAGACTTGGTCTTGCTCCGTAAGATGTCTTTGTACGCTTTGTCTGAGCAACTTCTGTTTGATTTGAATGTACCTCCCACTAACTCCATTTGCCACTCCTAGTTCTTACGGAGAAAAAGAGAGAATTGATCGCTATCATCTCCTCTGTGTCACCATGATTTTACAGATAAGAGAAGGAAGGGATTCAAGCCTGCTTGGGAATTGTATTTGCTGGCCATGTGTGAGGCTCAGATGAGACAAGCAGATATATCTGCCCTGCAGCTATGTCTAGAAAAGCTTGCACTCAGTCTCACAGAGCAAGCACAGCATCCAGCCCAAGAAGCATGTAGCCCCTTCTGTGTCCTCTTTACCAAGCCCATTGAGTCTTTGTTGTTCCTCTGGGCAGGCCTGGCCAACTAACTCCTGCTGCGTGCACGTGGGCAAGCAAGAGGATACTGTCACCTTACTGGGGGTCTGCAGGGCTTTCTGGCCACCAGCAAGAGGGCCTCGGTACTTTTCACCCAGGGCAGTGAAAGATATCACAGAGAGGAGGAAGTACCACCAGAAGCATATGCCAAGGAACAGCAGTGAGTCCCCATTTGAGGCCCTTCAACAGAAGGGTCGTTCACAAGGTTATAGAGGTGTCTCCAACTTGAGTCCCTAGCAAGGTAGACAATACAGCAGGAGTGCTACCACCTGCTCCCTCCTGTGACCATCTGCCACAGCCAGCCATTCCTTAATGGCCTCCAGGCACCTTTACAAATGATGGCTAGAGGGCACCAGCAAACAAGAGCATCCAGGCAGCACCCTGCACAGCACGTGTGTGCACAACCACGCACGGGGTCTGATCTCACCCAGACTCCCCCAACACCAGTGGTGGGTGAACCCCAACATGCTCCGGTGGAGGATAAGAAGAGAAAAATGGGTGGCGGTCCTGCCATCTGGTAAGAAGCAAGAGGTTCTCTGTCAGGCTTGTGACTTCCATGGAGGTTTTTTCAATTATTATTTTAATCTTTTCATAGGGCAGGACGTGCTGTGCGTCTCCTCTTCCAGACCATGCTCTCTAACCAGTCCACAGGCAGCCACCTGGCACCCAGACTGGTGGCCCAAAAACCTGTGTGGGTTCACAGCCCTCACTTGTGTTTGCTTCTGCAAAGACAGGAGGACCCCACTGCTGCCGGTGGGAAATTCTCTGTGTTTCTCGCGTGCCTCTGAGGGCCAGAGCAGAACAAAGCCAGTGTTTATGTTCCCTGTCTTTCCCCGAGTAATCCGCCCCAGGCCGTAGCCCCAGCGGGGCCCCTGGGCGCGCTGCCTCTGGGTGGACTCGGAGGGTTTCCAGCTGGCCCACACAGGCCGGGGTGGTCTGTCCCTCCGTGTCCGCCCGCGCCCTGTCGAGAGAGGCAGGGGGTGGAAAGCCGTCTCCCTGCTCCCCCGTGGGCGCGTGCCGAATTGAAGATGGCCCAATAAAGGAGGGGTGGGGGCTTTCCTTCTGCGCTGCGACTGCACTTTGGCTTATTTGAGCCGGCTCCCAGTGAGAAGGGATGGGCTGCTTTTAAATATTTTCTCTTGCTTTTTTGGTCTCCCAGTAGGGCAGGCAGTCTCTGGAGAGCTGTTAAGTGTGGGCTGGCTTTCAGGGCTTTCTCCTAGCTAGCAGCCTCTCTCTGTGAAGCCAATTCAGCTTGCTTGCAGTTCACAACGTGAAGAGGTTTCTTCACATGACAATAATAAAGTATTTTTGCACTTTATAGCATGTGTCTCCTCTCTGGACTCCAAACCCTTGGGGAAGGTCTTTATTCGTATTATTTCTCTCCCTTCTGCTCCCCACTTTTCCACACAGCACTTGGGGAGAGGGAAGGAAGAAGGCCAGGGGGGGCATGCCTGGTGCATGCCCTACTCTTGGGAGTAATTTGTTAGTTTCTATAGGGAGACACAGCAGTTCAAGGACGCAAATCTAGTAGGACCGTTGCATAAAGAATTTGTATTGGTATATAAGAACACAGATCAAGGCAGAAAACAAAGATGTTAAGTGAGACAGGAAAGATTGGCTACTTGATGCAACCATGTTTATCTTGTATTTGGTTGTACAGGGAGCGGTTGTCCATTCTGCCTGGAGGAACATTTGCTGAATCAATTGCTTTTCTGAGGAGAGAAGGGAGTCATCCAGTCTCCCACTCCACCATAGCTGAATGGTAAAACATAAATAAAGAAATTATTTAATTTTTTTTCCAAATGGGGAGTAGAGATGGTTTTGCTGCAGCAGAGCAGGGAAATCTGGCCCAGAGGAGCCTGCAGGCGTCAACAAGAGGTATAGGTGTCATGAACTCACTGTAACTACCCCTTTCTCAGGTTCGCTGTGTGTGGCATTGTTGAGACACCTGGACCAGGGGGGGCAGTGTCATTTGCACAGGAGTGCGGGTCAGCAGCAGGATATTGGTGCGGCCACCGTGGGAAAGACCAGTGTGGCTGTCTGTAAGTTCCTCCAAGTGGGCTGGGGGGTCCCTACATTGCAAAGACTGCTCCTTGTGATCAGAATAACTGTTGCATCCCTGCAAAGGAGGTGAGGTAGAAATCTCACCTACATTCCTAGCAGAGCCCAGCACTCTTGATGAACCTGGCAGTGAACACAGCCACCTGCCTTCTTCTCTGACTTTTCTATACACTCCCACAGGCATTGCAGTCTTCCTCATTGGCCGTTCTTGGCCAAACCTAGTGAAAAGCCATATCTGAAACTCCCACTGTTGCCTCAGGCTGTTTACCATTAGCTTTTCTGCAGAACTGAATTACTTCTCCTCATCTTCCATGGTCCTGCACTCTGCCATATATGGAAAGAGAGGGTCACAAGCTAAGTCGTTATATGTCCTAACTGAAAGGGAGTGGATGGGAAGGCAGAACAAATTCTTTCTCAGCTGCCCAAGTAGCTTAAAAGGTACGCACAGTTACAGGGTAGCTGCCTAAAGCTGGGTATGGGCAAGAATGAGCTCATAAGGGTAGAATAAGAATGCAGAATATTGGCTACTGAGATAGTTTATGGTAATGAATATGTGAAAAGTATTTTGTGTTTTCATTGGAATGAAGCTTTGTCCTTGTTGGATTTCTTCAAGATAGCTCTGCTCACCTTTCAGCATGACCTGGAGTCACAGGATGTAGAAGGCTTTTGATTATAAGACTTGAGATATCTCCCAAGATCTTTATTATTCCTCATGATCTCTTGAGATCACTCATAATTTTGCCTTCTTTTTGTGTAACTTTGTGTTATTTTCCAAAAAACCTAAGGAAGATAAAACATCCTCCACTTAAAATACCAAAGGAAGCCTGTCTCTTTTCCTCCTTCACTGTCTCTATTTGCATGGAAGCCAGACTGGGTTGCATCAGTAGTCAAAGGTCCTAAGTTGAGCAATTGGTCAGAAACACACAGGGACATCCAATTGTTGCAACCTTCCCAGACTTACCATTTCATTCTCCTCAGGGCTGTCTTGAGCTTCTTGAGGGAGGTGAGCACAGCTCAGGGAAGTTCTTGGGAAGGAGAGTAAGGCAATCCTTTGTCAAATTCCTCAGCTTCTTGTCTTTACAACAGTGTGCAAAAGTGCATGTTCATCCAGTTTTCTTAGGTTTCCCAGCCTTTTCGAGAAGTCGTGGATACTGCTTCTAAGCCATAGGTCCATAGAAGGATTTTCTTGTGAGAGAGGATGCATGATAATTCTTGGTGTGTAGTGTCTCTCTGAATGACTTCTTTTGAGATGCAGAAAACAAATGAGAGAGTCAAAAAAACAGAATGAGAAAGAAAGTGTGCATAAGAGAGTAGACCGTGAGTGCCCTAGACAGCCTACTACAGATCTCAGCACAAGGGTAGGTGCAGGGGAAGGATAATTTTGGCAAATATAGAAGTAGGACCCGGAGTTGCAGCGTTTTCTTTCCCTGTATCCTCTCCACAGCTGGCTGATCTCCACCCTCCCAGCAGCTATAGCCTTTCTTACTCCATGGGAACAGTGGCAACTGCCTCTGGCATGGCAGTGTGGCAGGCAAGAGCTGCTTGAGCAGTCATTCCTCACCACCTCAGCCTAAACAGAGTTTACTTGAGGGAGGTGGGTGGAAGCATCTGGCAGGTCATTCGTGGTCTGGCAGAATGTTGCTTCCTGGGAAAACTAGAGGGACCTTGGAGACAAAAAGGGTCGATACCTTCATTACATCACAGGAGGCAGGAAATGTGTACCAGAGTTCAGTGTACATTATTACCTTTTGCAGTTGTCCTACACCATATGATTGTGTCTGTTACTGCTCATGTAGAGAATCTGCAAACATGTGTAACCCGAGGTTCAACAAGCTGATAGGCTTGGCAGATATAGGCACATTCTCGCCTGTGAATCTTAGCTCAGCTCTCAAGTATGATTGCAGTGGTACAGCACAGGCCAGATTCTGATCTCATTTACACCCTTGCCAATGCAGAGTAACTCCACTGATGCCAAAGTGTGGGCCTAAAATCTGTCCAGCTGTGGCGTGAGCTGGAGTTTCATTGATGAGAAAGAGTTGCATCCAAAATGTGTTTCCTACAGTGGACTATGCATAATGAACCAGAATAATTGAACAATTGTGAACGAAAGCACAGGCACAAGTCTGGACTGGTTTGAGACCTGGGATAAATGTAGTAAATTTATAACTATTTCCTATCCTGTGGCTGTGCTCTATTCTTCTTTTTTTTTTTTAAAAAAATCCATATTATCCATAGTAAAGTTTTGCCAGGTCTGATAGTAGATGGGATACTCTATTCAACATTTACTTGACAGGCTTCTGATCTACATATGTAGGGTACACAGGAACATCATCAGAGGTGACAGGTCACATGATATCAAGCCTCCCTCTTCCAACATAAGCGAAAGTTTCTGTTGGTGCAACATGCACATAGGTGCCCTTAGATTTTTGCCCTTAGATAGGACCTTAGATTTTCTTTTAGGTCCTAAGGGTGTTAATTATTCCAGCTTAGATTCAACTGTACCTTAGCAAAGTGGGTCAACGTTACTGAAGATATCGATATATTACACAGCTGTTGATATCTTACACAATCTTCTGATTTTGCCCCTTCAGCGTGGACTCAGATTGAAGATCTGCACAAGAGCTGTTTGTGTGTAGAGACAGGGGCTGCAGCACAGTAGTAAATTGAAGAAAGGGCTGGAGAAGTGCAAACGGAGAATGAGAGAAATGGGAAGAAGGTGGAGAAATGTTTAAAAGCAAGATGAAGAGGAGGAATAAGAAGACTCCACAGGGTCAGACAGAATCTGATAAACTTTGACAAAAGCTTCAACTTACTTGGAGGTGTTTTCTAAACCTTCTAACCTTGTAACATTCTCCCATCAATAGTCCAGAGGTGAAGAGATTTATGAATATACATGCTTACACAGTTCTCTGTGAGCATCTTGATAAGGTAAATATATCACCCAGCAGGAGGCTACACTGCACACTAGTCTCCTTCCTCAGAGATAAATTCAGTGTTGTGGGCCCCAGCTATCCCTTTCTGACATACGCAGGGCATGCAGTTTAGTTCTTCATTAAAAAATGTCCCATCGAGATGTTTAAACACAGATCTCCCTGTAAGGGTGAATACATTGAATTGCCCTCCATCCAATTCTTCTCCATTTAATTGGTATAAAGCAGCTTCCCCTTGGCTACTTCCTCCCTTGAAATTACATAAGTAGCCTCACTAGAAAGGCATAGGTAAATATTTTACACTGCGCACCATGGATTAGGAGCACAGCTCCCATTAACCAGAGCTGGAATCACGCGGCTGATTTTCCCCTCACACTGTGCTAGAAATGTACCCTACAGGACGCAGAGACTGGGCTCCCAAGTGCCACCTTATGAAGAAGGTGTGGAACACTTTTATTTAATACTGCGTGTATTTCCATTAGCAGAGTCAATTGCTCTCCGTCCTCAGTTTTAAGACTCCCTGTTTCTCTCTATTACAGCTCTGTTTCCAAACGCCTGCCAATCCTCCTTAGTCCTTCCATCTGAGCCTGCAAAGTTTTTGATGATATAACACCACAGCATCTTGGCTTTCATTTGCTTTAAACTTTGTGTTCTCAATTACGGATGTGCTGAACACTGAGCACTTCTGTTTCTCATGGGCTTACTGCTGCTAGGAAAGCTTATGCGCCCGGTGTATTGTCAGTTCCGGGTGGCAACTTAAGGGGTGGCAGTAGAGCAGAGGCCTGAGTATTGTGACACCTGCAAAGCACATGGGGAAAAAACATGTGGCTGCTACTTTGATTCAGAGCACCACAGCAACTGTCCACACTGGCATGGCTCCTACAGAGTGGAAAATTTATGTACCCGTGTAAATACTAAGCAAAAACCAGAATACGTTCATCACATATGTAAAAATAGAGCTGTGGTTAAAATACCATACGCTGTGGTCTGTTGCTACTCTAGGAAGTGGCGTCTCTGCTACCTGCATGGATATGATGTATCATTTGGCCAGTATCAGCTTTCCTTATTTACAGCTGTGTTGCTTGATGCCACCACGCTTTGTCTTTACTACATTGCGAACTCCTCCTGCCTAGGAAATTTAGAAAAGAAAATGACCTGCGTCGTTTGTGCAGGTGAAGTTATGTCATGGCAGCTAGTGACAAACTTGAATTTCCACTTTCAGAAAAGTAAAATTTCATTTCAAGTAGCATTTTAAAATGCATAGAAGTGTTGTACTCCAAACGTAAAATTCCACAATGAGTTAAATAAGCTAAATGTTTTGCTTTAAATTTTGGCTCAATTAGAAATAGTAGATTAGACTTAACTATTTGTATGAAAATATGAAGTGAAACAAAATTAATCAAAATGACAGAGAACATCAGAAAAATATTTTTACTTAATTAACGTGGCATACATCAAGTTTATCAAGCAAAAGGTGACTGAAATAGTTCCTCTTGCCTTTTTTTTTACTCCAAATTTCACTGAATTAAACCTGTTCTTCAAAAGTGATTTTTTTATTAGTATTTAACCACATTCCTCAACAAAAAGGTCTATTAATTGTTTTCACCAGCTTGATCCTGAACACAGCTGCTGTGAAATTCTATATATGACCCACCTTCAACATGAAAATCTTTGCTACCTCCTTGCTGATCCTGTCTTTTGTTTTGAGTTCTTTGCTAATAAGTAATGAAAATGTTACAGCCTTACAGCTTGTTTTGTGGTTGCAATTACGTAATCATTATTAATGAAGCAACAATGTCAAAACTGTGTGAAACCAAACTCACATTTAAGCACTTACAATAAACAGATATAAAACAACAGATGTCTCGGTTTTGTTCTCCAATGATTTCATCCCTTGTTAAAAATAAACGTCTGGTTTAAAAAAGAAAAGGGCTTTTCTCAACTCTCACAAATTAATTGAATCCAGAGCATGGTGATACAACTAAGGAGTTCTCTTTTTTTTCCTTTTTTTTTCTGCCCAAAATTTGTTTGTGGGGATACTTTTATTCAGCAAGCAATAAATTCACTTCAAAGCAATGCAGAAATTCTAGGAAGTCAATGGTGTAATGGTCATTTGCCCCAGCTGAAGCGTTGGCCCCTGATATCAATCAGAGGTGTAGCCAAAGTGCCAGGCTTGCCTCCAGACTTGAACACCCTAAAATGGTTTTAGGGCAGAGATGGTTTCTGTTCACTGTTGTGGTTCAGGCAACTGATACTGGTCAGTTACAAATGTTGGTTCAGGTTTGGGTCAGGATTTGTCAAGAGGTGCAGGGAGGTCTCTAGATCTGGGGAACCTCAGAAAGCTAGCATTCAGTTTTATGCAAACATCAAAAGTCCAGATGCTTATTTGAACCATCCACATCTGTTGAGTCTGCAAAACTGGGCTGGAAATGTAGCTGGAATAGGTTTCCCTGCAAGATTTCATAGACTTCATAGTTGAACTTGTGGCCAGAAATACCAGAGCTACTTTTGCTATTTGAGCACTTTTTATTCCAGTGCTAACTAGGAATGTGTAGGTTACATTTAATGAGAGGGTGGGATACGCAAAAGTTTTAAAACTTTGCAAAGATTCAGATCTAGTGAACAGGCACTATGAACAATAAAATACTTAATAAGAAATGAAAACTCTATTAGCAATTTGTGAAGCAAAGCAAAAATATATTAGAAGTTGGATAGTTTTTTATTTCTCTGAAGGATAAAACCCAATCTACTTTTTACCAGAAGAAAATATTTGGTAAATTATTTTTTGAAACAAAAGCATAAAAAAAACCCCACTATTTTTTAATTTTTACTGAGCTTCTTCGTGAAAGTCAGTGAGTGTCCAAATTTAGGGTTTGGACAATACTTTTCTTTTTTCCAATCCCTCTGGCACTGGAACAAGTGCAAAACAACTGTCTGTGCACTTTATTGCAAATCTTTCACAATTTTAAACACACAAACCAAGGTTCTTGCAAATTGTGTTCTGAGAATATAGCACATTTATGCTTACAGCACTGTAAGCAATGACAAGATGCTTTGAACAATCTGTTTTCTCAAATTAGATTAACATCATGGAGCAGCACAATCTGCTCATTGACACCAAAGGGACAAAAAAAAAAACCAGTGTTTTGTGTCCTCCTTCAGGACATCGTTTTGGAATAGACATTCATTGTCTATGTCATCATGAAGGATGCGGTGCACTTTTAGAGCTGCTGTTCTTCAGAAGAGACACCAGGCTCAACACAGCTCTGCTGATAATCGAGCAGTAAAAATACAGGCAGCAGCTGAGGGTCTTTGCCAGCATTGTGTTCCCTGGTCATCCCACGTTACATGCAATCCATTTTTAAAGGTGATGGGGGAACAAAATTGCCTACCACGTTTATCTGCACTTAAGTAGCAGTACATGACATACCTTAAGTCACTACTTCAAAAAGTTCACAAAAAGCTTTAATGGTATAAAGTATTAGCAAATAGCTAATGCAAGCTTTTTCTGCGTAGTACTCTTGAACCTTTGCTGTGGAAACAGACTTTCCCACCATAGCTGAAAGTAACAATAACCTTCCTCTTTTGTACAGCCTCTATTACAATCATACTAAGTTTGTGCGTTGTCTAAGTACTCCGATATTCACACTCATACTGTTAATCCTGGGAACTACCAATTAAACTTCCTTCTAAATTTAGTTATTACATACTTTCTTCTGCAAAGCACAATTTTTATTAACTAACAGAGCAAAACCAAAACCCAGGAAACTGAGAGTGACCTATGGTTTTAACCTTCAATCAACATGAAAATAGGCGACTGCTTTGTTTTGCTGGGTTTTGCACGTTATAATTGTACTTACAAAGAAATCCTTGAAAGCATGTGTTGTGTTGAGTGGCTGCTTGCAAACAACTTTGGAACTAAGTAACTTTGATCTTTGACTTACAGACTACAGGGCAAAGGTTAAAATCACGAGCTTTGTTGTCCTGTTGGCAGCAGTTCCTTTTGAAGCTTCCTGCTTCCAGTGAAAGTGTTATACAGTAATATTCACAAATTTCAGTGTCTTTGATTGCTTTTGTAAAGGAAAAAAATTACTAGTCCCGTAACTTTTGGTACTTGTTCAACTTTCTATAGATACTGTTAGCAAAAATAGACCTTGCAGATACATACAAATGTAAAAATTAAAATGAAGCTATTCTCAAAAGACATATTTGCATGCATAGGTGATGTGCAAGCAGAGAAGTTAACTGGCTATTTGCAGATTTACATAAGGAAATTTGCGTGTTGTGAAGGTGACTACTTATTTGTGCAAGATGGAAGCTCAATTTACTAACCCAGGTTAGAAAAATTTGATTTTAAGAGACTTTGTTAAATACTTAGACATTGTCATTCTAATGGATTGTAGACATTTTATAACAACTCTGCTGAAATGAGCCAAAAAATAAAAAAGCTGTTCTAACTGTAATGGGAATCCAGAGCATGAAGACCTTGCACTGTTATGAACAAACTATACTTATATTGCCTTTTACATAAAAAACAAAAATTAAGTGTGCTGAAAGAATTTACTGAAATCTTATAATACCAGGAATTTTGACTGCCTTGGCAAAGTGGAAACTTCACAGTTACTCAGACCTTAATGTTGGGACATTTGCCTACCCCCAAGCAAAGCCAGTAACAGCATCTAGTCCTTAAATTGGTGTCTGAAGCAGACCTTGCAGGCCAAGACACAGAGCAACAGTCAGTGGTGTGAGGTTCTGTGCTATTAATCAGCAGAATTCTCATTTATACGTAGCTAAAGAATTACAGCTGTTTCGTACAATGGGTAATAAATGAGCAAGACAAAACAAATGAGCAAAGCAGTCCTGTCCTTCTCCACACCACCCCCTGATCCTAATTATCCTGTCTCTTGCAGCATGTCAGTTCCATTAACTTCAGCTTGGTTTTTTTTGTGTGCAAGTCTTGGGACAGTTGCATCCCAGAGCAAATACACTGGTGAGGCAAGCAGCAGCCAAACAAATAGCTGGAGTGCAATTTTCTGAGAAGTGAGTAGTCAAAGCCTCATAACATTCTCTAATTTACTCCGTCTCCTCCTTTAATCTGACTCCCTCTCACTCATGTAAACTGTTCCACACTTTTCTTTCCCTTCAGCACAGAATATTAAAAACTCTAAATGCCAAAATATGGCATGAAATGTACCCCTTTACAGCCATTTTCTAGCGAGCTTTGGCCACTGTTTATTTCACTGCTGAATTTGACCTAGAGGCATCCATGGCAGATACAGCTGTCTTCACTGGTTCTGGCTTTGCTGTGTGTTTTCCAACACGTATTTTCTCATCTTGATGGCTGGGTGCCTCTCACAGGAACCCCAGGTAGTAGAAAGCCCTTGCTTACAAAAAGCTCAAATGGAAAAAATCCAAGCTGCCTTCTAAACACTTTGAAATAACACTTTCTAATGCTTCCTACGGGTGATGTTGACACATTTACAATGTTGATTTAAAGGGTAAAGGGAACATACTTCTTCCTGACACCACAAATGTAAAGTTACTGGCCCACCCTATCCATGGAACCATGCTGAAATGGCTGCCAGCAGGTCTTGAGTGCCAGGTACTTAAAACTCAGAAAACAGGCAGACGGTGGCCTTCATGGCTGTGAGGAAAACCTTTGAAGGCTCCCCTGTTTTCTGCCCCTCCAGGCTGGAGTTACAGTCAATACCAAGCACTGATACCGCAGTTCCTGAGATGTTTGGCCCAACAGTTCCTGAACTTTCTGTGAACCATTTTAGACCAGGTTTGCTGTAGCAAAGTACATGCTAATGATTTCCTTAATTTCTTTACCCTATCCTTCATTCACAATTCTTTGCTGGAACTAATCTAACTGTAAAGGTTTGTCAGTCTTCAGATGTTCTAATTTCTCAATCACCTGGTCTGACACGATCCTGATTTTCTTCAATATTTTGTCTTCCACCCCTGGGAAATTTATGTCTGTTCCTCGCATTTGTCTCCCATCTTCCTTTGTGAACACAGAGGGGAAAAATTCATTTAATTTCTTTCTCTCTCCCTTTTTTTTTTTTCCTCAGCAAAGTCTTCTTCTGTCAATAAATTACTCCTGCCACATCCTGCAGGCCAGTTGTCTCTTCCTTTGACCCCTATGTTTCTTATGGTTAAAAAAAAGAAAAAGTCTTATTAATCTTTATCTAGGTAGCAAGCTATTTTCCATTCTTCAGGTTTCCTTTTCTTATTTTGGTTTCTTGCTTCCATTCAGTCCTTTCCACAGTCCACTTTGGACTCGATCTTTTACATTTTTCACATGTCCTTTCTTCACCTTTGATTAGTTTTTCATTTCCTTGTTCTTTATTAGGTGTTGGCAACTCAGTACTGTAGGTGGCATTTTGCTCTTTCTTCTCCCTTCCCTCATCCCTAGCCCGTGCTGAACCACAGCCCAGAATGATGTCAGGAGAGCATTTATACACCTTTCCAAGATGTGATACTGACCGCTCTGCTCATTAAAGGTCTTACAATATATTTTGCAAGAATGGGTGCATTAACCCCTGCATCCTGGACCAATTCCAAATGGAGTGATTACTTTCTGCCTGCCCAGACTGCTCTTGCAGTTTCAATGGGATAGATTAATCTCTATTTGACCTGTATCTTAGCATTGCTATCAGCATGTACCACTTTCCATAACAAAGGTGACTGGATGAAGGCTATTTTTCTGTTACAGAAGGTTCTTTTCTAATTTCAGAGTGAAAACATTTTTGGAAGGAAGGTACTGATTGTCTTTATTGTTCCATGTTTCCTTCTGGTGATTTATAGTCAGAATCCTTGCACAGCCAGTGTTCTTCTACCTGCAGGCATTTCTTCCTTCCTCCTTTTGCTTCTCCATCCCCAAGTGAGATGTACTGCTTAACCAAGTGACATGCACCATCCTCATTTTCTGCTCTTTACACTATTATTACCAGTTCAGATGATGCCCAGGTCAGACTGTTTACATTCACCACCACAAAAGCAACTTCAGACAGCACCTCTTACAGGGGTCTCCAGTTATACATGTCTTTGAAAGGAGCTGTAGTCTTCATAGAGGGCTTTCAACTCAAAAGATTTCTTCCATGGCTTCATGTATAGGAAGTTCTTGCGGAGGTCAGGGAAGAGTAGGAGAAGAAAGCATACTGAGGTATAAAGCTGTGTTGTCAGTCTATACAGTATAAGTGAAAGAAGCAAGTTGTTTCGTCAGAATAAGTGTTGGAGAAAGACTGTGTGAGTGACAAGAAGCAGAAAGAAACCATTTTTAGGAGTGCTGAAGGCATCCCTTAAGTTCAAGAGTGAACTAATAACTAGCAGTTTATTTAGGTTCCACTCCCATGATTGGTTTTTGACCTTTATGCTGCTCTTTATTGTTCTAAAATAAATGGGCAAAACTGTTCCTTTCTGAGTTCCTATTGTTACTAAGAGCCACATCCTGTCCACATGGCTTCCACCATGATATGACTGGAGAGAAACACTTGACTCACCCCAGATGAAGAAGTCTTCTATTACAAGTTCTTTGACTGCCTTTTCACTTTCTTCC
The DNA here is from genome assembly GCF_964106895.1 of Numenius arquata. Taxonomy (NCBI): domain Eukaryota; kingdom Metazoa; phylum Chordata; class Aves; order Charadriiformes; family Scolopacidae; genus Numenius; species Numenius arquata. Next base: position 35,870,119 of record NC_133616.1, read on the forward strand.
ACAGTGTAGCATTTTGACTTCTGAACTGTTGAAAGAAAAACTTCTTTTCATACTATTTCCTGCTTTTTTTTTGCAGACCTTGCTGAATTCATGACCTGCTTTGCTTGCCCTCCCCAGCATTATCTAAACCCAACAAGTAATCATGCAAGGCCTTTGCCTGACCGCTGTCCGTGAACTTTCATTTCTCACCTATTCTTCCTCCACTTTCCTATGAACTTTTATTATCTGTTTCACTACTTTGCACCTGCTTACCTATATTGCTACTTTATTCCCCTCTGCTGATGTGTGCATAAGACCACTTTCATAGACATATGTTTGGACTCTCCTTTCTACTAGCCTGAACTCAGCATTAGAGTTCCTCACTCTATGCAGCTTCCAGACAGCCATTTTAGCCTTTTACCTGTACATATTTTGTATTGTTCCCATATGCCTAAACTGCAGTTGATCCCTTTGTGAATGATTTTGGAAACATTGCTAGTTGAAAAAAAGTAACAAAAAAACCCACTTGCACGCTGGACCACAGGGAGCTTCAAACCCCAGTATTTGTCTTCATAAAAAGTCTCAATTAAAGAAACGTGATTTATAAACAGACCTTGTTATCCTTCCGTTGGCTAGCTGGAGTCCATTTGGCCATTTTTATGTTTTGGATATTCTCAGATCTCCTTGACAGAGCAGTCAAATGCTAATCATCATACACAAATCAGCAGTTTTCATGAACGCTTTTTAACAAATTCCAGACTCAAGAAGGCAAGTTTGTTCTTCCCTTCCCTTCCCTTCCCTTCCCTTCCCTTCCCTTCCCTTCCCTTCCCTTCCCTTCCCTTCCCTTCCCTTCCCTTCCCTTCCCTTCCCTTCCCTTCCCTTCCCTTCCCTTCCCTTCCCTTCCCTTCCCTTCCCTTCCCTTCCCTTCCCTTCCCTTCCCTTCCCTTCCCTTCCCTTCCCTTCCCTTTCTTCCTTCCTTCCTTCCTCCCCCCCCCCCTCCCTCTAAGCATTGAAAACAACAATTAAAAGTGGCAGCAAAATAGAGTATGGAGAAGATTTGTACCAGGACTGAAGATCTGTTTTACAGTACCTTAATTTCTGTTTGGAGGAATTGTTTATGTAGTGCATGGTGTGATCAGATATTTCTTTAATGCATTCACAATTGCTTGGCATATTTTACATAGTGAAGGATCACGCTATGCTATGTCTCATCATGTTGTTAGTGAACATGACACAATACTGGAAATTAAACATGACAGTTAAATGGCAAAAGACAAATAATTATTTTCAAATCAAGAATACACTATCAACTTAATTAGCACCTCTCAGCACTTTCCAGGTTTTATTTACAAACATGCTGGGCCAAATTCTTCGCTCAGTTGTAACCATGCAAACATCTATTGTGTATGTCTGAGAGTTAATTTTCTGCTGTGTTTGCACTTCATTTTTGTAGACAATGTCTGCTATATTCCTTTCCAAAGTGCAATGGCAGAAGATGAAATGCGATTAAGATGGGGCTTGAGGGGGAGGTATATTGAAGACATCAGTGTGAGGTATGTGACTGGAAGCAATGAAAGCAGAAAATGTGGTTGAAAACAAGGCTGAAAGACTCAGCCCAGTCTTATGAGTCAAGGGATTTATGAATGAAAAAGTAATATGTCTGAAGGGACTGGTATGAGGAAAGGTACTGCTCCCTGACAGTCTTTCTCATGCATCCGGCATTTGTGCAGTGGTAGCGGCTGCTGTGGCTGACCTTGGCTGCGCTCTCATGGTCATTTTGAAGAAGAATGAACTCTGTGTCTATGCCACCAGGCTCTGAAGTCCTCTTTTCAAAGAGGCATACAGTGTTAGAGGATAAATCTCACTGGAAGGCAATGGAACTTAGACTGTGGTGTCGTTTGGGTGTGTCTGAAAAAGTTAACCTGAAAATCTAGGCCATCACCTGGCCCTGGTGAAGTTGCACATGTGTGTGTGGTAGTGGGTGTTGCTATTTATCTTCATCTACCAGCAGCTGCGAGTCTTGTTGTGTCTTGTAGATTCAGCTTCTGAAACTTCACATTGCCCTGCCTCTGAACAAACCAAAGTCTGGGAGACAGTCTGTTTCACTGTTATCCTTTGTCAAATACACAACCCTGTGGGAAAAGGATGCAATAAACCCACAGAAAATCTTGAGGATGGAGTGTTGGTATGTGCCTCATATTGTGAGGTGTATGTATTTAAAGCAAGTTAAAAATGTAGGAAAAAGCTGTGAGAGCTTCTTATGCTCCATGAAAATATGCGCTGTACTTCCCTACTCCTTTTTAAAAGCACGTGAAAAATACAGCCAGTCTGGCCCACCTTTCAGAAGGGCTCTGTCAAAACAGGTGACATTTTAAACGAGTGCTTACTATAGTATATAATATATTAATAAAGAATTTTGGCTTTAGTGTTTTCCTGGAGAGGAACTATTAAAAGAGGCAAAGGTTCTGATGAATGTGAAATTGCTACCTACACTACATTTAAAAAGCTTCTAAGAAAATGTGAAAACACAGCCCTGCATGAGGAAGAGCAGTTAAACTGTAAGGCATGTAAAAATGCTTGCAGAAAGGTTTGATCTCAGCCATTATTTTAGTTCATTAAAGAAAATAAAGTAATTACTTTTTAAAAAGAAACATGCACAAGCACATTACCAGTTCAAGTACACATAGTACGTGTACTTATAATCGTTTTTCAAGAAGGCAGGTAGGATTTAACTGGGTGTTTCCTTTTAAAACACTTCAGGTCTGTTTTTATGATAGGTTCAAAATTCTCAGCAGCTATCCTGTTGTGTGACAGGAGTTTACAGCATTAGTTTCACCAGACAAGGACTGGTGGAGTAAAATTAGTCATGTATGTAAATTATAATCATGCTGAATAGTTGTATGTGCTCATTTAGGCATTTTAACAGTGTGTGATGTTATCCTCTCTGCAGGACTAATAAGCATTAGCCATAATGAGGTCAGTCAGTCAGTCAGGCATTATCATGGGATTTAATTGGGACACTGGTCTCTGCTGAAGTGAAAATTAATAACTTTTGTCAATGTTCTGGCGAAATGTTCTGTCTTATTAAACTATGAGGGTCAATTAGAAAGCATTATGTAATAAAGTCCCCAGCAGCAGAACTCAAATTGAGTTATACCACAGTCATTATTCCAGGACGATTGCATTTGAAAATGGAAAACCAGAGTGCCATATGGAGGGCGCAGGTTATATTTACAAGCATTGCATGTTAAAGCTTCAGCAAGAAGGAAACAATTAAATGTAATACTGAAATAAATCAAAGCACTGAAAGTGCCATGTTGTGCCAGGCGCTTAATATAGCCAGCATACCCCTAGATGCGACTAGGCAAAATGGCACCTGTTTATAAGCCTTGTTTGGGTTCTGTCAGACAGCGTCCTCCCTCTGGATCACTCCGATGCTTCAAAATCTGGGGCACACCTGGAAGACTCAGCTAGGCACGTTGACTCATATAAATAACAGTTTATTGTATGGCTATTAAGACCAGAGATTGCTTTTATTAAAGTGCAGTTATCATGATACAACAAATTAAAGAACTTTTAAAGCATGTTTAACGGCCTCTGATATTCCCTGTTTGGTCATGGTTTAGAGTACTGTGAATGGGTGAGATACAAAGCCTCTGCTGATGCTGGTGTCTGAAGGCAATGCCAGCAGCTGGCAAAAGTGCAGAAAGATCAAGTGGGAGAGGAATACGTTTTTATGGGGACGGTGACAAGCTCCGATGTCTCTTTTCCCCATCCCTCAGAGAAAGGTACAAGCAGTTGCCCTTGGCTACCTTACTGTTTCTAAGGATTCCCCCTTACCAAAAAAAGTTAGTAGCATCTCACTCCAAGGGCCTTTTTCTCCAGAGTTTATACCCCAAACACAGTTGGAAACAGAATCACAGAATCACAGAATCACCTAGGTTGGAAGGGACCTTTTAAGATCATCTAGTCCAACCAATGAAAAAAAAAAAAAACAAAAAAAAACAAAAACAACACACACACACACCCCCCACCACACCACCCAACACTAATCCATATTCCCAAGCACCATGTCAACTCCTCTCTTGAATACCTCCAGGGATGGTGCCTCAACCACCTCCCTGGGCAGCCCATTCCAATGCCTGATAACCCTTTCAGTAAAGAAATATTTCCTAATATCTAACCTGAACTTCCCCTGGCGTAACTTGAGGCCATTACCCCTTGTCCTATCATCTGTAACTTGGGAGAAGAGACCGACCCCCGCCTCTCTACAGCCTCCTTTCAGGTAGTTGTAGAGAGCGATAAGGTCTCCCCTCAGTCTCCTCTTCCCCAGACTGAACAACCCCAGCTCCCTCAGCCTCTCTTCGTAAGACTTGTGCTCCAGACCCCTCACCAGCTTCGTTGCCCTAAACAAGTATTCACAGGCTGAACTGGAGAACTCACCCAACGTGAGTCCATGCCAGAGCTGTGCCTAGCTCAGAGCGTCGGCAGACCTGTGTACCCCAGCTTTCCACTGCAGGTAGAGGCCCCTGGTGCCCCTGCTGGAGAGCACACCACCAAGCAGGTGGCTCCCTTCCAAGCTTTGTCACTGGTGCCAAATTTTCTGAGTGGCATGGGCCACCTCTGCGGCACAGCCCCAAGGCTCAGCACAGCTCCACAAATCCACCCATCACCAGCCCTGCAAACCCAGAGGGGTCATGGCCTCCTCCTCCCCTGCCAGACCAAAGTGAGTTGGGATCTCCCGGGATGGGACTTTGGGAGGCAGCAGACCTCCTGCTTGCTCTTACTCTGCAGGAAACTGCAAGTCTCCCCACAGAGAGACATTATGCTGGAGAGCCACCCTCCATCTGCCTTCCAATTATTATTCACACATGTGAGGATGATTTTCTAAAGCACTCATTGTTCGGCCTAACACAGCTCCTGTGGACAACTGCAGTAGATCTTGCCCTGGCTTTTACAGAGCAGTGGAAGAATTGTGCAAGGGCTGGCTGTGTGTTTCTGGGAGCCCTGGTCCTGAGGGCAAGCTCTGATCCCAGCTTCTGTCGCTGTCAGTAAGGGTAATACCAACCTTACTGGGGGACTTTTTTTTTTTTCATCTGCAACTTTACAGTCCCACAGGACTTTACCTGGTTATTGCTGGCAGTGTAGGGTAGGTTAATTTTTACTGGGGGGTTTGAAGAAGCTGAACTGAACTTCTGTTTCATTTAAAACTGTTTAATTAGGACCAAGCATGTGATTTCCAACTTAGCTGTAAACTGACAAGCAGAATGAGGCATGATTTTCCCCTCATTCATTCCAGTTTGATGACAACGTGGCTTACATTGGCTGTTTTGGTGTTGCTTCTGATTTACACCAGTGTGAGAAGAGATTCAGGCTTGTTAGCAACCTGTCCCTCAAGGAGTGAGAACATTTTGCAACTTAGCTCAGAGCAGCTGAGAATGTCAGTAGATTTGATAAGCATTTATGAACAAAGCCTCAGTGCTACTAGCCCCAGGAGGTCTTCTACTGTGGATAAAGGTCATCAGCTAGACTATTAAGAAGAACCTACTAACTTTGGACACTTCATTTTTTCATTGCCCAACCTCATATCCTGCAGTTTGGAAAGAGTCAGACACTCCTTCACCTCTCCTCCTGATGATAATCAAGGCTGCTGAAAATCCCTCTGTCCAGGCCCTGGTGTCTTGGGGATTGCCCTTGACAGCCAGGGTATCTTCAGCCAGGGACTTGCTCTAGCAGGACTGGTCCCAGTGCCCAGAGTCAGCCATATGCAGTTCTGTGCCTGAACCACAAGACTGTGCTTTCTCCCCTTTAAATACTGCAGGAGAGCCTGTCAGCTTTTCTCTCTCTTCAGTCCTGTGTAAGTCACCTTATCTTTTATTTTCTTTCCTGAACAGGAGTAACATATGCAGAAGGTCTCTGTTTCTGACAGGCATGGCTGTGTGTTGTATGTTAGACTCACATCTACACATATGCACACGCATGAACTTGCATACACATACATACATATACCTCTCTCTATGCACACAGATACATGTGCCTTCATGCACACCAGTGGAACACCACCCAGATGCCGTGGTTCCAATTTACCATGTGAAAGCAATTAGTGTTTATTATTGTAAGCATTTTCAACATAGGGAATACTTTAAAGACAACAGCACTGCTAATTGCTTTCAAATGGTGAATGTCAACATTTTCAAGGTGTTGCTGCATAGGCTAGGCTTCATGGATGCAGATGCCCTCAGCCTTAACATAGATAGGTGCACATTCAGGCATAGACAAACAGACATTCATCTGGCCTCACCTCCCCACTGATGAATCCACAGACATTTCCCGAGCAGGCTCCTTTATCCTTCTCAAGTGTCTAGGACACCAGAAGTTTTCGCTTCACTCTGTGTTTTCCCTACTTGGAAAGCAGGGTTTTATTTTTTCATTGCTACGAGAGTAATGTCAGGGATTTTTGTTATTGTTGGAAAGAGTAAGTGGTTGGAAAGTGCTGATTCTCCCTAGTCTTTTACACCTACAGCGTCTAGGAGACCTTAACACCTTTGCCAGGAGACCTGGCAAAACAGTGCCAGGTCTCAGTGCTGGGCTGCCTGCTTCAGTCTTTGGCAAAATGACAGTATTTTGGCAGAAGTGCCCTATGTTAACAAAGAAAAGTTTGATTAATCAGCAGGAGGGAAGACTTAGGAGGAAAGGGAGGGGGAAAGAAAGAGTGCAACAGATAGACATAAGATGAACTCTATTCTAAAAAATCAAATCAGTTTTAAAACAGCTTTAAAAAGGAATAAAAATTCTTAAATCTCTTTGATGATATTCAAAGAGCCTTTTTTAATATATGAGAAGGCACATTCTAAATTCTTAACACTGCTAGTGTCACCAGGCCTTTTTTCCACTAAACCATTTTAATTCCATAATTTAGAAGGCCTTGAAAAGTAGCAGGATCAAACCGCAGCGTAATTGGATACACTGTGCACTTCCAGGGTGAATTTGGGTCCCTGGTAGACACAAGAGATTTCTCTCTTTCTTCTAAGATCACATAGAGTGTACTTATTTGAAAGGAGAGATGCAGCAGCAATATAAGCTTTTTACAAGGTGGAAGAGTTAAGTGTGCTGCAGGAAAACCCTGGCTGTTTGTTTGGCACTGACGGTTTCTTTGTGATTGGAGGGAATGCTATTGACAGGAAAATCAATGCGGGTTTACTAAAGAACGCTGAGTGATCAGGGAGCAGGGAAGCAGTCAGAGAGAAGTGGCAGCATACTGCACTTCCTTCAGAAACAAATGGGTCCAGCTATTTTAGATCCTTCTACTGCTCTTCCCCCCTTCCTACAACCAATATAGAGTGTCTTTATGCTCAGTTATTAGCTCTGCTGATATGAGCATTGCAATAACTAACAGAAAGCTGGAACTTTGGATGTGTCTGTTTCTGAGAAGCTAGGGACAGTTGCAAGACTTTTCTGGGGTCCTACAGGGCTTTTAAAAACAGAAGGCAAGAAAGAAAGAGAGAGAGAGAAGAGAAACATCTGAACATCTGCTGGAAAATCCTAACTGGCTTGTTCAGCTGAGTTCAGCAAGAGCAACAGCAACAGCAGAGAAGTTGGCAGGTGTCGCCACACTTTAGTTGGAAATCACTGCAGATGATCTCAAGATATAAATGAAAATAATCTAGACAGTCCCTATACCACCCTCCTCTAGACTATTCCTCCTTCCCAGGAGACCAAAAATGTATTGTGTGCTGGTTAGCTGGGGGAAGGTGTTAAAATAGCTAGGAGCAGGACTGCACATGCAAGCAAATACTGTATGTATCAAAGATGTCCTACTGTAGTATACTGCTTTCTTTAAAATGGCTCTGGGGGTTAAAACATAACAGAAACTATGAGTCTTCCCTTCAGGAGTGCAAATAATCACTTGTGAAATAGCCTTGTTTAGGATCAGGGGAAGGATAAGAATTAATAACACTGCATCTTTTTTCTGCAGAATTTGTGCAATACGCAAAATACTAGTTTTGTCTTCAGTGAGTGTGCCTCTCTCTCCTCTCTCTTGTACCATACATATGTGTGCATCTATGTCTCAGGCACTAAGTATCCTTGTCACTACAACAACAAAGGATTTCACACATATATACTGAAGTTTGAAGAGGCTCCCTTAGTTTTTTCACTCATTGCATTCTCCCTAAACTTAATGCTATTCCTGGCAGAAACTTTCAGAGCTAATCAGCCAGCAGCCTCAGTCAGGGTTTTTCACTCTTTGCTCAGCAGTTCACAGTTATGTTGGCTTCATAGACTTTCCCACTGTACCATCTCTGTTCCACAGCCTAGCCGACAGGCTCTGGACAGCAGGACAGCTAGATCCAATAAATCTGAGACCTGTCTAGGTGCTTCATTTATCAAGAGGCCTAATTTACCCAGGCCCTTTAGACTAATTGCAGATTTGCAAAAAATGCTGATAATGTAGAACAGTGCATTGTGAATGTCCCTTGCCATATTTCTGCTAATGTGTTTCATCTGGAGTACATAAAGAGACAGGGATGCTGATTTTAGACACAGCACTTTGGGGCTAATCCAGTTAAATGATTATCCCTAAAAATCTGCAGTGATGTCATTTTCCCTATAGAACTCTGCCAGTTGCCTTGTTTGCTTTATTGTGAGAAATACGTGATCCCAGGCTTTAGAAGTTCACCCTATATTCTTGTTCTAATGCACTGTAACTCTCTCGATCCACTCTCCCAGCTACCCATTCCTTCTTGTTTAGAATAGCCATCTTGGCAGCAAACCCTGGCTTGGACTGTTGGCTTTTGTGTATATGCTGATAAGGAAGAGGTAGGCTCCTTTGCTTGATACATGTATGCAGATACCCACTATGTTTTTCTCAAGGGACAATTTCTTCTTTCCATTCCCCACACTTCTCCCTTTCCTCCAGAGACTATGATTCCACTGTGTTTTGGTCACTTTTACTACCAACACTTTGCTTATCTTTGGCCCCCTCTTCTGCACTTTGCTCCAGGATTCACTGCCATAATTTTTTCTGAGCTTCTCATCTTCTTATCCACCACCTGTAATGCCAAAATCTTATTCCATGGCTTTGCAAAAAATTCAAATTCCATGTTCTTTCTCAGATATCTTCTCCCCTTCCTTTGCTCCTGTGATTCCTTTGTGCTTTCCTTCATGCCCCAGGGAACTGTATGGGGCACACACTGAGCCTCTCTGTGTGGTGTGAGAAGAATCCAAATTTTGTTTCTAAAAATCTCTCTGTCATGTAACTAATACAGTGTGCTCACTGAGGCAGGGGTCAGCTGACCCGTTATGTAAAACACTAACAAATACTACTATAATCATTATGATTATTAATCTAGATAAAATTTATAAAATGGTGACACAATTTTCCCCAATTCCTGGGGACGGCTGCTAGGCAGTCCCAAGTATGTTTCACTACTCTACTGACATGTTAATGCTGACTTCTGCAATGTGGATTTTGGGAAGAGGTTAGTCTCTGGAATAGATAAAACATCAGGAGACCCTTATTTTTCAGTAAGTGGCTGCACAGGTCTGTGATAAGGCAGCCTGAGGAATTTGCCACTATAAATATTACAAAGCTTTGAGAGACAGCCTTACATTTATTAGTTTATCCAGCACCAGCTCCTTCGTGGGTAATCAATGGAGCCTCCCATGCAGAGATACAGGAGAGCAATAGGGATGTCTTCTCAGGTATCCCAGCAAGGCTGCGTGTGGCTTATCAGTCAGTGTTCAGCAAGCAGATGGCAACCAAATCCCACTGCTATGGTATTAACAAGAAGCTTGCTTTAAAGGTTTTCTCTTGTTCTTTCAGATGCCCCTCAAGCATAACCCGAGAGTTCAGAGAAATTAGTATATGATGAGATAAATCCTGTCCAAACAAGGCAGGTGGATTTGCAGAGAGTAAAACACAAAGGGACCTTATAGGCCAAATACTGTAATAGACCACTGACTCTCAGGAGGGCAAGGTCCTTTCTCAGGGAAGTCCCTAACATTTGAAGACTGTCAGGGCTCTCAGTGCTCTCTGTGAAGATCCTGGGTATTTCTTAGGTTTGCCTCTGACTTTGTCTTGTCTACCACTTTAAGGTATCCTTAAACATTCTTATGCTATCATGCTGCAGAGTGGAATAAACCAGCAAGATTCTTAACTAGAAACAGTGAAAGAAGCAAAGTTAGAGGCATTATTTACAGTTCTGGTGTTAAAAAACCCAAAATATCCCTTTTCTTCCTAGCCAAAAGTTCAGCTTTGCCAAGCCCTGCAGTCATTAGGTTGATGCAACAAGATGCATCCTGTACAGCATGGCCCTGAGACGGATGTCAGCGCATACGCACATGCAGGCGGTGAGAGCCTCACATTTCTCATTAGTGTTACAGGGGTGAAGGGGAATTATCTGATGTATTTCTTCTGCCCTTCTCCAAAAACTGTGTCATGGTAGCTGTATAATCTGGATAATCTCCACTTCTAGACTCTTTCAGGCAACTTCTGGACTGTAGAAGAACATTCAAGGGGGAGGTGGAAACTAATGAAAGTCTGGCTGACATTTTGATCACACTGATGCATATATCAAGATTATCCCACAGGCATATGTCACAGGGAGAGAGTAGTTTTTCCACATTAAAGATGGCATTAACCTTCTATCCTATCTTGCTCCCATTGCTATTCCCAAACTCTGTAAATATTTCAGGTGTCTTCTGCCCCACTCCCCCACACCACTCAGCTCTGTTAAAAATGGCAAGATGATGAAAACCCCAAATTTGATCCAGGTTCTTCTTTGTCTCTAAGGTAATTAAGTCTCATTCCTTTTTTGTGTGGATAAGAGTCAAAGGCAGCTAATTGTTAAACATCCACCTCGAGTTACTCTTCTGACTCCCAAACACGCACCGGTGCTCAAATAATCCTCAAACAGAGCCCTCAGGGGAACCCTGGACCAGTCAGTGTTTGCGCCATACTATGTTTCATGCTGCTTTGCCATTTGCAAATGCATTGTGGGCAAAACATAAATACGTAAATTGAGACTCTCCCTTTTGGCAAAAGGCTGGGACTTCAGAGAAAAAGCAGGTTTTTGCCAAGCGTCAATTGATGGTGTCAATCCACACTGCTATCCGGGAAATGTTCACTACTGTTCATTGTCACCCATTTGCCCACCCTGCATCTGCAGAAACGCTGCATTAAATGGAGACAGTAGTTATATGGGGGCTGTAGTTCTGTACCGAAGTATTTGGTCAGGACATGAGAGAAATCATTGAGCAACTGACTGGCAGTTTTGGTAATAAATGATCCAGTAGCAGTCATGGAAAGTCAATAGGAATTTTATTGTAGCTCTCAAAAGCGGCACATGCACATTCCTAAATTCTTCTCCAGTAAATACTTTTATCTTTAACTTAACAAGAATTAACAAATTCACCCTGACTAGAAATTTTGACACATTATGCTGCCTTATCTAAACATTCCTAATCAGGGGTCAGGTCCTGGATGAGCATCACATGGGGACAAGTCAAGCAGCTTAAAGACAAGTTTTGATCCAGGGTCTCTAAGAACTGTCACTACAAGAGAACAATGGCTCTCCTCAGAACAAAGACATGAGAATACTTTTGTGCCCACAAAAGCATCAGTAAACCAAACTGTGCCTTAGAACAATGCTGCTTAAAAGTAGAATGAATCCATATATTGAGAAACTAAGTTACTGGAAAGAAAAATGATGAAGCTTCAGAGGTACTCTTCCTATCAGCCTTTTAGGCTGTATGTAAGTAGAAGAAAACCATAGCAGCAAGAAGACTTCCCTCCCCCGCCCCCAATATTGATTTTTGTTACATTTCTGGTGACTTACTGAGAAGATAGCCAGAAGCAATTTATAAGTGCAGTAACACCAGCAGACTCCAGAGCACTGGTACTGAAGTGCCACAGGTTGCACAGGATGCAAGGATAATTCAGTGCAATTGTTCAACCTTACTCTGTGTGGGTGAAATTCAGTATTAGCCCTTTAAGTTCAGTGGCTTATGGTGTTTTACACTGACTGAGGATCTGGCTTAAAGTACTTTCAGTCGTAGACTTCATTTTACTTTATCCAGTATTTAAGTAAAGAAGTTAAATAATGAAATGCATGTTATCATTTTACACCATTTTAGTAAAATTATATTTGGTTTTCCTCATACCTATTTGTACTCTCCAGGACCTTAAAATTCCATCCATCCTTCAGAATCAGTCAACCCATTACATATGCTGGAGTTTCCAGCTTTAGTGGAAGAGATTCCAACAAAATTAATGGAGTTCTGTTCTTACTTCCACTCATGGAAGTTTTAAGTCATTTCAGAGATGAGTTGATTAAAATTATAATACTGTTGGTGAGAGTTTCATACGTTATGGAGGTTTTATATCAATGTAAGATTATTGCCTTGCATGTGGATTGTTGTGGCCAAAAGTAGTAAAATAACTTTACTCAAGTGTTTGCTGGTAACATACATTTATTTGTCCTAGCAAGACAACATACGAAGCAACATGAAAAAAATCTGAAATGTGTTTTTCTTCCAGAACTTAGAAAATGGATTTGCCCTTTAAGACTGGTCATTAAGACTGAATCCCCTAAATTATAAGCATAAATAATATATGGGAAGATTGACCTTCAGACAAAAGAAAAGGTGGATGGGAAAGCTCCAGAGGTTGAAGCTCAGGAGAGCAAGAGACTGTGTCTGCACCTTTTGTTTAGCAGGCTACAGAAACAGCTTCATCTGAGGATGCATCCTACATAACTTCTGGTTAGTGAAACTGAACGGAGAAGAAAATGAAAGGGCCTTTTCTTTTAGAGGGCTGCAGTGTGTGTTTTGGCAACTATTACTTTCTGTCTTCTTGCTGGGAAGACTTCCGCCTCCCGGAGGACTGTAGTTAATCAGTGTCAACTCAGTGTGGTCATTCCCACCCAGACACTGATCCAACCTGAGACCAGTTCAAGAGGGGCAGCCTCAGGACAGACTCATGTCACTGCTGAGGGTACGGGGACCAGGTGAGCTGCAACACTTTGCCTGCCTGAATACAGACTGCAAGGGGGATGGCAGCTGTTGGGGTAGGGGGGCAGAGAGCACGAAAAACTGCCAAAAGTTCTGTGGAAGAGTCTTTATTTATCATTCATACAACTACAGTGTTGTTGTGTTGAGGTTTTGGTGCCTCCTCAAAAACTAAAATATTCCTTGTTCTGTGCATAGTTCTGGGATTTGCAATGGGGAAATATTGCCTATTAGGATATCCAGCAAAAGTTTTTACTGATTCAAAAAATTTCTGGAGAAGGGCTCAAGATAGCTGTGTTTGTGGCAGTAACTGAGATCCAAGGCTGTTTAAATAAGCTTTGTGACTGCTCACAATATCTGGCTAAAGGATTACAGCTAAATATACTCGCAGGTGGAGAACATAGTTTTGTCTTGATTCAGTGACTTACTTGGTTTTCATCCTCATTTAAAAGACTGGAACAGGTATTTTGAAACAATCAGGTTTAATTCCATCCTTACTTTTTTGGTTTTCATCTGGATTTACTCGTGATATGGTCTGTTGAGAGCTGCCAAAAGGAACACTCCATTTTGAACAACACCATGACATTTGTATTCAATGAAGTTAGCTGATGGCATTTTACCTGCTGAGTTAGTAACTTTCAGGTAGCTGAAGGATGTCCCACTATCATGTTTTACCCTCGCCAGGAAACTCCATGGAAAGCTAGACATTTTCTTAAGGACAGATACAGACTCAGCTCACAGTTCGCGCAAGATTTTCTCTCCCACAACGCTCCTGTTACAACAGCCCTTCATCCTCAAGGGTGCCAGGGCTTTGCTCCTCAAAGGTATGCAGGTACATAGCAAAGTCTCTTTGGCTTCAGCTGAAGGAGTTTCAAAACCTACCAGCAACAGGTCCAATAACGCCTGAAGCTTTGGGCCCAGCCTTTAAGTCTTTGCTCATGTGTGTCATCCTCATCAAGTTCCATGGGACAACTCACATAAGTAAGCATTCGAACAGCTCACTTTCTTTGTGCTGCTTGTTAGTGCTTGTGTGCTTTGATATTCAATGTGTCTAAATCACCACACAGCATTTTTATTTTTATTTTCATAAAATACTTGAATTACACTCATATGAAATATGCCTCTGGCCCCATACAGATGTTTCCAAAAAGCCTAATAACAAACAGATCACAGGGCAGAAGAGTGCATATTCTTACAGACACTTCCAAGCCTAACTGCTCTTCAGAGTTCTGATTACAAGAAAAGCCATGCTGCCGATGTTGCTTTAACTGTGATGTTAAAATGAAAACTCATTGTTGTATCCCAGGGGGATTCAGGAACACTGACTTTGCTGCCCAGCTGAAATGGGATAATGTTCTCTATTCCTATCATGTGGGTATCAGTTCCAACTTGGAAACCAGCCTCCTCTCATAATTCAAGCTGGGGCTATACTGATGCAAACCTTCTCAGATATTATAAGCCAGTATGAGCTCAAAAAAAGAATTCACTGCTCAAGGCCAAATAGCTTCAAAGCTAACAATCCTCCAGAGTCAGTGTGAAAGTGTTGAAACTGTCAATGTCAACTTACACCATGCATAGTGAGTGTAAAACTTCAATAATGACATCATGGAGAAAAGGACAAAGGGCAGGCACTACACAGAAAAGTGCCAGTGCTCTTCAAATCTTTGAAACCTTCAAGGATTTATCTGGACTAACACTTCTACACACAGTCATTGGGGTCTTAGGCTATACTGATTAAGGATTTAGCTTATTCAAAGGCTCTCACTGATAGCAAGGATGACAAGGTTTCAGCAGTTATATTGGATTCCATTAGCTTTCACTTAAAAAAACATACCCAAACCCCCTCAGGATCCTGGTCTTTTTTTTCCTTTCTGCCTCTCATTTTCTTTCTTTGTGTCAACCTTTATTTTTTCTTTAACACACACACACACACAAATATATATTAATGTCTGGGTTTGATTCACAAACAGGTTTTGCAGCACTTATGCTCTCGGTTCTCAGAATGCAGATCCCAGAAGAATTGAATCAATTCTTCAGGAATTCCCTGAAGCATCACATAACGTGTTCGCTCATTTCAGCTGCACTTGGGGCAACAGATACACTTTTAAAAGGGGGAAAAAGGTATTAGAGAGAAAGGGAAGGGTGTTCTAGTAAAGATCAGCTAATCAAGACAGAAATTAAAAAGTGAGATTCAGTGTGGTTTTGGTGTCTGGGATAAGGACCTATTGAATGTTTTGAGTGCAAACTGCAAAAGTGCTCAGTATAATGAAGGAAAGCCATGCTTCCTTTGTACCATGGTTTTCAGAGAGTCAGCCTCAGAAGAAGAGCAAAGAGATGGAAGAAGTGAAGAAGTGCAGGAGGAACATTCCCTCCATCCTCCCTCTCCCTCTTTTATTTGTGAGAAAAGAAAAAGAAGAATCCATGTTGTACTGTGCACTCGCAGACATGCAATAATGGATTAAACCCCACCCTAAAATAGCTTCCTTGAAAGACACAATTATCATTTCATGTTTACCAGATGGCAAAAGCAAGACCAAGACAGATTATTTAAGAATTATTTAATAATTTAATTAGCCTCCTGTTATTCAAGATCTTGTGACAGGGTACTGGATGCAGGCTACCTGACTCTTAACCCAGCACCTGAACCCTCAGCTCATTCCCTGTTATTTGCAGTTACCATCATTGTTTCTACTTTCCCCTGGCTCTCCTGTAGGTACCACCGGTATCCTGCCACTTCAGCTGCCCCAGTACCCCTGGCACAATTCAGTTGCTTCACACAGGTCTTTCTGTGGTGCCATGTAAGCTGTGCTGGTATGCCCATCACACCCGCAGGGAGCTGGCAGATCTGACGTGGGGCCTGTGGGAGACCTGTGACCTTCTAAAGCAGCAGGTGAAAGCCAGACAGTGATACATAAGAATTTCTGAAATGGCACTAAACATCTACATCTGGGCAATAGAAGTGTACCACACATACTTCCATGCTGCTTCGCCGAGGAGTTGTGGGAACTGTTGCACAATATTGCCTGCTGCACAAGCTCCAAAGTGCCTGATCACAGCCCAAAGTAGTGAGGGACGGACGATGCTTCTGAGATACTGTAGCTCAAGGACCCCAGTGCACTCTTTTACAGGGTTACCTAGGATATTCTGTAGGGTTACCTGCATTGTCATGGACAGAGCATGCACTCATTCTAGAAAACAGTCTGTGCCATTGTAAAGATACTGTCAACGAAGCAGCACAGAGAACTTTTGGAATCTATCAAAAGCACCTATGTGTACCCCCTTATTACAGTCCAAGTAGCTTTCCATGTGTCAACAACACTCATGCGAGACAAAGAAGGCCTTTCAGAAAAACAGAACCAGCTGAGAGTTGTCCCTTTGTCACACAGACAATTATGAAGTCTAATGGGACAGTGGGACACAGTGCAGGGAGCTGGAAGTTATCGCAGTCTTACCCAGCTCTGGATCAGAAAATAGTAAAGCTAGATGTGTGGGATACTCAGCCCAAACTAGTAAATTATGCTGAGAGGCAGGGTGTGTTCTTCTAGTACAGTTATCCTGCTTTGAAGACCTCAGGCAATAATGCTCTGTGGGATAGATTGGCAGATCTGCACTAGCGAAGGGGGGCTCTGTATTATACCCTCCCTAGGCAGCAGCAGCCTGGAGGTACTCCATGTGGTTTGTAGATTCACCTGGGAATGGGACCAACTCACAGCCACAGTGGCCAACTTTTCTGGGGTTTCTAGGGAGAGATTCACATCATGGGAAGACTGCTGCAGTTTTTGGATGAAGGGCTTCCTGACTCCTATACCACCAGCATCCCCATTTTGGCCCCTTGCAGAGCTCACAAATTTGCCACTGTACCATAGAGTCTCCTACTCCAGATGCACCAGAACACCACTGTCTTGGGGCTCATGACCTCTGGGCTTTTAACAATATTCTGAGGGCTTATTTTTCCACATCCTTATTGTTGTTGTTGTCTTAAACCAACTGCTTGTTTTTCTTGCAGCATTTGGTCTCCTTAAAGAAATTAGCACAAAAGGAATGAAGGGGTGAAGGGTTATCACAGCCATGGGAGTGGACAAGAAAAAGGGGGAGATAGGAGTACTCCACCTCTTCTACAAGCTATTCTCTTCTGTGCTAATGCACTTGTTTTTGCTGAAGGGACTGCACCAAAATGCTGACTATTTAAACATTTATGAAGAAGGTTTCACATATATTCTGTGAAGTGATCACTTTATACATGTTTTCTTTTGGGGTCGCTATAATAATTGTGTACACAGGCACCACACAGCTGAGTTAGCTGCTGCTCGACTTTTTTTTCACTGGCACTGACTTTACATCCACGTTAGGTCACTGACTTCCTTTGATCTATCCAAGATTTGTATAGTGAGATCAGAATGGGGCTGTGCTGGAGGAGTCTGCTTTTTCATTTTTAAATAAAGCCTATATAACATGAGGAGCCTACATCAAAATCAGAAAACGGGTCTTGCAAGTGAAAACTGTAATAGTTTAGTTTCATTATGAGTGAAGAATTTAGAGGCTTGGGTTTGTTTTCCTGGGAGGAAATCTTTCATATTCTTAGTAGAGTTCTTGCTGTGTGGTGTTTATGAGCTCACTTTAGTGCACCCTTTCTTAACAGAGCTCATCATACATACAGTTCTGCTGTCTAAGGACTTACTGAAATTGCCTGCTATAGCTGTGTGAAGAGCAAAATTCTCCTGGGGCAGAGAGCAAGCACAATGTGGGACTGCGTTTGGATGCCTCTGGAGAGAATAAATACTTCTTAGTGACTTGCAAATCTCTGCCCATTCTCCCATAAAAGGTATCAAACGCATTGTTCTATGCCTAGGTAGCATTCCCTAATTCCATCCAGCTGGAAGAAAAGGAGACCAGACAAAAAGTCAAACTGAGGACTTCTGCTTCACTGATAATACCTGACCATTAATCCACTAAGACAGCTCAGGCACATAGGGATTTTAAGAACCTCCTGCCCTAGCTAATGCTTTGTTCTGACGCAAAGTTTAAAAATGAATACTGCTCAATACTACCTGCAGCCTGAATGTCCCCAGGTTATCTGCAGTTGTCCCAGTATTTGGTGTATGAGCAATCCACATTTTGAAGGGGATCTTTCACTGGAAGTACCAGCCATTCTCATTACAACAGCACAAGTGGGACTGCAAGAAATATACTTCATGAGTGGTGGGGCAGGGTGGATTGTTATCTAACTGCTGAAGGGTGCATGGAAGTCAGCAATCAGCTCAAGGAATTAATTTATAAGAGGGTAAGGGCAGATCAGACACACTGTCTCCTTCTCAGCAAATGAGGTGACCTGTGCCATAGTAAGCTGCTGAGAGAAGGCATTCACATCGTGCCTCCAGTCCTACATTCAGTGCTTGCTGGTTTTTTTCCTATGACTCTAAACTAATTCCCATCCCCACCTCATCCACCTGGCTGCATCTCCTGTACCTTTTCCAATGGTTTCTGAGTGATACCCTCTCTTTCATTCATCTCAGGGAGACACACTCCTCTGGAAGCATTACCCCAGTGAGGAATGTTTGAGTGGGGAAAGGCGTCATTAGCATCTCAGAAAAGGTGTTGTAGACCATCAGGAGCATTGAGAGAGAGTACCACAGACCAAACGTATATTCTATCATTTAGGTCACTCCTGCGTCAGTGGAATAATACTGAACTGCATGACTGGAGACCTGCCCCCAGAGCCCCAATATGCATCTTCCAAGGAGGGTTTCCTAGTCTTCACAACAACATGGCAATCTGTTTATTTGCTCCCATCCAGTGGGCAAAATGAGGCCAGCTAGATAGTGTCTATGAAAAATGGACATGGAAGAGACTAAGACATGATGCATAGTGCCAGAGAGGATAGTAACGAGCTGAGAGCAGCTGTACACCATTCCACACCCACTTGAGATTTCAAATCTTTGCAGTAGTTTTGCAAAGCAAAGCACTCTTCCCTCGGAACGCAGTAGGACACAGGAGTATATTCACAAGACCAGTCTTATGACTCTAAGTAATCACAGTCTTGCCCGTTGTGTAATGTCATCACTGAAAAGGCTGGTTGTACTAATAGGAAGTGATGGCTGATCCCATTTAGAGAAACATTTCTAAGAAGCAACAAGCGGTATAATATCAAGAGGACTTTTAGATTTCCACATCTCTTCTCCTGGGGGCGCCTGCAGATAAAGGAGAAGGCGGCAAGGAAAGTAAATGTTACTTTCTTTTTTTGGTAGTCACTAAGCATAGTGCTGCAAATGCAGTTGGATTTGTCCTATAAATCACATAATCACTCAATAAAAACAAGAAAGGTGTGTAGCAACAAGGGAGAAGGAAAGAGTGGAAAATTCTCTGGGCTAATTATAGGAACATTGTGTTACCTCTTTAATTCGCAGGCCTTCCATATTGTATGCATGGTGATAGTCTTCACTTAACTCTCCTGGGATAAACTCAGAGCAGCTCAGCTAAAGGAAAGGTTTCTCCAAATTTGTCCCCGTGTAAAGCTGGACTAAGCCCACAATTCTCATTGGTAAAAGGTGATTATCATGAGGATCTTACCACATTGTTTACAGATGTTTTGCTAGATGCAAATCCTGCTTGATTTGCAGCACTATTTTCACCATTGTTAGCTTTGGCCTCTCTCTGAACACTGAATTATGTTAGAATGTCTTTGGCCCATAAGATGCCATATCGTCCCAGTAAGATATGGTCTGTACTGTGTATGTTATCTCATAGACAGAAAAGAGTAAAATAAAGAAAAAAAAAAGTTGCCCACAGCCACAAGAAGAATTATCATCTGACAAGAGCTACTAGTTCCTAAAAATCAAATTCCTATTATTCTTTTCTTGATCTCCCATTTCAAAGCCTAGCCCAGATGTGCTCTGGTAGAAAAATTCTGTGGCTTCTCCTTTCCTGAACGACCAACACAAGCCACTGCATTGCTACCCGGAAAGCATGTCTGTACTAGCTGTACTTAACTATCTTCTGCATGCAAATCATCAGCAGCATGTGACCCACCCAGAAACAGCCCCAGCATGCACATGTTCTTGGAAACAGGAATTATTCCTACTGATCATCCTTATTGAAGAGTCCGTGTTCATGGTGGGTCTCACTGAGAGCAGTATCTTTGTATACAGTTGAGTTGTATGGGGTTTGAGCTGAAAAGAACAAGCCCAGTCTTACCTTGATAAAATGGACTCAGTACTGAGGGTGCAGCCATCAGTTTTGTGAAGTTCTCTTCAATGCAGTGTCTATATCAAGTGATATCAGCCCCTGATAACAGAAACCGCTGTATTTCCCCAAGCTTGGATTAATCCTTTCATGCCCTTTCAGTGTCATGACTACTAGTCTGCTTTTCCTAACAAAGATTCTATACAGAACAAACATAAAGGCTGCTGGGCCTATTAACTATTCAAACTGAATGTGGCTCCCCATACACACACTCCCCAAAAGGCAAGCAGACATATACATCCATGCACTGAAGTAATGCATTACACAAGGAATTGCAATGGATATACAGTATTTCATACTGAAGCGTCAAGCTTGCCTTCTAAATCAGATACATCATTTTTTGACTCCAGCACTGTAAGTCACCCTTTGAAACAGATGGCTTCCCTCATGAATTAGACGGGGAGATCATCTACTAAATCATCTCCATATTGAACCCAATACAGCATACTGCAAAGAGAACAGCTCTACAAAACAACTATACATAGAGGAGGTACTACAGAATCTCCTCTGGGTTATTGCTTCAAGGGCTCAGCACAGACAATACCTGGGCAGGTTGCTGGTGGCCTGCTTGTGTAGACGATGAAAAGCTAATCAAGTGCTACGATAATGGCTCTGACAGATACTATCTCATAAACCTACTTGCAGTAGTTTAAAAGATAATCACCCCCTCCAGCTGCAGGGATGTGTGCCCTTACCTCAGGTGCTCCAGTCCATGTCTGGTGTATTAATTTAAGTCGCCAAGCTGTGAACTGGAGCAGCTGAGGCATCGGCACACCTACTGTTTTGTCCATTTTGCTGACTCTGCAGTGAGACTAACCCCAGTGGCAGGGATGGCCACAGACAACCAGGGCGGTACCATGGTAAACTGCTAGAACTTGATTTGGCAGGGAATGTGTGTCAGGGCCCTATGGGTACAAAGAGCAAAAATTTTTAGTGAGGGAAGACATTTGCATAACATACATCAAAAGAGGAATATGAAGATATGCTTTTCCCCCTTCCAGTGGAAATAATGGGTGAAGTCTCACCTCTGTCTTACGCCAGCCACTTTCAGAGGAGTGTGCTGCTATAGGCTCATTCTTTTTTCTCTCTGTAACCCTTGTCACACAACTAAGTTTTTTTTTTATCCTCACTCATGCCCTCCATGAAAGACAGCAGTAGTCTCCGTGTGCTGTAATTGGACTGACTGGCTGACTGATTCCTGTTCTCCCCTCGTGCAGCCCTGGTAACCTGGGAGAAAAAAGGTGGAACAAACAGCCACTCAAAAAAACCCCAGACTATTGCAAAGGTTAAGGAGTAGAGCATGCAACTTCTGTCTGTTACAGACGACTGGGCATTGCAATTCGGATGTCTTGTTCCCAATACTTCCTTACTATGATTGTCACAAGGGTGACAAAGGGTGGGAAAGACAAGCCATTCTCATTAAGGACTTATAAAGGGGATTTTTCTGAGAAGAGTATTACACTTTCCTTTTTCTGAAGTGTGACAATGCTTGGGAAAACAAGATAGACTGAGCCTAGCTTAAACTGTCTGAAGTGTTGAGCATGTTGAGAAAACACACTGTGCACACCCACATGCACCAAAGTCAAGCAGTCTTTTTACCATTATCCTCAGCGTTGCTTGCAGTGGAAAGGGAATGTTCCCACTACCTCAGTGTGAGTAAGTCTGAATTGATAGTGATACTCTTACTGGGTAAAAATGACGACTGCAGACAATGTGCAATTAGTCTTGCAAGTCAGCTTCTCTCCAGCTCAGCACACTTTTTTTTAAATTTACATTTCCTTCACCCTCTCCCAGAAAATGGACAAAAGAGTCACTGATCTTGCTCAGCAGTACCAAAGGATTTTAATATTCCAGTAACTCTATTTATACCCTTAGTGATGTGTCCTCCATTTTCTTCCCTCTCCTCTTTACTAACCCATCCTGCACCAAGCCTTTATCTATCCCAACTCCTAATTCTGGTCTGTTGTGCTGCTTCTCCATGGGTTCCTTAGCAAAAGAGAAACATCAAGAGACTCCTCTGAATTAGGAGGAGAGCTTAGCACAGACTCAGCTCTCATCCATTTGGAGCAATGCTGCAGCAGTGGTCTTGAGCATATCTGTCATCTGTGCTTCACTATTTCAGACATGACTACAGCTACATCTTAATCATGTTCCTGCAAGGGCTAGCCAGAGTTCCAACACTCCAGATAACTTGGGGCAGATAAGGAAGTATGGTCTTCTGCCAAAAACGTGACAGTCAGTGGCAAAATCAACAACTCCTCCATCTAACTCTGATGCATTCATTGTATCACTGGTGCAACATAAAGGAGGGTGGAATGGGAAAGAAAAGATTCACTAAAAATTTACCTTCATTTTGCCAACCTGTAAAATGGGACCATCCAGGTTCGTATCAGAGGGCCAGGGGCCAGGAGGTGTAATATTTTAATTTCTTCCCCTTGCTTGGATTTTCAGACAAGAAACAATAAAAATTATGCAAAATATCCAATAATAGGGCCATTTTTTAAAGGTTGCAAGACATTTGCGAGCATGATAATTCATAAAAGATTATATCTTTTGAGGTCTGAATTTGACTCAACTTCCATTCCAGTATCAAAACACAGCTCATCTTATGTTGCTCATTTTTACCTGGTGCCACCCTCAGAATCTTTGCCTACCCTAGGGATACAGTTTTTGTGAATGAATGAATGAATAAATAAATAAATATAACCCTGCATTTAGTGGTCAGTGCTTCAACCCCTAGGCTGCTGACAAGGCTGAAAATCTCATGACAGATGGAAGGTAGTCACTGCTTTAAACAATAGTCTCAGGCCTCTCTGAGCCATGTGGCACAGCAGTTAAAGATGTTATGGAACAATATGGTACCTTAAGCCTTGATACGTCAGCATCTTGTGGTAGCTGTAAGCTACACTGGCAATATTGTTGAACTGCGTTTTGTTTTCCTTCTTAATCCCTCTAGTTTTGTCTACTCATTTGTAGGTTTAACATATTAGAAAAAATGCAAAACTTCTTTACAGTGTTTTTGCTGGCTCTGAAAAGTTGATCTGTCAGGACTGGTGACTGATATATTGAATTTGTCCCTTACGGTAATTGTTTAAATGTTATAGCAGCTTTAACATGTCATCTGTTAAACTTATTGGTGATGCAGCTGTTCAACGTGCAGTGTGGGTAATATTTACATGATTTACTGGGTGACGTACAGTTTTTGATTCAATAGTAATGTATTTGATTCAATAGGTGATGCATCTAATTCAACCGGGAGTCCATCTAATTCAAAGGTGATGCATTTGATTCACTAGCTGATGTACCTGATTTAGAAGGTGATGGATCTAGTTCACTGAGAACGATTCCAATTCCCCCATGCAAGGTATTTACTTCAGTCTGTGATGAATGAGCTTTAATAATAATACATGTTTCTCCGATAGTGGATGTATTGGCTCCAATTTATATCCCAAGCTTCCCAAATCTGGAGTGGAGTGACACCTTGCAGCCAGGTTTCAGGTGAGAATCACAAGCAGTGTGAAACATTAGCCACTAAACTAATGGGACCAAATTATGTGATAAAAGCCGTGCTTCCCAGATGAAATATTTTCACCAGATGTGATGTGGGGATACAAATGCCCTGTCACTGCTGTTATTGCTACCACAGTACATGACGAAAATCCCCAAATCCATTTACCTTCAGTGTCATTGCTGGGATTACATACTCAGTACTTATTTCCCCAGAGCTATGTGAGCTCTCAAATAGCGGCATCTGAACTAACAGCTCCACTCACCTCATTTTTGTGTGTGCTTTTATTTTGTTAGAAGTTGGCAAATATTTAGCCCTAGTGAAAATGAGGAAAAGGGTGTTGGTAAAGAGCAGTATCACATGGGGTAAGTGTGTGGGGCCTTGGGACTGTAGAACATACTGCAAACCACCATTTCTGTGCTGGGATCACATCCTGGTGCAAACCTCTGGAAGTGTTAGCTTCACAAGCACTGGTCCATTGTGTTTCTGCTGGCTGTTGCCTACCCTAGAACCTTTTCTGAATAGGTCAATCTCACTGCCCTGCCCACCTCTGGCTCTAGCTCCAAAATTAGTGGCAGGATCCTCTCTTACTTGGATGATGGTTGAGATATTTTGGTCATGCAGGTTACATTTTCAGCCACAAATAAGGTAGGAACCTTTGCTTGCACACCTACGGAAACCAGGAGCTCTTCTTGAACTTGTGTCTCTTATCCATGTGGGGGCCATCTCCAGCGTTGTGAGTGTGGTTTATCACTTGTACTGCAATAGTCCATAGGGACGGGGGGTCATTTCAGAAGGTCTGGGCTCAGTCATAAAAGATGTGCGCCCATACACAGCTACAAACCTGAAACAGTTTTTCAGTGGGATCTCAGAGATCCAGATCTCACAGACCTCAGAGACCCAGAAAGCCACTTCACTGCCCAAAGCAGCCCTCTTCTAGTCCCCAACCCAACCTTGTGGCTGCTTCTTCCTTATAACCTTTCATTGCCCATATGCCCTGTGAAGAGTTACTCCTCCAGGGCAGCAGAAACAGCAGCTGCAGCCTATCCAACATATTTGCCTCCATTTCATGCTCCACTTGGAAGGGTTCCCAGGACAAATGCTTCACTTGTTGTGCCCTTGTTACTGCTCTTTGAGACATGTTCATTTTCTTGTGTGGGTGCAAATTTTCTTCTTGTACCCATGGCTTATATGTCTGCCTTTTAAAGACTAGTAGGCAAATAAATGACAGGGGATGTATGTAGTGTTGCTGTTCAAGCCAGAGTCTCCAAATGCTAACAACAATGTGCTAAATACTAAAGTAGGCATGGAATCTTAAAATAAATAAATAAATAAAAATTCTTTCACACTTTATTGCTCC
The DNA here is from genome assembly GCF_964106895.1 of Numenius arquata. Lineage (NCBI taxonomy): Eukaryota > Metazoa > Chordata > Aves > Charadriiformes > Scolopacidae > Numenius > Numenius arquata. The sequence continues at coordinate 35,895,213 of NC_133616.1, forward strand.
AGGCTGTGTCTAGAGATGTACTGAAGTTGTTGCAGGAGTCTTAAGTAGTCAGCTTTTTTCTATCCACTGAGTTTTCAGGGTTGAGATTCGTGTACCTCCATTTGGTATCATATGTTCAGACAGAATACATTAACACATTAGTGTCTGATCTGGGGAAATAGGGCTGGTTTTCCACCTTTCATTCCTCTCTATATATTTCTTTTCCTTGCTTTACTTCCTTTTCCCTAGTCATGGCAGTGACTGAAATCTGTCTTTTCCATTATGAGATACGCAGTGATATCCACCTGCTTCTCCTTAATGCCCAGTCAATAAAATATGTATTCTGTGCTCAGAGAATAGTATATTAACTGCCCTTTGCTGGTTTAATGAAGAAAATGAGGAGAAATAATAAGTCTGGAAAATTAAGTGGCTTATTGTGATGGTGTCAGCTCTTACATAGAGTTCAAACTCTGGATACTACTTTCAAGGACTACAGATCTGCAATGACAAACACTGCTGCAGTGCTAGGTAAGAGCTTTAATAGTCTTAATCTATTAAGTGGTTCCACTTCACACAACATACGCTGCCAGCCCTTGTTAAATGTAAGTTAAGCGGGGTCCACTTCTTAGTGATGAGAAAGCAAGCAAAATTCAATCTCAAGTGCCTGGCATTTTTGAAATTACCTGGGTCTTTTAGACAATCTACAAAACCAAGAAGGCAAGCACTGCTTCAGTTACAGTATCTGGGTCTTTTAGGCAATCTACAAGACCAAGAAGGCAAGTACTGCTACAGTTAGAGCAGCTGCATGTTACAGGCACCTGTATGTCTGTATAGGCAGAACAAAACTCACCATTCACTTTTCATGTCATCAGGTACCTGGTCTCACCTCTACCAGTGTCCTCTCTTTTCCAGAAGGATATACATCCCATATTTCAGGTATAGGTGCTGTGGAAGTCTCCATTAAAATAAAGGAAAACAGGAAACAGTTCTTGTCTTGAAATTTTCTCCAAGTTGTTTGTTGGGTGTTTGTTTTTTTTTTAAAAAAAGTTTTATTTTTAATCAAAACGTTTAGCAAGTAACTCTGAAGCAAGAACAGACTACATTGCAAGGAACATCCCACCTGTCCACTTCTGCACAGACTTCAAGTGTTCAGGTAGGCTCCAAGGTACAGGCTCCTGAAGTTAATGCCATTTTATTTCCAGGTGAATGCCGTTTCCAAACATTCCTCTGCTTTTTTTGGTAACAATGCAGAACTGGGGAAGAAAGGGGGGAAAAGGCACACTCCCTCAGGGCCAGGAGTGACTAGATATACAGCTAATTGTTTTGGCTACTTTTTAAAAACTTGTCCCAAGGGCTGAAAAGCTGATCCCACTGGTGGGCAGATAAGCAAATGAATTTGTCTCAGGCTTGATCTGTGCCTCCCAGACCTCCAAGAGTCTTTGCATGTTATAGGGTTTGGAAACTGTAGATGATGCATTCTCTCGTCTTGGCACAGAAGTGCCATAGGCGCTCTCATTAGTTGAACACTGTCATTTTTACAATTACAAACCCTGCCATGTTGCGCAGAGGAACTGCAGCTGCTGCTTCTTGGGGTACTGAGTAAAGCATACTCCTGTGATGGCCCCCAGAGACCCATGCACAGCATAGCTTATTGAAACAGATGGGGTGAGGGAGGGATGCTTCATCGACAAAGCACATTTGTCTAAATAGAAGAAGAATGAAAACACAGCACTTATCACTGGTACTTAATCTTAAATCCAGTGAAGTTTGGAATGGGGGAGATGAATGCTGTGCTTACCATGGTGTAATACACAAACACATAAAACCCCCTTCTTCATTCCTCCTTGGTTTTTGAGCACATCCACCACTCAATAAACGCACAGAAAGCAACCAGGCTGCTCCTATGAGCAAGCTGAGAGATAGAGCATTTAAATCACTGTGAGCTCATTCTAGCTATGCCCTTTGCCACCATGTCATGAAAGCACATTGCAGAGCCCTCACAACAACATGCAGATGTTGCCCTTAGAGTTTCTTGTTTTTGAAACCTGGAACTGGCTATCATTGTCTTGGGTGTTTCTAGGTCTTTCACTTAAGACTATCACAGCATTCACAAATATTAGAGGATCAGCTCTGTGAAGTGTGGAGATAATCATCATTCCCTTTTATATAGGTGGGGAAACTGAGGACCAGTTGCATGGTGGTTATACTAGGAGTGGAGGTAGAACCTGGAATTAAATTCTGCTCTTCCACCCTTATTTGGGTCTTCAGAATATTATTCTGTCACAAAGTGAGCAACTGTGAGCTATTGGTTAAGATCAATAAGGAGCAGTAGGTAACCCTTTCCTCCCTCATGGGGTACATTCTGGCTTGGGAAAAAAGAACCTTTTGCCTCATGGAAACTCTCCCTCTCACGCTCTTTCTTCTAAGTCAAGGGGGAATTTTCAACACCTTTGATGCTACAAGATGCTTTATGGAGAGTATTATTTTGGGGTAAATGTTTATCAAAGCTCCTTCTCTGGGTTTTGTTAAGGCTCATAACTCTGTTACTGCTGTTAGGGCCTGGTTGTGTTAGATGCTGGACTAGAACCGGTGAGGAGATGTAGTCCAAATCAACCTGAAACAACATGTTAGAGCACGATCCTAAAGTAAAGAGTAAGAAAAGCGTTATTTCCCTAGATTATCTTTTTACTTTCTCAGGTTCCATGCCTGACAACGTAAATCTCCACACCTGTGCTGAGATTTATCATTACTGGGGCTTCTTGGGAATTTTGTGCTTTCACTATTTGAGTGAGAGAATTTGAGTTTCTTGGGACATAGACTCAATCTGGTCATAGTAGCCAAGACTTTGAGCAGATGTAAGTCAGAACAGTATGAGACATGTCTCAGGTAAGAGGAAGCTATATGGATGGCTTCATCCACAAGAACTGCAGGATTTTGCAGTGGGTCTTCCCTTGTAGCTATTTTTACTTTCCTGGGGAGGGGGAGGGATGGATATCAATGCTTAAGTGAAATTGTTAGCCTGTTAGATTTAAGACGTATCCCTACCAGGTACAACAACTGCACAGAAACAGGCCAAATGATATTTATTTCTGGCATACAAATAGCCATTGTCCCAGTTACACAGATTATAGTCATACCTGAACTAGACACATTTTCACTGTTCTGCTCATAACATTTCTGTACAAACTGTCATCTTTTTTAAATTTGCTGAGCAATTTGAATGGCAAAATAGCATATTTTCAATAGTAAAATTATCAACAATGGTCTGGGTCTCAGGATAGCAAAGGGACCATAAAACTAGCTCAACAAGCCAGCTGAGAATTTCCCTGGAGAATTTTCCCAGCTCTTGGCACAGGGGACATCTCAGGGATATGGCCAGGAGGTGGGGAGGAAAGGGGTGTGCACTGTGGCATAATCCTTGGGGGCTCTTTGTTAAAGCAGCCCCAAGGTTGCCCTTAATTGTGTTGTGGGCTGAACTGGCTCCTAACCAGCTGCTGGGGTGTGAGAACTACAAATATGGCACCTTTCTTTCCTCCGCCTCCCAGCTGCAGAGAGCACAGTTTGGCCGGGGTGCAGGAGTCAGCCTCCTGGCTTTTTCTTGCAGCTGAGCTTCTGTGCTGTCACATGTCACTGAATCCTACCTCAGCCCTGGGACAGCTATCAACCAAATAAGCTGGATATCTTGCTTATTTCCATAACTTGCACCTCTCAAAAAGTGAGCACACACACACACATACACACAAAAAATTCTCATGTGGCCATCCACATGTGTGTTTTCTGGAGCAAAATGGAAATGGACAGCAGAAGAAATAAGACAGCAAAACATTCTGTAATTTAGGTACCTATTCTAGGGAGGGGTTAATTAATCATGAAAAAGAAACAAGTTATTTTACCACAAAGACAGAAATCATACCAGAGGCAGTGTTTTCCCTACTCTTCTCCCTGCTAGTCTTTTATGCTGTCTTCTTTTCCCACTTCTTGGAGAGCTACTCATGATACCAGTTTTGAGAAACTCATTTTTTCACAGGTTCTACATTTTGTGTGGTTCCTAGTAAGCGATTAAATCTAGACCAATACTAGGCTTTTGTACATATCTGTGAGATATTTGAAGAAACCTCATTTCCCCAATAGCAAGTGCACTCCCCACCCTTTTGCCTTTGTGGACACGTACTTCAAAAACAATTCCACCTAGCACGAAGTCTCCCAGTGTGTTTTGCAGCATAGGTGGATATCTGTCATCTAGGACTTCAACCATAGCCTTAGGAAAGTCACAGCCAGAAAATCCAGTTGCTACTGCATGATCATCCACACAACGCAACAATCAGAAAAGAGCAATTGTCCAGTTTTCTAAGATCATCTTTGTCCTGTATCAGTTGCCATCTTGCCATGAAAAATCATCTGTGTCTAGCAGTTATCCCTTAGCTCAACCAAGACTTAGAGACAAGAAAGTGGACCTTGACATAAGAAAACTTTGGGTACTGTAGGCTATATGTAGACTGTACTGTGCACACGAGTCTGAAAATGACATTGTTGTGGGCAATTACAACAAAGAACCATGTGAGAGAGCCAGAACTCCAAATTGTCTGATTTAACACAGATTAGTGCAGAATGATAATACTTTCTGCCCTTTATTTTGGGTTGTTTTTTCTACAGAATTTACTGAAAAAGACTTCCCTATGAGGAAAAAAAGAAAAATACACAGAGATTGTTTTGACCTGCTAAATTTTTCTGACTACTTCAGGCAATCCCGCTGAGATTTGTCTTACTGCAAGTGCCCCATAAACTTCCACCTACCTCCAGTTCATACCCTCCACCCAGCCGAGGCCCTACTGCTTATGCTACACCCTAACACAGAGCTGGAGAAAGATTATGAAACAGGGAAAGTATCCAGGAACAAAATTGCATATTTTTTTTTCTGTCTTCCAGAGGTAAATAAAAAGTCAAGCCCATCTGACAATGGGATTCAAAGCAAAAATAGAACCTCACATTTTGTCAGATATCCAAGGTTTTTCTCTGGTGAGAGGTTTTCATAAGCGCTATAACCCCTTTTGGTGGGGTTACATCACCATTTGATCTAAACCCCCACAGTAAGACTACATCTGCTACTAAGCTGTGTTGTAAATGTCTTTAATTTTTATATTTCATCTGAAGGGAGTTGTTAAAATGGGTTTACAGGGTGATGGCTCTTTGAATAAAAGACATCAGGACTGAAGCAAAGCTCTGCATGACACTTAATTTTCACTCTAATAAGCCCTCCTAAAACATTACAAGATTTTGTTTTTCCCTGAACTTGCTTTCCGTTCCTGCATGATTATTCTTCTTTCATTTTTCCTCCCTCCTTTTTTTTAAGGACACATTTGAGGAGAATGGTTTTATTTCTGCCCAGATGACACCACTTCTCTTTTCACCCTAAGCCAGATGTGCTCCTCTCTCAGAGCAAAAGAAATCTCTCTGAAGTCTTTTTTCAAAGCCATTGCTTTTATTTAGTCTTTTTTTTAGTCTTTTTTTTTTTTTTTTTTTTTTTTTTTTTTTTTTTTTACTGTTCTTCTGGACTCTCTGGGGCCTTTAGTTTGACTTTTGTCTGTGAGGGTGGGAAAGGATCCTCCAATATGTTTGTGCTCAAATTTTAAGGTCCCTTTGGATGTGTTCTCCAATATATGAAAAAGTTCTGTGCTGGCTGAACATAACTAAGTGTGGGACCCTTCTTGATCACCTGGAGGGGTCATTGTAGAGCAAGCATGAAGTATTATCTTTCCCAGTCCCAAGTGCTTTTATTGACTCGTTTTGCCCTGAATAAGAGACAAGAAAGAAAATGTGGAGTCCAGGCTTTTGGCATGGCAACTCAGATCTGAGAATATTTCCACATAGCCATCAAACCTGGCTGGTTTGTTTTTTTGTTTGAGGGTCTTGTTTTCGTTCTGGAGAACAAAACAAATGATTATGGATTGTGGACCTTGGTCATCCAGCAGAAAAATGCAAGAAAAGGAAAATCTGCCTCATTAAAGAAAAGGAAGGAATAATATCAATATTTACAATCCAACAAACAGAACATAGAAAACGAAGAGGTCCATCTGCAATGTGATACTCATCTGGAGAACAATATTGTCAAAATGCAGGGAGATTCTGCAGCAGTTAGAAAGAAGGGAATTATGTGTTTGCATCTCTTTGGAGATGTGGGTTTGAAAAGATTTCAAGTATGTAAGAATAGCATGGGCCATGTTCACCAGGCAGGCCTGAACCCAGAATTCAGTGTTGTAATTCAACCTGGGGCTCCTGGATTATGGGACACACAGAAATTACCAGCTAGATGAGATGAGACATATTTTTCTCTCTTTTAAACCAAGAAACAGTAACAAGGTTCCTAAAGGAATATTACTACTGCTGCAACAGTAAGGTATTGAAACCAAGCACTCAAAAGTCAGTAAATTTCATAAACAGATTTTTCCCACAAGATTTATACAACCATATTGTGTATTTATTTTTGATTCGCAATTTCATTGTGAAATATACATTTTAATGGATTATATTTGTCATTAGTGCACACCATAAATACAACAGTAATCATCAGATTCATAGCTAGCACTCATGCAGAGCTGTACATAATCACAATTCTCTACAAACATATTTGCCTCATGCTCAGAGTTCAAGTGGTAATTCCTGAATAAAGAACATTGGAGATCAGACTTGTGTAACACTCAGAACCATCTGTGCTCCTGAGGCTGTAGAGTGCAGACGAACGCCTGACTCCCTACTCCAAAGTACTTCTTGTCTGGACTATTTTCCTATGCCAGTATATTCATGCTTTCATTAAAATCAGCAAAAATAGCTGAAGCCCAGTGCATGCACCACTTCCCTAAAAATGCAGGGGCTTACTGCCCATTTCTCAGCACATAGAGTTTGTAGAGATACAATATTAATTTGATTTCTAGCATAGATATAATCTACTTAGATTTGAGCTATTCTCTTTCATGCTATCCCGTTAATATGTTTGGATATACACCCTTCCCCTGCTTCAGAAAACTTCTGAAAACCCACCTTTCTGTGAGGCATGCCAGGTGCTGGACTACTCCCCGCTCTGTGGGTGTTCTTCCTCAAATTATTTTGTTTGTATTGACTCGTGCCTTCAGGGCCTTATCTTGCATTCCTTGCACACCCAACGTTCACTGAAATTGACGGAGATACAAAAGGCAGACCTTTAACTTGTGCTGGGATCTACTGAGCTTTCTCCTAATTCTGCCTCCGGTGTGGGCTCCGCTGTCCTAAATCCTGAGGGCTGGGGACAGCACAATCTTTTCTGTGTGAGGTGCAGCCTCTCTTCCTGAGTTCAACAGTTCTCTCCCTTCTTTTCTTTTTTTTTTGGCGGGGGGGAGAGGAAGCGGGGGGAGTGCTAGGAGAGGTGGGTGGCATCTGTGTAAGTATGGCGTTGCATATGCTGCTGTCATGGACACTTCTGCTTCCTGAATTCAGCAGAAACTAATGCTTTGTTTCTCAAAACCCTTAGATGCTGCTGTACAAGACACTGAAAAACTCTCCTTCCTTCCACTTACTACCCTCTGAAAAAAATCACTGCTTCAATGTTTGTGGTATGGGTATTATATTATAGTCTTAGTGATTCTTTCATATCTATCCTTATAAAAACAGACTTAGCAAAGTTAATTAGGGGTAATTTGCATTAAAGCTATTCATTATTTACTTATCTTTGAACTGCAAACTGTAGGAATGCCATTTGTTCATTAAAATTCCCAATCTTTGCCCACTTTCCCTTTGATAGCATAGTGGTTAAAGAAAGTTGTTCTTAGCTGCTGACTAACCATTCTCTGCACACTGCAGAGATGGCTGCAGGCCATTATTTCAGCATTAGAAAGTAGTTAATATTGAATGCCATGAAGTTAAATTTGTGTTCATTTACTTATTATGCTGGAAACCAGTTGTTCGTTCTGAACAAATTTCCCAGCACTACTCTCAGCCAAGCTCTGCAGACTCAAAAAACATGCGGTAACAATATTGAGAAGGTGAGGAGGTTTGGAATGGGGTAAAAAAGAGGAATTAAACAGATGTCTGAAAAAAAACACTGCTGCAAACCCCTGTCCTGGATAAGGCCTCTTTAATTATCACAGTCACCACCCTTGTAATTCCTTTTAATAGCAGTAGGAAGAAATATGTGCTTTTTATTGTTAGCCACTAATCTCTGAACAATTACGCATCTGTTAATTCCTCAGAAGCTCTTGCTGTGTGCAGCTTACAGATACTGTAAGTTGAAAAGAGACGCAATAGCAATTGTCTTGCCAACAAGGAAGATGAAGGACCCATTTCTTAGTTACTCAACAGAGATTGTCTCTCAAGTATCTCTTTGCTAACTTGGTTATGCTCGTCTAAGGTGCAGGAATGACACCACCATGGCAAGAACCACATAGGTTAGGTGAGAAACACTGGCTAGAAAAGTAACCTCAGCCAAGGTCTGCAAGGCTGTCCAGATGCTGGCATGCTGTGTGGACTGGGGCAAATCATCTAGAACAAGTCTGGGTAGCTAGTGCCTACACAGGGATTGCTATTTGACAATGCCTCTGTTTGATTTTCTTCTTCCAATGCAACCTAAAAATGATGACATTTTCTAACACTCCCTCCCCTTTCCCTCCATCTCTTGAACTAATGAGCAAATAAGGAAAGAAAATTAAAGAATAAAAAATGTAAGCAGTGATAGGGTGAGATCAATAAACTGTGGATTGCTAGCACTGAGTGAGCCTGAGTAATCTTCTGCATATTGCGTGTTGAGTTAACTTGCAAGAGAAATATGTTCCCTCTTATTGTCCTGTGTCTCATTGTGGAAAAGGAAGCAGGGACTGCAAATTAAAATACCCTTGATTTAGGTTCTGAAGGGAGTGCCCAGGAGTTCTTCCTCTATTGCTACATGCTAGGAATTGAACCATCTGCACCATTAAAATATAACGAGAATATTTTATTATTGTTTTCAGCCTGTGAATTCTTTTGCCCTGTTCTGCAACCCCCGGCCCCCAACAAAAAGTCCAATAAAGGTGCTCTTGTGAGTAGCATTAGCAAAAGATGCTACTCTACATCAGCCTCACTGCTACAGAACAGAAAGTGAAAGGTACATGAATAGTAACCCATGTGATAATATACTTATGCCAGCACACATGCTGGGATAAGAGTGTTGAAGATTTCCTGAGCTGAAATATACGACACTGAGGATTATTCACTGGGAGCCTATGGGACTAAGAGGAGCTCCACCAGAAGTGGACAACTAATGACAGTGAACTATGTTTATAGACATGTTTGCATCACATGAGCTTTGCACAAATAATGAGAAGTTTCTGAGTCACCAGTCTAGGGAGCATACGGCTCTTAAGGACAGTTCCTTTTTTTCCACCGTCAAAGATTTTACTTGGGCTAATGTTGGTGAGCTGCAATTTCCCCAAATCACAGAACAAGGGAGGAAGGGTGGAGGTCTCTTCAGTCCCAAAGGAACCTATAAGAAAAATTAGAGCAAGAATGAAAAAAAAATGTTGACACGTTATTAATTTTACATGTAGGCAATCAATTCAGGTGGAGTATGACTACCATGGTGACAATGGAGCTAAGTTTGTGATGCACTAGGCCCACAGGTGAAAGAAAATAAGGTAGTTTAAGAAACAGAAGAAAACTCACAGGAACAGAATATTTAGTATTTATATACAGTTGTAGTTCTCACTTTAGGAAATACCAGCCAGCTTCAGTAGAGCTAGAAAAGCTGTCCTCTTCTTTTGGAGTCTGGGTATGACAGACCAGAAAGCAAGGAATACCACAGACTTCAGTGTTATTACTCAGATGGGACCCATGTTTACACCTCCCTTGCTAGGATCTGCCAAACCAAATGAGTAAGTTGGGTTTTCCCATCTGCTGTTAGAATTGTGTACTGTATGCTGTATATATGGTGCTGATAGTGGTGAAATACGCTGCATTTTTTTCCTGCTTTCTGAAAGGAGAAGAGAAACATGATTAAAGAAAGAAAGCTCATTCAAACTACATGTAAAACCATTTTCTCAGTGAATGGTGTCTACTTACTCTTCTAAGCTCTCTCATGTCAAAAATCACCAGTTTGTCACAAAGGGGAACTGTAAAGGGCAACTGGAGAAATTAAAGAATCTGTGTGCTGGATTTACTTGGGTTTGCATAAGAATAGGCTACTTTTTAATCTCTTGAGCTTCCAAAGGAAATACTCTGGAGGTCAAAAGAGAATAATTTAATTACCTCAGAGATTCACAAGAAATTAGGCTTCATTGATGCCTAGGATTGGTTAAGCTAATAACGAATATGCTTTAGTCAGAATATTTGACAGTTATACAGGGAAATTCTGGTGCCAGTGCATTTCCATTGGCTTCAGTAGGATCAAGATTTAGCTCATGTAAGCTATAAACCCAAGATGACTACTGAATGGGCTGATTCAGTGTACTGTTAGTCTCCTAGAAGAAGATAGCACGCTGCTTCCAAAATTATCTTTCTGGATGTTACAAACTTGATTTTTCTGAGGTCAATCCCATCTGCCAATATATGTGTGGCTACAGCCCTAAAACAGTCAAATGGAAACAGTATAAAATCCTAAATACAGCAGTATTTGAATGAGGGGTTTTGGGGTGGTGGTGGGGTTGTGTTTGTTTCGTTTTTTTAAAAAAGGTTCAAAATTTTTTTTAATGTCTTGGGAGCTGCAATGTTCAAAGAGAAGGCCATGGCAATACACAAAAAGAAAATGGCATTTAAGAGCATGAGAAAGAGCCAAATTCTGATTTCTAAGCACAGAACCAAATCAGTGCTATGAGACAAGTTTTCTCTGGATTTACACCAAAATAACGTGGCCCAGAGCGTAACCATTTCTTTTATCATAAACCTAAAACCGGATCACTTTGCATTGACACCTCATTTTGGCTGCAATTGCACATGCATGCACCCGCACGCATGCACTCGTATTCTCTTCAATAGCCTTTCAGTCAAGCCACAGAGCTGTATGGTCTCTCCTGGATAAGCTGTGTTAAATTAAAATTAAACATCACCAAGCTTTGTGCTCAGCCTCCCTCTGTGAATGCTCTGCTGCGGGTGTGCAGGGGGTTAATATCACAAATGTTCCACAGGAGGTTAGTGGGATTCAGTTTCAGCTAACATTTATTTTGCCAGCTCCTGTTCACTTTCATCTCTGCTTATGAACACTATTATCTTGTTTGTAATAATATATATAGATCACTGCAGCTGCGCTCTGTAAAATTCATCCATTTTTTGAACTTTGCAAAAAAAATTCTGCAAGTCTTTTATCACATTACTGAGCCCTGTGAATTCACCCACCTTCCCAGCCTGGTCTCTCATACAAATTGTAAGCAGGCATAGGTTTGCAAACCTTTCACTGAGAACAGACCATCATGTTTCTAATGTAACCTCACACCCAATGCAGTTTTGTCTAGTTGTGAGCTGTTATTTTAAAAAAGGACTAAGTTGCTTCGGCTCCTTTGCTTTTTGTCTGTTCCTATTATTCATTTCCTGTTATAGGCAATACCTTTGGCACATGATGTGTGCAGCAGGCCAACATACTGCACCTGAACTCTTCTGTCCCTTGGTCAGTAGATTGCCAGTAATAATATTAGTATCTAACTTTTATATAGCACTTCTCCTAGCTCACATACATACAGCTTTCTGTCCTGGAATCAGCAGTGTTAATTATTGACGGACACTGGAAGAGCTATTAGTGTATTTGACATTTTCTTTCATGAACTTACAGAAGCCCGTTAAGTGGCATGCTTTTCCATAGACATGATGTAACCCCAGTAATATTTGTACTTCAAAATCCAGTCAGCCTAAAGAAGGAAATGGATCTTTTTAAACAACCTGTGCAGTATAGATGCTTTGAATAGGGGATGTTAGACTAAAGAGGAAGCACTAGAGTTGAATTTACACTAAAATTTCCAGCAGAAAATCCTCTTGTCATATATTTTCTATGGTCTGATCCTATGGCTTTATTCTAGAAAGGCACACAAAGCGAACCCTTGGCTGTAAGTTCTTAATGTTTACTTATCTCGCTATTACTACAGTACAACTTACAATGGAGCTATTATTCCAGAAATTGAATGGTGTGATAAAATAATTGACTTCCTTACTAGTTTCCTAATCTTCTTCCTCTTCAAGAATCAGAAGTCATTGAATGAGTAGGTCAGAGCTCTATTCTGCTTTTCTCATTTTGAGACAGAAAAAGGCAGACTAACTTTCAAAGCCTCTACCCTAGACTTTCAAGAAGGCAGAGCGTAAAAGAAAGAATAGAAAAGGAAACAAAAAGGAAATGAAATGGAGATTTAAGTAGTTTAGACCTTGTGCTCAGCAGTCCACAAGATCAAACTCACTCCTCTCCACGCAGCAGCTGGTATCAATGCTCTTGCATTGTTCAAACAAGTTCCAGCATTTAGTGAGCTGGGGTGCTGCCTTCTACTGCACTTCTGTAGAGGCCGCCTCTCTGGTTGCGACTGAAGTGTGCCTTCCAGAAGCAGCTTTGCATTACTTTGACAAAGCCAGACAGCACCTGTCCTTGAGGCTTAACAAAAGGTAGTAAAGGGAAAGAGAGAGTAATATCTCTCAGGCCTCTCCTGCTATCACTCTCCCTTTATATTTCATTTAGAGCAAAACGTGAACAAAGAAAGAGTGTTAGACATGCACACTGTAATGAAAATCCATGACTCGACTCTGCATTCATAATTATTTTATAAATAAATGGCTTCTGGAGAGCCACATCTGTCTCTTCCCACAGAGCGTATGTCTTTCATTAATGTATTACAGGCCGAACGAAGCCAGCCTGAGTGCTTTGCTTGCATCTTCCTCTTCCTCTCCATCATTGTCCATGGATAGGTTTTTGTGGTTCAGAGAGAGCTGCAAGCCCCACACGTCTCTGCAGGACTGATGGCTCGTCAATAACATTAGCCAGCATTATGGGCTGCATCGGTGTAGAACAGAATCAATATGGCCAAGTAAAAAGTCTAATCAGTTGACATGACCATCTTCAGCGGGCTCACGTTACAAGAAATGAGTTTTTTTAAGGAATCAGCATCAGCGCTGCTTATTCACCCCACACCAAGAAGCTTTGACGAAGATTTATTGCTTCTTGTTTTGTTAGCAGTGCAGGGTAAGCTGGTAAAAGTGAAATAATCATTGAGGTTAAAAGAATAGTAAAGACCGGACTCTGCAAACACTGCCCACATTTTCCTAAGAAGCTGAAAGAGCTGCTACAGGGGACTCTGCAGTGTGCAAGTCTGCACGAGGAAATAAGGATAGTTTAGGGACCCGAATACAGGGATTCATGCCCTTTGTCTGACCAGGTTGCATTCTGTTTTCTCACCCGCTCTTTTTTCACTGAAGGGACAGATTCAGATCTCAATTCTAATTGTGCAAATTGAAGTCACTTGGCTGAAAATAGTATTGTTCCAGATTTCTATCAGTAAGTGAAAGCAGACTTTGGCAGTCATGCCTATGGCAACGTACATGTCTTAAAACAAGTTTCTCATTGATGCATAGCTTTATCTATGTGGTAATTATGAAGCTGTTTTACAATCATATCCCTTTCTCTTTCTCCTCACCCTTCTGCATGCAGATTCACCCACAAGACAAGAGCAACAGGGGTGCAGCTATCAGATATTTCACTTTTATGAACTCTGCTGATCATCTGTTCTCATTTGTCCAGTCATCTGAGGGAAACCCTGTTTAATCATGTGAGGGTAAAGCATTAGTGAAATCGTTAGTGCAGCATGGGCAGGCTAATAGGCCCATGCCTCAGCCATTTCTTTGCAGGCATCATACCGCCTACATCAGAGATACTTCAGCAGTGTTATTGCCTAAACAGGTAAAAGAAAATAATTGCATCTTGGAGGCAAGCAGCATGTTTGTGAATGGGAAAATGGACATGTTAACTACTCCCATCCCACTTTGTTGGAATGAAATAGCTGGGAAATGTTCATTAAAAAATAAATAAATCTTGAAACAGGTTAAGTGCTTATTCAAATTAACAACAGAATCAGAGGAAATTAAAGGCCTTGGTCCCACAGGGGCCTTTGTAGACTAGACGTAAAAGAGAAAGTTTGATTCAGGCTTTTCTGCCATTGCCAGGAAAGACTTGATGCTCGCAGACCAGTCTGTGGTACTTATACACAGGAGCGTGACAGACCCGGTGATCTCTTACTGGGCAGTGATAGACCTTCACTCCCAGCACAGGATTACCAAGTCACTCAATACAGTCACGGGCAGTGGGCAGTCATCTCATTTGCTCACTTTTAGGCACGCACAGGAATGCACACGCTCTCTACGGATTTCATGACAGGGGAGGAATTGTTCTAGGTTTTTAATGTTAATGGGTTTCAGTCAAAATGGAGACCTACAGCAGAGTGCACAGACAAGAAAAGTTCTTCATCCCCGGGAGTCAGTGTCAAGTTCACGTCAATACTGAACTTGTTCCTCAGTGGCAGAGTTCACCTCCAAATTTCCAGTAACATCGGCTGTTGAAAATGAGGCCCAACAAAAAAAAACTATGTGGGATAAAATAGTCCAGCATCTGTGTGTTTTATGATTATCTTTTTTGTTGCTGCATGAAGAAGAGCAAGATTTTTTTTTAACCAATCTAGATTCTGGACACAAAGTTGGTTTGTTGTGGTTTTTTTTGTTTGGTTGTTTTTTTTTAATGGGAATCCTGCTGCAGAATATCAGTAGCGTAACATTAATTTAAATGTTTTATTAAAGTAAAAAATAGAGTCAATTTGTATTAAGATTCCACCATTTATAGTGATTCAAGGGAATATTTTATTCTTAGAGCCCCAGGATCTTGGTATATAACATCCTTGTTTGTGTTAATGGAAACTTTACCCCTTTGAATTCACAAGGACTGAAAAGTTTCACCAGGCGCACAGGCTCTGTATAAATAAGCAGCACACAGCAAACATATTCTTTTAAAAGGATTATCACTTTGACAGCTATTCAGTTGGGGTGGCTTTTTCTGTCCCCTGGAATTCCCAGCTTGCCCTCTTAACTACACAGAAGGTAAATCTGTATAATACTTCACAGCTGCCTTTATTGGGACCTGACACTGAGCCTACTGGATGTGCTTTCCTGGTACAAAGCACCTCGTCAAGTTTCCTGTTCTGGATGCAGTGAACGCAGCTGATGAGCTGTCTTATTAAAAGTTATGAGGAAAGGATGTTCACTCCATTACTTTCTGAACTACTGGATATGCACGGCAAAGCTGCTGAGCCGGTCAGTCCCTCGGAGCTCCCCCCCTCACACACAGGCTGCACACTAACAGTTAATAACACATTACTCCCATGGTGGTCACCATCAAATTTTATTTTATTTTATTTTTTAATGGTGTTTTTTGCTTAATCAGTGTTACCATGACATTTCCTCATCACTTCAGGTCAAACTTGAGCCTTGCTGTCCCACTGGCACCAAGGACGGCAAAGCTCCCAAAAGTTTTAAGCTGGGGCTCTGCCACCCCTCTCCCTGTAGTGACAGGAATGGGGCTAGGAGCAAGACCTCCCTTCACCCTGCCTGGTTCAAAAAGGAAGGTCAGAATAGCACCATGCTTGCTGGGGAGCCTACCAAGGGAGGCTGAAGCTCGAGGGGCTGATCACAGGAGGGCTGGAGTGGCACAAATGGTCAAGGAGACCAAAGGCAGGTGTACTGCACGGGGATCTGAGGTGTCAGACTCCTGCGTCCCTCCACGCCACATACCTTCTGCCCAGGTTCCTGCTGAGGGTGAGCTCAGGGAAAGGGGAACAGGGGCAGAGCTGCAACCAAGAGCAGCTGAGAGAGAGACCTCCGGGTCGGACTCAGGGCCAAGGGAGGGCTAAGAAGCTGTAGCAGAGCTGGGTCGAGGAAAGCAACCTCCTTTTTAAAGAAGAGGATACAATGGTTGCTACAGTCAAGGTTCAGCAGGGCCAGCCTCAGCAATGCCATGTATGGCGCATGTAGCCATTACCTTCCTGCTGGTAAAAGAATAAGCTGTTTTCTCAAGTAGTTCAGGCAAAAGCTACAAATAAATTTCTTTTTCTCCACCACCTCACTGAAGCAAAGGACGTTTTGCAAGCAGGCTGCTTTGGAAAACTGCTGGTGCTTGGACTGGAAGAACACAATTAAAAGATGCAGTAAAAATTGACAAATCTTGGTATGGGAAACTGAAAATACATTGCAATCCCAATTGAACTATAAATAAAAAACCTAAATTAAATAAATCTTGCACAATTATGGATTAAAATATGTTTGGCTTTAATGACTTAGCACACAGGCCTTGACTCCTGAAATGGTTGCTGAGGCCATGCACCTTGCACAGCGATGTAATAATAAACAAGTTTCCTGTTGCTGCAATGCCATATAGGGATGACAAGGGAAGGGAGACCAGCATTTTGCTGGTTTTCTGGTTACTGGTTAGGCCTCCTTCATAGGCCCGTCTCTCTGTGCAAAACTGATCATATAACTTTGGTAACAGCAAGCAGTGTCAATAATAGACTCAATAATGAGGGAAAAAGAAACCCAACCCAATAACAACAAAACCTCTAGGGGAACGTTAGCAGCAATTGCTGTCATCTGATGTTGGGAAACTGCTAGTCTGTCCTAATGGCAGCCTATCATCCACAGGCTGCAGCAGGATGCTGGGCTCAGTGAGCTGCAAAGTAGCAAACCCCAAAAAGGCCAGGCTTGGTGGACAGTAAAGTGCTCCTCCACCACAGCTTCACAGAGCAGGATTTTGGTGGCCCAGGTCTGCCTGGGCAGCTGTAGGGTTTGGAGCGAGGTGGTGGCAGGAGAGGTGGGCTCCCATCCCTGCTCTGTCCCCTGCTTGCCCCAGCCTACGGCAGCAGCTCTGGGGAGTGAGGGCAGAGTGCTGCCCTCTCCTTTTGCATGATAAGCAGGAATCAAAATTTTCCACATCTACTACTTTAGCTGATGAGCCAGGATAGCCTCAGCTGCTATCACTTTCTTCTTGAGAAAGGTGGGGGAATAGAACTGGACCCAGACCACTTGAATGACACTGGCACGGCTGGCCCCAGATGCCTACTGTGCCAGACTGATGGTGCCCAGAGCTCCCAGGGCTTTCCAGTTATGTAGCTAGCTGCCTAAGCCCTCACTATGGCCAAGGAATTAGCTGCAGTACACTACCTCTCCAAAGGGAAGGGCTGAGCCTTAACACAGAAAAAAACAAAAAAATGCCCAGGAAAGTCACTTTTCTTGCCACAGTAAGCCGCAGCATGGTTTCCATCAGGCAAGCAGCTCTGTGAGAAATGGCTCAAAATCTGTTTTCCCCAGCGTGGTGGGTCTGTGTTGGATAGCAACCCCAAGGGAAGAGGTTTCTGCAGTTGTTCCCCTCCCTGCAGCAATTTTCAGCGTCGATTGAGAGACGCTGTCCTCGTTTTTCCTGTCTCTTACTACTGACACCTACCACCTTGGTGTTTCCAGCCTTTGGCTAAATTTGGTTGAAGTAGGTCCGTGCATTCACATTACTAGGGAGGGGATAGAGAGGGGCAGAAGTTGCACACAGGCAGATCTATATGCATGCAGTAAGAAAGCATAACATTCGTTTCCTTAGGAAACTAGACTGGAAAGAAAACAGCAGACTACTTTTTCAGGCCTTTCTGCTCTCTGTTTCTCCTACTTACTTTGAAAGTTATGGTAGCTTAAAATAATCTACATTGCATCTAGGAATTTATGTGTTATGCTTTCTGTGAACTTTTTTAAAAGGTCTCCTGATTTAAAATATAGCATGTGAGTATGATTTTTTTTTCTCCTTCAACAACTGTTTTCTGGAAGATCTGAAGTTGATTATATTGGGATTGTGATTACTTAGTGGCTTGACTAAAGCTACTTCACGAGTCAGCTCTGATGTGTTACTTTGAATTAAGATGAGGTTTCTCATCTTATGTTTTACAGAAAAAGCCATTCCAAAAAAGCAAGTGTTCGATGTGTCCAAAAATTCCTCCTTGAAAACTTGCTTTAATATGACATATGACTGTATTTTGCAAGCTGTTTAGTCACCCATTATTTTTGTTTTATTAGACATAGTTGACCCTTTGATCTCAGTGAATTAACACTTTTACTGATCCAGAGGCTGTAAGTCTAACCCTCATGCTTGTTGACATTGTTTTCTTATGGCTTGGCATTTGTAAACATGCAAATTCTTGCTATAACCTATTAATTTCTAAAACGTTCACAGAATTGATTCCCTGACGTACTCTTTGTGACTTAACAGCTTTCTCTGACTTTTCTCTATGGCTTGGCTCTTAGAGCTTGCAATAGAGTAACACAAGGTTCACATGTATTTTGGCAATTTACCATCTTTTAGAAATGTCTACTTTAGGGTCTTAGACATTGCAGAAAAAAAGAAAAAAGCCATTGCAAAGCTTTTTCTGGGCTGTGGCCAGCTTAAGGAAAACACAATTTTTTCAGGATAGAATTTAGTGGATTTGTAGAGAAACTTGAAACATGGTACACCTCTTGACCTGAATTATTGTAAGCCAATATGCAGTGTATATATACCATGATGAAATTCTCCAGTTGCAGTTTACATTTCATTCATGTAGCATTTATCACTGGAATCAGTGGACACTGACTGCTTTAGTATGTCAAGGGTTTGACCTTTGTTATTCTGACCTCAATTACAAGACCAGGTCTAGATTACGGAGTCCAGTTTCCTACCAGCTCCCAGGCATGTCAAACTCTGATTAGAGCCTTCCTTCACCAGGCTCGGTTGAACACACTTGGGCCAAAATGGAGCTCAGTGAGTGTAAAGTTATGTGAACAGATGCCAGAGGCCATGGGAACAGGATGGAAAATTTTACACAGCAACTGTAATGTTTTACATCTTGTAAAATAACCCAGGAGGTAGGAAATATTTTTTTTTAAATCCAGATTTCAAAGTTTGTCTTTTCTCAAGTCATAGAAGATATTCCAGACAACCTGCATATTTGATACCACCCAGCCCCTTTCCCATATCATTGAGAAAGGTATGTCATTATTATTCATTGCCAATGAGAGGATGAAAATATCTATCTGAATTACATTTCAGTGCAAGACACCTCCTGTGAAAAACTTCGGACAGGACTTCTAGAGGAGTACAGTCTTTGTGTAAGTCCTTTACCTTAGATATTTTAATTCTAAAATTTTACATAATGTTGGTGCTGCAAAATTCTTTATTTTGAAATGAGCGTGTGCACAAAAGGAAAGGGAAAACTGGAATCGTTGGACACAAAAATGTAAAATTACGAGAGTGCTTTTAATTTTTAATGTCACTTAAATTTGAAAGACTGAAGCTCTCTAAAAACTTGGAAATGGCATAATAATTTCAAATAATTTCATACTGCACATGCCCAGAGCTCTGATAACCTCCACACTCAACTGCTTGTAAGTTTTTTTCTTCACACTTTCCAATAATGTGAAGCCACTCTCTGCAACGTAGAATGTGTGACTCATAATTATTGTAGCACTTCAGATTTCTCTGTAAGTCCTGGCATACGTGAAAGAATTCAAACTCTGTTAGAGAGGATCAAAATAGATTACACCAATTAAATCAAATGCTCTAACCAGCAAAACTTAAAGTGATCTTAAAATGTATGATTAAAAAAGACAAAGATAAGAAGGAGGGGCAGCTGCATAAAAATATCATCTTGGAAAGAAAGAAGAAAGATTTGATATAGCAAGGATACCTTTGCTGGCCCAAGAAAGGGCTGGTAAGAAGCAGGAACTATCGTCAGTTATGGTAAAAGAATAGATATTTCTTTGAGACATGAGAAAATGAGTTGGCAAGATGAACACATTTACCGTGTATTGTGGTACAGATGGGAATACCAAAGGGCCTTGAACTTATCCTTGTAACAGTCTGCTTACTTAGTTTAACACCACTGGGTATAGATGGAAAGGAAGTCCAACCTCTGCTTTTGCAGATAGCAATATTTCAAATCTCCTCATAAACTGATTTGGTCTCCATCATCTACCTAGTTCTCATTTTGGCCTCTTCTTCTGATATTGGATGGTTGATCCAGAATCTCTCTGCTCCAGTGTTTAAACTTGTTTCTCCTTCCCAGCATAAAATTATATGTAGCTATTTGTTCTTGTTAGCATACATACCTCTTCTTTTTCCCTTATGTTTACAACCCGCTCCATTGTCATATATTTATGCAGCACAACCATGTCCCCCTTTCCGCTCTCATTTTCTTGGCTTTGGAAACCAAGCTCTCTTAAACTACCATCATAAAAGTGCCTATTTCTTTCTCTGCAAGCACAGGCAGCCTTTCTTTGAATTTGTCTTTCTTGTCCCTGGGCAACTGAGCCATATGCAGTGCTCTAAATGAAGGCTGGATTTGGTTGGGGGAAGTAGTGCTGGTGCTGTCCAGACTCTCATGGAAATGACTCATCTGATCAATCCTGGAATCTTGCTTGATCTTGAAAGCCTCTGCAATTCATCTGAAAGTATCTTCATGTTGTTGCTTGATCTCACTTTATTTACCCAGTGAAAGAGGATTTTGCTATTTGCTTTAATTTTGCAAAGTCTGAGTCACTTGACCTCTGGCAAGTCTGACATTATTCCTAAGATTTCTAAAACATACATTTTGGGATGGCCAGTTTTGCTCTTCCGTGTAAATTCCTGTTTCTAGCATCCCTTTTGATACCATCTTTCATACTGGTGTGTGATATTTTCCCTTGGTACTGCTACAGTGTTTAGGAATGGAACTAAAAATGGGGATCTGGATCCCACATCAGCAGCATACTGCTCTGGAGAACTTGCCATGAGCAAGCAATCCCAAGCAGTGCAGGAAACTCCAAAAGGGGCATTCAATGACTGCCATGTGGCAAAATGCTCAGAAAGCTTCAATGCAGTGTTTGGGACTAGTACTCCCCTGGGATGCATTACCTGTTCAATGGCATTACCTCCACAGGATATTTTGCTAAACTCTGGATTGGCCATTGTGGGAAACACCTCACCTTGGAAGAAGCTACCATATGATTAGCAGCATACTGGTGGGAGAACGGAAAACTAGTTGAAACACTGCAACAACAGAGATGCTATAACAGGATAAATTTTTTTGGCTAATGGCTGAAACTTGCCACCTAAAAGCAGGGCACTGGGATCCTACGGAGACTTCAGCATATATGCAGCACATAGCTACCTTGGCTCGGCCATGACAGACATGACTGTAAGCAGCAATACTTATTTGGTCTGACTGTCATTTTGTGTTCTTCTTTACAGAGAGGTTTCAGCTAAAGGTCACAGGAGAGCCACTGTATATTTTTTCTTCAAACAAAATCAATTGAAAGACCTAGAACACAATAAGTTATGTTGCAGGGCTGCACTTGCATGTATTCCCATTGGAGACCTATCAATGTGAACTAGCACTGTTGGGAAATCTCTCCAGCTACCCCAGTTAATCAATATCTGTTCATTATACTGTCTCTGATGAATACGGGTAAGGATTGGGTAAGCATGTGTCAGGTGACTTAAAAATAACTGCACCTCACAGAAGATCAATAGAGGGTGGGGTTTTTTTTTCCCCCGAATTAGTTCAGGCAAACTAATGTAGTTTTTATCCCCCTCTCTTCTTACCATCCCTTGCTCAGTGTTGGTATATCAACATCACTGTAGGAGTGGCTTTATTAAATTAGTAGCACTTAATCTACTGTCATACTGTCAACTTGCAGGGAGTGAACAAGCAGACAGCAAGTTTTCAAGTGGCCCAGTGTGCTTCGACTGGCTCTCACCCAGGCAGTTAGCTCAGAGCTGTGCCAAAAGCAGTCTTTCTGGGTGCCTGCTAATATCTCTGTCCTGAGTATGAAAACCCTATGCTAGAAAAAAATTGTTTTAGGGGAATTCATGCCAATTATAGATGTGTTATGACAGATGAAAAGATTATAATTATGCTTGGCTTCCATGCAGAACTACATTAACACATCTATGACATTTAATAACATGGGAGGATAAGCACATGCCTCAACAGAGATTGACTTTCCCCAAAGTTGCTTAACAATTTTTTTCTTCCCTTCCTCCCTCTTTTTCCCGCCCATTGAAATTAAGAGCTGCATATGCTTGCAGCCTCTTGGGGGAAACAAGGAAAAGTAAGAAAAAAGAAAGTGAAGAGGAAAAACAAATGAGGAAAAAATAGAAAATGGAAAAAGTGACAGAATAGGAAGGTGAGAAAGAAGAAAGGGGAAGGGAAGGGAAGGGAAGGGAAGGGAAGGGAAGGGAAGGGAAGGGAAGGGAAGGGAAGGGAAGGGAAGGGAAGGGAAGGGAAGGGAAGGGAAGGGAAGGGAAGGGAAGGGAAGGGAAGGGAAGGGAAGGGAAGGGAAGGGAAGGGAAGGGAAGGGAAGGGAAGGGAAGGGAAGGGAAGGGAAGGGAAGGGAAGGGAAGGGAAGGGAAGGGAAGGGAAGGGAAGGGAAGGGAAGGGAAGGGAAGGGGTGATGTAAATTAACGACATGAAGCTAGCAACTGCGAGTCAGTAACAGATTAAAGGCATTCAGCTCCTTATTGGGCTGTTTATGTCAGACTGATGAAAAAAAAGCAAACTGAATAAACACCCTCTCAAGCCTTTAGCTAGTAGACTTTTGGCAGACATCTTGTATCTATATGGCTTATGGGTCTCAGCACATAGACTAAATTAAATCTGGGAAGAAGCTGGATTGGAAAGTGAAATCCTGTTTTCAGAACTAAACGTTTGCTGAAAACTGGCCATTGGTCATGCTGGGAGGGCTGCAAAAGGATAGACCTGGTGACAGCTTAGGAAAGTGCTAAATCCATCAGAGAGTATGTATTACCCACCAACTAACCAACCACTTTCCTCAGACTTACAATTCATAGTGCTTAGTGAATGCTAGTTAATTTGCCTTCACATTCCTTTCTTTCCGCACTCCCACATTCAGCTGGTGAGTCCGGTTTCCTCTATTTTGCTGATAAGGAGATGTGAGGCAACCAAAAAGGCTTATTGACTCTTGCCAGACACCGAGCAGGCTGTTTCCAGTCCAGCTAACCTGTTAGAGAAGGGCTCATTTGCAAGCAGATATCCATTCCCATTGAGCTAAGCAGGACTGTACATGCACTTAAAGCTCAGCATATACCCACATGTTTTGAGGCATCACAGCCTCAGTGCTCAACCCCTTGCAGCACTTAACAAGCTGAGTTGTCTTTTGCTCTTCTTTTATAGAATGAATTAATATGAATCATATTCCAGCACATTGACTCAGATACGCTTTTCTGTGTGGCCTTTTTGTCCCTGTGAGCACAGTGCCATGCTGAAAGATACATGATAATGAAACAACTCTTCATCTGTTTGTTTCTTTATTGATAAGAAGTACAGTATGTAGAAAATGACTAGTACTATAAGAGCTTAGGCTGAACCAAAACCATTTATCCTAGAAGATTCTTGTTCACATTGCGCCAGCTGCTACAGCTGTCCCTTAGAAGAAAAGCAAGATTTCTCAACAAAACAAAGTATTCTGCCCTGCAAATGGGACTTCAGAACATCTACCCACAACACATCCTCATCTTGTCAGTATGGAGCACAAAGGCAATCACAAGAAGTCAAAGGTGAATCCTTAGTGATAAATGCTTACGGCCCAGTTCTAGATTACCAGGCAAAGGTGGGTGGAGAGATACATTTGGCCAATGTCCTTAGCATTTCAAAGCACAAGAAAGTTCTTACTCAAACATTGTGATTAATGAGCTGTGTGCTTCTGCTTTGAAAAGCCAAAGGGGGACTGACCTGTGCTAGAACACTAAGTTAGAGTTTGGCAAGAGCTTTCACTTCAATTTCATATCTGTCAGATGTACCTAAGTGTGAGAAATGTCCATCTGAAGAGGTTTTTGCAGATACTTAAGTGCCTAACTTATTGAGACTGTAGGACTCTGGACACTAAAGTAATGATGACATTTCTGAGAAAATGTGTATGAGGCAGGGGAAAAAAAATTACATTTCCACCCTGAAACATTTACATATTCAATTTCTGGCAAATATACAGATCTTTAAACATAGTATGCAGCTCTCAAACTACAAGAGGCCTTGTGTAAGCTTTGCAGGTGAACATCCTTCCATGACCATACGCCTTTCCATGAAAAGGTGTATTGTTTGAGTGACTAAAAAATGAGGAAGTGAAAGACAAAGAGACAGAAAGGTCAGTGACTGATAAATCTTTAATATAAAAATTGTACAAGAATTTTGATACAAATTACAAGAGGTATTTGGACAAAGTATGAGTAAAACTCCATTTATATCCCCAAAACCTTATGCATTTTATGCAAAAGACATACTGTAGGACAGTTACAGTACAGAAAATACAAGAAAAGAAATGTCAAATTAAAAACAGGACTTTTTAATTCCCTCAGACTACTAATGGAAAAAACTTGTTTAGAGTACATACAGTATTTATGAAGCTACCAATGTCACGATTATTAGATCAACATGATGCAGTTTTTCATATCCCCTTGTACAGCTATATTCCATAGTGCATGCTTTGGTTCTGCAGGCAGCACAGCAGAGCATTCACGTTTTGCTCACATTGAGAACAAACAGTGAAAATAAAAAGCCTCATCTATTCCGAATGGAAAAGGACCTTTTGTAAAAGTGTCCGTCAGGCCCCGTTTCCACACTTTCCCATGCCTGGGAGGGACACCCCAGGAACATGTCTTGACAAAGTCCACTGGAACAAGCCTAGCTTTGCAAGCCAGCAGCGAGCTGGCCCTTCTCCATCGCTGAGTGGCACAGGGGGTTTGCTGGGCCATGAGAGCCCTCCCATGCCCACCGAGAAAGGGGTTTCCAGGCTTTTTGCCTCTGTGGATGAACCCGCTGCCAGGCCCCTACAGACACCCAAATACATGAAGGTTCAAATCCAGTTTATCTCAGCTTACATCTCCGCGTGAACCCCCAGTCAGGTTCCCATCTTTCCAGTTCGGCAGAACTGAAGCACAGCAGACGGCTACATAGGAAATTGCCATGTTGCTCGGCTTCTCAGTCAAAGCTGTTAAAACAACAACTGTGCCAGTGAGCAAGAGCCTTTAGCAAAGCAAAGAAACTCCAAACCCCCTTGGCCACAGGTGTAATCCCCCTACAATGAGATATTCATAGGTACAAACAGGTTGCAGTGACCTGCTTGTGGTAAGTAAAAGTGCGTGGAGCTTCAGCCGGAGTAAATTTTGAATGTATTCAGGGTTCCGATCAGCTTATTTGCACACCTGTCGCACATACATTACACTGGAACACGGAGCACTTTTTTTATAGACTGGAGGAGAGGCAGGAGGCATGAACTGAGAACACAAATGCTGCCCATGAGGAAAGAGCCACGTCATGAGAAAGGAGCCCCATATGACATAGGAACCAAAGTTTGCACAAGAAAAAGCAGCATGCTGAATTTCATATTTATAAATAGCTAAGTGATACACACACACACACCAGTGGCCATTTTATTCATCTTGTCACTTTACAAACGGTGACCATTTTCACAGATGGAATGCATAAAACTTTCCAAAATGGAGAAAATCAGGAGGATGTGTTACTTTTCTGAGAGAATTTTAATGAGAGACTCTCTTGGAATGAGAGGAGAAGGAGTGCGGACAGGTGAAGGAAATGGGAAAATTAAGACAAAGACTGAAGATTGTATAAGGGTTCGTTAAAAAAAAATTTAAAAAGCAGATGTAAAAGTATGGTTGAAAAATAATGAAGAAATAAGACTTAGTTTATACATCTTAAGTGACCCTATTTATTCTGTAGGTCATCGGGTAGACTAAGAAGAACATCCCTAGAATCACAGTTCGTGTGGCTACCGTACCATTTCACAGCGTGGGGCAGGGGGCGGACACAGGACACACACGACATTCTGCCTCATCAATGCAGAATTTTTTTGGAGGGGGGAGGTGGGAGAGGGACAGGGACGCGAACTGGGCGTTAAAGTGTTGAGCTGGATGTGGTGATTGTGCAACACTCCCCCACGCAGGCACAGAGAGGCGCATGCACGAGTGCCACTGGTCCCCCAGAGCCACCGTTCACAGCCGCTTGCATTTCGTAACAGAAGTGGACAGGTTGTGATTAACTATTGATGAGTTTGCCATCCTAACTGTGCATTATCCTCTGATCATTCTCAACCTTTTGTTTGACAACGGATGCCTTATAAAATCTTTATGCATCACTTAGCTAGTCTCGCTCTCTCTCTTTCTTCTCTAGAAATATAATTGCCCTGGATGCTTTTCTCCACTTTCCTAAAATATTTTCTCCAAAGGTTTGAAGGGAGCAGCGTAGGAAATCTGTAGAATGTCTGAATAAACCTCTCTACACATTAGACATTTGCTCACTCATGTTTCTCGTGCTCTTAAGCACATAAGAGGAAATATATATCTAGGTAAGTGTGATGAAAATTATATAATTTTGCCCATTTGTAACCTTCATTTTAAGGCTCTTTGTTCTAACACTGTGTCTGTTTCTCCCTCTCTGTCTGTCTGTCTCACACACACACACACAAAGGACCCAAATGGTTTATTTGATCACAAAGTCCTCAGTTTCCACAAACAGTCTCAGAAATGGTACAGAAAGAAAGGCTGTTGGTCTTGCCCAAGCTCATCATCGCAGGTCAGCTAATTGGACTGCTCCCACCTATGTCAGTGCCATGTGCACATGGAGTTGACAGAGGAGCAGAATCTGGGCTCAGCCTTTACACTTCTGACACAAAGAAGCCTCTGGAAATTGTCTGCTGGTTTCACCCTTATAGCCTTATAGCTTCTGATGCACTTGGAAGGAAAAGGAGGGAAAAGATCAGAGACCTTTGACTGGTAAAAGGCCTCAGTATATTTATAGTGGGTACCATTACCACTGTTGCAGCAAACATCAAATTACCACGTAGTGCTGGAGACAGTACTAGCATCTGGATGCAGCAAAGAGGAGTTGCAGCCCACTAAAGCCATGAATCAGTCCAAGGATATGAAAACCAAGGAACCCCAAAATGGTTGTGTTTAGGTCTCCCAGTCTTGGGCTTGGCCTGTAACCCGTCCTTGTCTTTTTTGGTGCTACACTGGTCACCAGCACCATCCAGCCCACAGTGCCCAGAACTCTCAGGCATACATGGGATCTGGTGTTACGATAGCACAGGAACGCTGCTGACCCTGCAAGGAAAGCATGCTTCAGCTGCTCCTCTGCCTACTTGAATTTTCAACTGCTATTCAGCAGTCAGTCAGTGTACAATAAAAAGGAAAGGGAGTGGCTGAAGCCAGGTACACTGGCCTTCATGCACTCAGAATTTCTTAAAACATAGCACATGCTCCCGAGCTACTTTGCTGTCAAAGTCTCTTTTTTTCTGATGGCCTCATCTGAGAAGCACTTCTGGAGCCTGTACTTTTGGCGGTGTTCTTGTAAATGAAGGGATAAATCAGAAAAAATTCCTTGTATGAGGGCAGCAGATTGTGTCTCTGATGTGTTTCCCTAACACTTTACAGAGGTTCACACTGACCTCAGCAGGAGATTTTCCTATCACGGCAGAAAGGATATCTGGAATTGGCATTCACTGTAAGGAATCTGAGAGGATGGCATTGCTCTGAAATTTGCCAAGGGGTGGGCTAAACTAGAAAAAGACTGCATGTCCTGTTTGCCACCGAAGCTATGCAGCAAACTCATATGACTATTTCTAGCAGGCACAGTTTGGCTTATGCCAATACAAAGCAATTAGTTGCTACATAAGCAGACAAAAGTTCCGACACAGACAGTATTTCTCAGCTGACCTTTTGTTAAGAAGCCATCTTGTTACTGTCTGCCTGATAGCTCGATAGAGCAGCCAGTGGCAGCCTTGGGCTTCCCAAAGACAAATCGAAGTGCTCCAGATGGGACTTCCCTTCACTCACTGCAGATGTGTGTGTGTGCATGCGTGTGTGTGTGTGCCAAGGAATGGAGAAGGAAAGCCTAGTTCTTATACTCAATTTCCCCTTCACAGGGAATAAACAGGCAATTACGCATCCTTTTATATTTGATGGCCAACTGCTGAACTTGAAAGCACACTATTAGTTTGTGTCCCTTCAGGGCCAGTGCAATAAGTAGCCAGGAGAGCTGGGGCTAAGGAAGAGAGGGTGTTGTCTGCTGTTAGTGTGACAGTCTTGTCAGCAGCATTCACATTACTGGAAGGTAATAAAGTGACAAGTAAGTTATTAGAAAGATATGAGGTGAAATTGAACTGAAGCTTCTTTCTGCTCAGCTCAGTTTTTTTTTCCTGATTTGTAATGGGCCACTATTTGTTACAAACCAAGCCTTGTCTTGAGATCTTATATAAAAAAAGAAATATTTATTCTTTGCAGGAAAGGTCACATGAATTTACAACATCACACTTTAAAGAAGAGGAATGGGAAAATAGTTTTATGACAACTACAGCTGCTATTTAAAAAAAATACAGTGTCATCATAATGAACAATAATACTGGCAAAAGTCAGAGGACTTGTCAAAAACATGTCCATTTTTTAACCCTTTGGTGGTCCAGAACTGTTTTCCTTTAGTGCCAGTGCCAAACATAAGAGCAACAGTATTGGGACATACATGATGAACATCTTGATCAAAAAATCAAAGCTGTCATTCAACATCACAACTTGACCAGAGAAAACAAACCACATAAAACTGGTTAACTACAGACTCAATATTACTTATGTAAAAAAGTTGCTGCTTCACCCTGTTACAGGCCATTTTAGAGGCAGTGATAATGCTGCTTGGCAAGAAGAGACAGAAACCATGGGACTGGATCAGACATGTACCTGGGCAAACATGTGGGTGAAAGGTTCAGTCCATCGTATGATGCAGCTCTGTTCATGAAGTAAAAAATGGGTATGGAAAAGAGTTCCTTTTATGTCCCGACAGGAGCGGGAAAAAGCCCAACTCATAATGTGGCGACAGCAGGATATGCTGATGCTTATCTAGCAAAGTAGCACTACAGTCACTGTTTTGTTGAGTTACTATAGCAGCAAAATAGTGACATAAGGAAAAAAAAAACCTAAGAAGGAACTGACATATACCAGCTGCCATCATATGTCTGCCACTCACCTTTTTCCCACAGGGAACTCCTGCTGCTTCCTTGCCCTTAGTACAGACACCTTTGCTTCTCTTTTGAAATAAAAAAAAAGAGTACTTCTGTTAACATGACCCAAAGATAAAAGTGACAAAAACATTCTGGGGACAGAAGAAGGAGTAATAGTTCTGTTCACATAACTGGCACAAAAAATTTAGAGGAGCACATGTATGCTCCTAGATCAAATACTGTCCCTCCCTTACTCCTCCCCCTGCCACCAATGATGCTGCAAAAATGTCCTGCAGAAGTAGAGTACAAATAAGTTTCTGAAAAGATGTCCTATTTTATGATGGCAGCTGACATCCCTAATGACCCTGTGAAAAATGGGTCCAAACCAAGCATTTCGATTCTAAGATATCATACACATTGAAGAGAAATTTTTGGAACTAAATCTCTGGACTTGTACATGGTTCCTATCTTTGGAGCAGATCAGACCCTGAATCATTATGTTTCTGACCTTTCCACATACCCACACAGTTCTTTGTCATGTTGCTTAGGCACATTCCTACCCCAAATAATTGCCTATGCTAGATCCTTAGTTGTGTTAATTGAGAAGAGTAAAACTCAGAGAAAACTGAAGTGGATCCCTGCAGTCCCACTTCCTATTAGCTGTACTGGACCAGATCAACAGAGGTGCTGACCTCCCCTGGTAGCTACTTTACTGTTTAGAAACTGACTCTATTTTTTTTCCTAAAGAGTTCCTTTTTTGGGGGATGGAATGGGAAACACATAGGTGATGGAAAACTTATAAACTTCTGGAACAGGCAAAGGAAGTACTCTTTCATTTCCACAATGGAAGGAAAGGAGGGAGGGAAGGATGGAGAAAGGGAGGGAAGAAGGGAGGAAGGGAGGAAGGGAGGAAGGGAGGAAGGAAGGAAGGAAGGAAGGAAGGAAGGAAGGAAGGAAGGAAGGAAGGAAGGAAGGAAGGAAAGAAGGAAGGAAGGAAGGAAGGAAATACACTGAAGTTTACTCACAGCAAATATGGTGCACAATTTCTGCTCTGTAAAGTATCTACAGAACCCTAGGAAACATACTAATTTTATGAGCTTAGTCATGAAAAGCCTTTGAGAGATATTTAAGAGCAGTGTGTATGTGCTAATAGGCTTTTTAATCTATACCTTCCATATTTTGTCAAAATGAATTGTGACTTAGTGACAGAGTGCTTATACTTGGAGGGTCACCATGGAGCCAGCTGCAGTTTAAGAGGCAAAGTTAAAATCTCAGCCGTAACAAAATGTACCTGGTTGAGATATAGCCCAGAAAAATTGACTAAATATTGTAAGGTGTGCAAAAATATTTATGACTTAAATTAGCTCTTTACTAACACCAGATAATTAGTCCTCACAGGAGCACCCTTATGGGGAAGATCATATTAGTATTAGCCATACTTTAACAGATTGGAACACAAATGGGTAAGTGATGTGATCTGTCCAACACTAAACAGTGAGAAGGGGCCACCAGTGGTATTAAAACTCAATTCCTGGTTCCCATTCTTGTGCTTTGACTCTGCTGTTTTCCTTTCAAATTGCTTCATATAGGTTTTCAAAAGATAACTAGTGATTAGACAGTATCACATGCTTTTCTGACCCCCCGCCTCCAGAACAAAGAAAAATGCTTAACAACCTCCAGAGACAAAATTCTGTTTCTAAAGGAGGTTCAGTACGAAAAGTTATTTCCTAAAAGTAGACAAAGCCTTTTTGATATTTACAGAAAAATACAACTACCTTGAATAAACAAAACAGTGAAAAAACATGGAAAGGGTGACCACAATAACTAAAAGAACCAGACAAGGAGGAACAAACTCCATGTAAAATGAAGAGTGTCTTCCTCACAGCTGGTCTAATTCTTGTAAAAAGATTTAGACTGACAAGTTTGGAAACTGAAGGGATAGCCACAGGTTTATGATGTCATAAGCAACTGCACAACACATCGTCACACCATTACAGCCATGCCCTTTGCTGGACACATGAGATGTTCAGCCATTATACTTATTGCAGTCTGGGTTGCTGCTGAGATTAACCAGAAATGGTACCTTCTGTCAGTACAAACAAACTTTTGCCACACAGCCTTTTGAAATATTTTTCAGATAACTTCAGATGATACAAATTCCACCACAGGAACAATTGTGATAAATACAGATTGTCATACAGATGCATGGTAAGTACGAAGGAGGGAAATGCTGTTCAATTCAATGTAAGTGTATGTGCCCTTCTAAAACACTGTTCTGATGTTAGTACCACTAGCACTGAAGAAACCAATTAATTCACCTAGAAATAACAGTGAGTAATATTCTGTCCACAAGACGGAGATGGTATCTCCTACAAGGCTTAAGCAGAATCTGAATGAAGTTTAGGATGCCATAAAAGTAGGATTGCAGAGCTTCTAACAGTTTTTGTAGGTTTGTCCCTGCTTCTTTACTTTTTAGAATGTTGTGTTCCATTTTGTGTAATAAACCAATTTTTTTTCTATGTAATTCTGCTGAATTTATCTACTGATGATGTTTAAGTTTCCAAGCAACTTTACCAAAACCATTTGACCTCTAACAGAAACAGAGCGAAATGAGAATGTAGAACAGTGATTCATTCAGTTAGGAATTATTTATATAGCTAAAATGTGTTTTTCATTAAAAATTATATTTATTTATACCATACATGCTACAAAACAGTGGGGTTTTCTTACTGTAGATATCATTCGATTTTTGTTGTTTTGTTTTTTTGACTTTCCATCTTGCTTGTTCCTAATAGCTTGGGAGGAGGGACGGGAGAGCAGTACAGATAACACTACAAAGGCCCATGTGTTTTAGAAGAATGCACCTTTACTGTTCTAATTTCCCTCTCTCACAAAGAGACTGAGCTTGCACAACATAAAACAAAGCAAAGCAGAACTCTCCACCCAATTTAACAAGGCAAAGGAGTTGAGACTTTGAGGAAAAATAAAAAAAAGATGAAAGAAAGCCAGTGAAACTGCTTAGTTTTTTGCTATAGTTTCTTTTTGTTAAACCAGAAGGTAAATTTTCCTTACAGTTTCTGTGGGATCCACAAATATTTTCAGGGCTTCATCAGTGTACAGAATCAAAAAAATTATCACAGGCTTGTAACCCATAGGAACGTAGTGAGAATTCATTTTGAAAGATTTTTCTTTTATTTTCTACAACTGGAAATACTGATTTATTAGCTATTGATTCCTACTTTTGGAAACAAGAATACTGAAATGCATAAAGAATACCGAAAAAGAGGAAATCCGTATTAAGAGTTTCCTCTCAAAAACATAGCAGGAGTTAAGTACTCAAGTGGACATAAAGGTACGAATAATCAAAATGCACAGCAAATCAAAACAATGACAAGCTGAAACAATGGAGCATTTCTGACTCTTGCCTAAGAAGAATAATGTTCTGGGTCAGTAAATACAGAAAAGGAACACATTCTCACTGAAGGAATATTTTATTGTACACTGAAATATCCCTTGGGTTTTCATTTGTTTGTTTGTTTGTTTGTTTTTGCTTTTGTTATTGTTTTTGTAAAGAAAAGAGTCCACAACACACACCCTAATGGTTTTGGCTGTAGACTGAACTTAAGTAAATACCATCATTCAGTCAGTATGTTGTGGTAACTCAGGCTGCCAGTGTGGTTTACCAGCTCAAGCAACATGTGTAAACACCGGAAACAAAAAAGATTCATAGGACAGCCTCTCTTTCTCTCTGTCTTTCTCAACTGCTTGCTCCTTCTCCTGTTCATGGTCACTGTCTTGCTCAGTATCATCCTTGGACTTTCTTTATTCTCTGACAAACCATGTGGGTGAAACACAAAACATTAACACAACTAGTCCTTTTTTTCTGGCATCTAATTTTATCCAAAGGGAACGTTACCCAATAAAAAGTCCAGCATATGTTTTCAGAGCTACTAAGTGCTTCTGCCATTAATTTCTTTTTGATTGCTTCTATAAAACATGCCTTAATCATACTACAGCACTTTCCATTGCAAAAAAGACAACTTTACAGAACAACATAGTTAACATTATTTCCCTGTTCCTTTTTTTTTTTTTTCAAACACCACAAAAAATCCAGGCCATAGTAAGAAGCACACAAAATTATATTCATCTTTGTTCTGTGACAAGTAGTATCAGCATTTATATCCCCAAATATTATGCATGTTTGACAAAAAAAAAAAAAAAAGATTCCACTGATTCACATGACACAATTCTGGGTTTTTTTTTCTTTTATGTAATGTAGTATATAATGAATAAGGATGCACTATTGTTTCTAGTAATAATTGGCACTTAAAAAAAGCACCAAGAATTCTGTATTTCACTTTACCCCTTTTCCCTCCCCAGTATCTTTTTCTGTAGTCCAAAAACTACAACTGTGGTTATGGTGAATAACTACATTTTCTTTTTTCAAAACGTGTGCAAAGTTGGCACTTTTGTATTAACACTAAACACTAATACTCTTTGTTTGGCATTCATGCCCTCATACTGACCAGACCACTTTTATCTAAGTGTATTTCTTTAAAGACACTTACTGAAAATATGGCAATAGTTTAAGAAAAAAAAAGCATGGATATTATTACACATCCCCTTGTAGTGTACGAAAAAGTGCATGACTGGATTTATGTAATAGTACAAGACAAAAAAACTGTATCAGATCAGGTACTGTAAAGCATGCCAGCACCTCTGTATTACTTATATCTAGCAGGTAGTTAAAACAAGACCGTGGTTCCTTTAAAAATGTGCATTAAAGCTAACATAAATGAGTAGAACTAGCCAGCGAACTATTTTTCCTGCTTATCTAACAGCTGAATGTAACTGTAAAAATTAAGCAAAAAAATAAGAGTTAAACCACCATCAATACAATTGTTTTACATCATAGGCCTGTCAAGGCTCAATATATATATACAAGTGTAACAGCCATGCTTAGTAGAACGTTATCCCCAATGCTTAGAAGACACAAAGACAACTAAGTAGATTTTTTTTCTCTCTCTTTTTGTTTGTTTGCAATTTTTTTTTGATTTTTTTTTTGTTCTTTTTGTCAGGCAAAAGTCATGGGTAGAACAAATTGTCTCTTTGGAGATGACCAAGAACATTCTAACAGAACTAGGGACAACTGCAAGTTTTCTGTGGGTCTGGTTTCTGTTTTTGCTTGCTTTTTTGTGAAGGGTCTCTCCCCCCAAATTAAACACCCCACCTTTTTGTTTCTAACCCGAAAAAAAATGAAAAAAAATAAACCAACAACCAACAAAGGGGAAAAAGCACCTGGTGTTTCTTTCTTTTGTTAAAAAAGAAAAGAAAAAGATTATATATATATGTATATTTATATATATATATATATATATATAAAGGGAGACTGTATATGGCAGTTCAGATGTAGTGGGCCCTCTCTGAGAGCTGGCATTATGCTGTGTCCATCCTTGAACTAATCTACTGAAGTGAAGGGAATGTTTTTATGCAGATTGGGGTTCTGACTGTGCCGGTTTCGGCTACGGACAGAGGAGAACATCATGTTGCACCCAGGGACTTTGCATTTGTGCATCTCTCGCAAGTGCACTGTTTTATAGTGCACTCTGAGGGTTCCCTTGTTGCTGTACATTTTGTGGCAAATGTTACACATTATCCCACCGTTGCTCACCGAAACACTGTTGAACATGAGGGATCCTGGGACATCGGTGCCCATCCCTACAGCTAAGGCAGGGGCATCTGCTTTGTGGGCAGATTCCCCGCTGTCACTTGCCCCATCGACGTCATCCAGGAGAATGCCCTCATCACTTCCTGCATCAGATTCTCTTGAGGAATGGATACTGCTGCTGGACTGGATGCTGGACGTGGTGCTCAGGTCTAGGACCATATAGTCTTCCGACATGCCCCTGCCATACCCATTCATATGGGAATCCTCAGTACCAGCAGGTGAGGAGGTGTCTTCCCTTATGTCGAGCCCCATCTGATGCTGAGTGCCATATATCTTCACCAAAAATTCATCACGGAGGTCCTTACTAAGAGAAGGCTGTGAGGTGTCCAGGCCCATGTCATCCAGTTCTTTGGTCAACAGTTTACGGTGCAGGTTTATGTTAGCACTGTGTCTGGGAAAGGAAAAGGGAAGGGAGAAAAGGGAAAATGTACAGTATTTCTGATTAACCATACAGTCATCAAGCACCAAATCCAAATTCTGATTTATCAATAATTTATCATGAAATATCCCCTATCCGTGTCTCTTGGAAAATTCAGTCTTCCTATAAGTGAACAAATTGCACCACAGAAGCCAAACAAAACAAGCAAATTACCCCTCCATATTGTTTTTCTTTTCAGCTACTGCTCCTCAAATTTAGTCCCCAGCAGCAGCTACAGCCCTTTTATTTGATATTTACAAAATAATAAATTGCACTAACAGAAAATGCAAAATGCTTTTCTTGGTCCCTGCTGGCCTTCCTAAAAGCCTTACTTCAAGAGAAAATATTATCAATATATGGAATATCTCTGTGTGTTTGTATCTATGTCTATCTCTAGATCCATATCCTTATATATTTATACATACACACATATAAATATATAATATATATACATACTCACATAACTGTGTAAGTGAAATATCGGAGGAGAAAAAAAATAAAGGTAACAATGATACATAGTCAGAGGTCCTGATTCTGATAATTTAATTCTGGTATAAAGGGATTCAGAATCGGGCCAAACTAAGATGGAGAAGACTTGAAGCGTTTAGGAGAACAAGTCTCTGAAATCTACATGTAAGCTTCTGAAAATCTTAGCCAAAGTCACTGGTTCTGTCCTTCTGGGAGGGCACTACCACTCCTCCTTGTATTCTTTCCAGTACTGCGTCTGATGCGATGCTGACTGACCCAAACAGTGTAATTTCCAGTAAAAAAAGCCTGCTAATGGCAATGAGAATTTTGCCCCAAATCAATCAAAACACTTAAGCGTGGGCTTTGGTTTAGGTGTGTGCTGAAGTCACTGTGGGTGCTTAAGAGTCACTGGAAAAGCTGTCACTGATGTCAGTGGTCTTTGGACCAGATCCCAAGAGCCATGGATTAAAATATTCTCAAGTGCTTTACAGGATCTGGGCCTTTGTTGTTCAAGAAATAAAGCTCTACATTTGCAAACAACGTAAGCCTTTGGGTTAGTAACTGTGTAAAACAGCCTATTAATTTAAATACTCCATTCTACTCTCCACTTTTGACATTGACTTTATTCATCCATTGCAGTAGAACCTCACTGATTTGCAGCAGTGTCAGGAAACCCTCTTTGAAAAACCGCATTTTCTGAATTAACAATGCAACGAACAAACATGACAGACATCAAAGACCTCTGACCACAGAACATGCTCGTTTTGTTGAAGTGCTTAATAATAAGAAATCAGTATAAAGTTTTCAGTATTAGAAAACTTTAGAGTTCAGTATTCAGAATGTGCACCATTGCTGAGGAAACAACAAATATTTATCCCATTTCTTTGGAGGGTGACTGGATTTTCAAGTCAGTAAAAAAAGAATTAGCGAAGTTCTACTGCGTAACATTCTTTGCAAGCTAAGGACCCAAACCCACAATTTACAACATGCAGACTCACCAGTCTGTCTGCCCATTATAAATTGCAGATCAGAGCCCGAATGTAGGAGGGAAAAGAAAGACGGCAGGGAGGGGGGAGGGGAGGGTGTGGAGCAGGGGGGAGATAGAGAGAAAGAGAGAGTTTTAACAAAGGAATACTCTAATTTGCAAAAAAGCACTAGGTATAAAACTGGCATGGGATGACATAACAATGATCAAATTTTTTACAGTCATTCAAGTCCTACAGTAACAAAAAAGGAAGAAGGGGAATAATAGCTATTAGCAATATTTCCTTATTGGAAGCTTTTGTTTTAAGAAACCCTTTGAAACATACCTCTCAACCAGCTGAAGTCCCAAACATGGTACAGCAATACAATGCAGATAAACAAGGAAAAACAAATGTAGGAAGATTAAATTGATGTGGAGTTAATTTCTGTAATTTTCTATCACTTTCCTTGTGATTCAGCTATCTGTTGTACATAACTTATGGGAATAATACAGAAAACAGCAATAGAAACAATCTGTCCCACTTACCTGCAAATGCAGGTAACTGTTCTCTGACACAAAACTGATACTGAACTGTAGTTTAATTGAATCATGTCTGCTCAGGATGAATTATTGCAGTAAGGGGGAGGTCTAGAAAGGAAAATTTCTCTCCTAATGAGTGACAGTTGAGAGGTATGGGCAAGGGTGGAAAAAAGTGGAGAGTATTCCTTGTTTTTCTCCCACATGGGAAATACTCCTTTCACACAAGCAAGTATAGCACCATTGCTTTTTTGAGGCGCAGAAGTGTAATTATGCATATCCCCACACTGCACTTAGGAAGGCTGAGCTTACCTTGTGATAAGATCAGCTTTCTAATCTTTTGCTAAATTGAGATCACAAAAGAGAGAGAGAGAGAGGAGAGGAGAAAAGAGAAAGAAAGGGGGGGGGGGAGGAGAGAGAGAGAGAACAAATTCACATTCCAATCCAGACATATCTGGTTTTTTTAATAAAAAAAAAAAAAAAAAAAAAAGAAAATAATATCTGAAACCAATTGAAACCAATAAAACAGACTTTAAAGAAAAGTCTTGACTGTGAAACTGGTTTTTGTCAGCTGTAATCTCACTTACAGTGTTGTTCTGATGGATACTGACTCAACCACACAATATGAAAAACATAAAGCAAATTAATCAAAGCATATTCACAGCATCCCCATTATCATCCACAAATGAGTTCTGAACGGATGCATGCAGTGTGCACATACATGAATGATAAGCAGTAGTCCTGACAGTCCCTTGCCTTCCTGGTGTCAGATGGTGTACAACTCCACGTAAAGTTGCTCAGTGCAATACAGGAAACGCTTACTGTGAAGGACTGTCCGCACTGACCACTGTTATTACATGACCATAAAAGCACATTTGTGCTTATCATCATAACGCTAACTGCAAACTACTCATAAAGTGCTATGTGTTTACTTCTTATGATTTCTCCCCCTCTCTCCCCTCCTCATTCCCCTGGTACGGGAATTTGCTGCAGTGTAGCAACTAGTCAGGATAACTGTAACTGTTGTTTCCACGCATTTGCGCTTAATATTTCCTTGCTGCTGAGAAAAACAGCTGCCTGGCATGCAGTGAAATAACTTCAGCATTTGCTGAATGAAGAGATAAGAATAAATTATCACGTTAAAGACGGGCTACTGAGCCCCAGACAGACAGAGGCCATTCTGAGAAAGACCTGTGTAAGGATGCAAACCCTGCTGATGCTCTGATAAGGAGAGATGCCTCCTTTATTCAATTCTCACTTACAGCAGTGGCAATCGGTAATCTAGTTAAAGTATGTACCAGCCCATAATATCTGTCAGGCAAACGATGTGCAGAAATGTGCGGACAAGTTCTGGCACTCTGCTCGGTAGTGTCCCTTTTCCGCTGTCAGCAGTACTGTTGGATTCTCCTAATATAATTACATTGACTTTTATTCAATTAAGTGCCATTCCTAGCCTTAAAAAAAAGCTACTTTATCAATTGATTCAGGTGTAATGCAATAATAAAGATGAACTCATAGCAGTGCATTAGCTCTGCTGTTCATAACTTCTGAACATAGGTTCATTCATAGCAGTCGATTTCCATTATGCAACCACAGTTCAAAAGAATTGATTCTTCTACATTCATTTCTTAATCTATTTCACTTGTGTTTAATACTCTCCCTAAATATCATATGCAAAAATATTCTGTTAGGTATGAGAGGAGCAACTTGTCAGAAAAGGTTCATTTATTTGGACACTGAAGTTTTGAAATCTTATGACAAAACCGAAGTCACAGAGGCTAAAACCTTGTCAGAATTAAGAATACCGTGTGCTGAAGCTACTAGCAACACACATTTCCAGTAGCTGAACAATATTTGGCATAGGAAGGAAGGAAAAGTATGTGTCACAGACACACCACTCGAGTGCTTGGAGCCTGACCCTGCACCTTTCCTGTCTGCTACGCAACCAAACGTAGCACTAAGCCCTGCGGCACAGACCAAGTAGCCTGTGCAGGGCGCTGCTTGAACAGTGCCCTGCAGAAAGAAGGCGTTTCTCAGGGCTGACAGCAGGAATCACAAAGTTTCTTTGGGAAAAGATGACAAAAGAGTTCTGTGTAGGAGGAACATGACCACATATGTAAGGTTGGCTACAAATAAGCAAAAAAAAAAAAAAAAAAAAGGAATTAAGAAAGAAGAATATGGATAAAGGCAGAATAGAAAGAGAAGCGGTACAGACCAGGAAGTTTAAAAAGGGAGATGCTCTGGGAAAAGGCAAGCACTGGCAATCGCCAAATAGAATAGGGTTGAGTTTAGGGGCAGAAATGAAGCATGATTTGCTATGAAGACTATTATCCAGGTGAAAAGGCAGAAAAGTATGTGGCTGACAACCTGTACTCTGACAACAACTGTCAGACAACAGCTGCTAACAACAGTCACAGAGACATGAGAAGAAAAAAGTAGCATTACAAATATTGGCTAAGCCCATACTATCTTTTGTCTTGACAATCTTAAACTATTTCTTTGCTCCTCTCATCCAATACTGATCTTCTTGCTGTTTTTCTTGGGAAATGTACTCAGCCATCTTAAATCGCTCCAGTAGTTCCTAGACCCTCTTTCCATACCAAATTGAAGTATTCCATCTTAATTCAACTCTTTCTCCCTTGCTTTGCCACTCCCAAATCCAAGCAGTCCTGTACCAGCCCTCAGCCCATGCTAGCCACCCTGTCTTCTGTTCACCTGCTCCTCCCCATGGCGTCTGCAGTTTCTTGCTTCAGCTGTTCTGTTCCCTGATGTGACTTAAAATGCTGCTACCCCTTCCTCTTCTGAATACTGCTCCCAGGTATGCGTAACCCCTGTTCCCAGGGTAAGGTGAGGCACAGCTTGGGCAGAGTGATTTATGCCGGTGCAGGAACACTGCTATCATACAGGTGGAAAATCATGGAGCAAGATATGCCAAAAACGGCTGAGCTTCAGCTTTCCATGGCTCCATTTGCCATGTGTGCCAAAGAATGTCCACACATCCGTTTAGCTCTGTACTACACATCGTGTGGCCTCACAAATGAAAAGAGTATTTTTCTAAGATGTTTTGAGATGTAGCTTCTTGAGGCAAGGAGTTTTAGCAAAGTCTGGTTTATTTTCGGAGGCCCAGAATGCCCAATTGCTCCACATAATTAACATTCTTCTTTCAAGTTACTAGTCATGAATTTGACATATGATGAGCAAAAGTGTGCAAAAGTCCTCACCAGAGTGAATTCAGCCTTCTGAATTCAATTTTACAGACAGATCAAGTGCTGCAGTAATAAGGATAATGATAATGATGATACACATGAAATCTGTGGTTGCGGCAAAGTGGCAAGGGTATCTCACCTCCCAGTTCACCACTGCCCTTTCAGACAGGAGTTTCAGTAGCAGCACAACACAAGAGTGCTACGGCAATTACAGCAGCTCTCTGACTGTCAGCACGATCCCACTGGTGGTAGTATTTTCCTTCCCTTGTGAAGTTCACGGAAGTATTCTTCCATAATTAGAATTCATTGTCAGTTCCACCCCACCTACTACTAGCAACCTCTTCTAGTGAGAGATGCACTATGCATCAACAGAAGAAAGGGTGTTATAAGCCTAGGAAATATGGTCAATTAAACGTACATGCCATTTACACAGATCATAAATCCAGATCGGGTTCTCTGCAGCAGTTTCTTTCTACACTTGTCAATGACTCTGATTTTGTTAATTTACTATCCATTTGTTGGAAAGAAAAATGTAATGGCCGCTTTATTTTAGTTTATTTTTATTTAGTCAGTCTTTTCACTTCTTTTTGAAGTGAGTGAGGAGGAATTTATCAGAGAGTACAATTTCTCCTGGCATAGAAGTTGGCATGAATTGTATTCATGACTCAAGGCCAACTTTGGATGCACCTATGGCTGCAGTCCTATCTGCACTAGGACAAACCTCATTTTTGATGCACACAGCAGAGTTAGGGAATTTGGATGATAAAGAGTACTCTATTTAAAATCAAGTATTATACAGAGCACAAAACAAACTGCATGAAAAATTGGGTTGAATGTGCTGTTCACAGGTGAAGGCAGGGCAGGTTGTTGAAAATGAAACATAAAGCATTATTTTCTTAATTTTAATTTTTAAAATTTTCTTACTTTTAATTCTTAATTGTCTTAATTAGCAAGACAAAAATATGATTACACTTAAATATTATGGGGATGAGAGTAAAAGAAAGTGAGAATGATACAGCAGCCAAATTGTTTGGGCACTCAGTTAGGGACTAATGAAATTTGTTTTCCAGTTTCTGATGCAGTCAGACAGAAAGGCCAAGCCAACCAATGTCCCAGTTAAATGTACTAGCTATTGGCCTCTTGCTCCTCCTTCGCTGACTATAAGAAACAAAGTTCCCTGATGCAAATCACACTCAAACATCAAAGCATACTGTATTGTTCATTAAAATTCTAAAATTAATAATGTCAACATTTCCAGTTGCATCCTGCAAAATACTTTCTTCCTACGTTTCCAAATAAAACAATATCCCAATCTCCTATATTTCAATGTTCTGAAAAGGCAGTTTCTCGCAAATACATGATTTGCCAAAGTAATACCACCTAGTCCTATCATTGTAACTCAGCGAAGAAATCACACACAGAAGGTCACAGCAGGGGGCCATCAGTCTTTGGGCAGCTTTGCCTAAAGATACAGTAAGTGATCCCAACATTAAGTAATACAATAAAATTATATTTGGAGACTTAATGCATTAAAAGTCAACATTAAATTATTTTCTATTACATTTTATTCTTTCCAAGTAAAACTAGATTTTTAAAAATTTTTTTTAAAGAAGATAGAAGCTAATATTGGGTTATGAAACCTGAAACCACATAATCTTCAGCAGTTTGAAGAAGGTTCTATTAAAAAATCAAAGACCAGGACACATTTGTCCAGTGGTTTATGTACAGATTGGCAAACCTCTATTACAGTTAGATATAGAGGTAGCCACTCCAGTTGTACAGGCCCCATGCAAACTATCCTGCTGCTATACTTAGTTTAAAACTAAGCTCTGTCTGTCTGGTTTAAAATCTCATAAACAATGAAACTTCCATTATTCCTTCCATGAGACTTTTTCCACACCTATCTTCAGCTCAGTATTCAGCCTATGTTTATACCTATAATGAGATGTTAAAGTAAAGTTCTCTTTGTTTCTCTTCACCTCAAAGACTGTCAATTAAGATTTATGGTTTTGTTTAAAAATCTCACATTATCTTAATTCCTAACACAACTTGCTAATACTGCAAAGTATTGCAGTCTTACCTCAATTTCATGATCCTTTCCTGCTTATTTAAGTATGAAACTCACAGAAAGGCTCTGTATATGTGAACATAACAAAAAGTAAACCCAGAATCTTATGCTTTCACAGAACGTCTGCAGACTGAAAGTGCTGAGTTTCATGCAGCCAAAATCAAAGAACCAGAAAGTAAGACTCTGGCTAAATATAACAATGTACATATTTATGAGAAAAGATATGGCCTTAATTCTGATATTTCTTCAAGAAGGAAGCAGCAATCATTTTCCCCATTTACTTAAGAGAATCAACAATAAAACAGTTCCTGGAATGTAATTAGTAATGTAAACCATTAAAGAAATTATTTTCTCAGTTACTGTTCTAATTTTGCCACTCCCTCAGCAGTCTTTGATACAGGTTGGTGGTTTGGTTTTTTTTCAATTAAAAAGAAAAAAATAAATCCATAAATCTAAGTGAAGACAATAAACATTTGAAATCCCCTGATCTGACCTAAATTATAAAATTCACGTGTATCTGACTGGGGCCAAGGTTTCAGTCTGTGTGCTAGCACTTCCATGTGTCTGAT
Source organism: Numenius arquata (assembly GCF_964106895.1). NCBI lineage: Eukaryota > Metazoa > Chordata > Aves > Charadriiformes > Scolopacidae > Numenius > Numenius arquata. The sequence continues at coordinate 35,938,163 of NC_133616.1, forward strand.
CGTGTTTAGTTTGCCTCTAACTGTAAGGGGGAAAGCAGGGATAGGGGCTAGACTTTAGAACATTGAGTAAAGACAAAATACTGTACTACCCAATGAAACCATGGCATTTCTACATGAACAGTTTGGGTATTAACATCAGTTCTTGAGGCTTTAAATTGCATAGAATCTGAAAAATATTAACCTTTCATAGGAAGAATATCCAAAAGGTAAAATACAGTTCAGCACCTATTAAAAAAAGTAAAAAAACAGTGCTTATTAAATGCAGGAAATAAAGGACAAGCAAGTTCTTGCAAATTAAAGATGTGGAGCCCAGTCATTTCAATCCCTTTCAATATGAAACAAATCACTCACACTGGTCACGGAGACAGCTCCCTCTACACTCAAATTATTCACTTGAAGATAAGCTCCCATCAAACTCTTTAGGGGTTTAACTAATTTACTGCACAGATACGGCACGTCTGTTGTAATAACAGGTAGGATGTATTGGGGTCGACCATTTATCAGAATTAGACTTCTTTTTTCAATTCGCAGTGAATTATGCTGCCTACACTGCTCCTCTTTCTCAGAGCTTCCCATCCCCTTACGGCCCCTAATGTGGCAGGCAAACAAAATTGACAGTCTCATCTTGTCAACAAGGGGTGATTCTCCTGAGAAGCCATTTAACTTTGCAGAGGAAGCAATGTATTAATGTGCCTGTCCCAGGAATGTTAATCATCTTCAAGCTCCCTCTAACTTTGACATGAACGAAATCACCAAATTTGTTTACTAAATGAATCGTAATATGCTAATAAGAGAGCATGACATATATGGTAAAGCCAAACAGATGGTTTGTTTACTCCACTTTGCAACTGTATAAATGTTGTAACTCTGAAGATGTTAGTGAGAATTATTGGTTTGTTGGCAGTGGCAAACATGCCTTTTGCATACTTAATCCACAGTTAGAGTCAGAAAACAATTTGTCATCGCTGTGGAATGCATAAAAAATGTTAATACCAAGATGGCATTTGGGGAGGCAAGAGAGCCGACTGTGTGAGCTAATACTCAGGTTAAATGTGGAACAGATATCTGATGGTAATATTTGCTACCAAATAATTTTTAATGTAAAATCTGACAGGTTCAGGATTCTTGAAAGGCCCAATAATTCAGTACATACCTGTTGAGGTGTTTAGTGAGACGGTCCTTACGGTGTGAACAGAATTACACTTTCACAACAGCTGTGTGTGCTCAGAGGCATCGAGGTCATGTCGCACTCTTAATATATTACTATTGTTGTCCATTAAAGATCAAAAGATATTACAAACAAAAAGCACAACCACTGGCGTACTTGCCAAAGTTACTCAGAAACAATCAAAATTGTGTTGCAACACTTCAACCTCTCGCTTTACTAGCTGCCTGGAAGCAAAACAGACTTATTACAAAATAGCCAGCACTCTTGTCTAATATCCGGACTGGTTGAGAAAGTTTAGAATAAAAAGATTTATCTGACAGAATATTTCCTACGTGAACTAACTTGGTGTAATAAAGTTACACGCACGAGAAGGTCATCATTGTATGACAAAGTCCTTCAACAGAAATTACAGATGTTCAGCACCATCGACAAACAGTCCAGCTGCCATAAACTGTTTCTATAATCTACACATGCTCTACGGAAAAATTTATCCCTGTGCAGGCGATTCACACAGGGCCCTGCATGGCAGTCATGCATTAGGTCTTCCTCTCCTGTGTGTTGAGGTACTTTGCTGGTCCTTCACACAAGGTGTACGTTCCCTTAAGAGGTACTGAGGCGACATCCAGGTAGAATCTCCTTGCCAAACTACATGAATTAACATTTCTTTTCAAACCTAAATCATCTAAATGTTACACGATCCAAGTTTTGTAATCAGAAGTTTTAATCTCTCATTTTATTTTACTGTTACAATAGTCATGTAAGATGTGATAAATTTGCAAGATTTTATGCAAACAGTCCCTTCAGCTCAGCATCCCACTCATGAATTTTACTCAGTTTCAAGTTTCAGTAACTGCACACAAGATAAAACTCACCCAGAACAGCTAGCTTTCCCCAATTCTACTTCGAGACCAATTCTTTTCTCCCAGATACTGATCCATAGCAACACACTATCTCATTATTTGCTTAGAAGGTTCATAGACTCTTTGCTGATTGCATTATAAGTTCAAATTCATAAAAAACTCTCAGATCCAGGGATAGTTTTGTACGATTTCAGGTTCCACAGCAAACACATAAACCATTTCTTTCGATCACAACGCAATGGTAATTTTCATTCCCACTGCTTTGTTTGTCTAAAAATGCTGGTTTTATTTATATAATGCCAGAGGAACTGTGAAACTAAATACGATGTGGCACTTCAACAGGGTTTCTCTATTAGTAATTTTCAATTACTAAATAAGTACCCCTTTCAGGTCAACTGATAGCTGATTATCCTATAACCTCCCTTCACTGACGCCCCAACTCTTCAGTAATTTCAATCCTCTGAGATTCTTCCATACATACCATTGTCAGCGGTTATTAAATTCTTAACTTTTTACCCATCCACAAGAGACTGTGCAAAGATATCTAAGGGAAGTATGAGTTCAGCTTGCTGTCCAAGGATTATTTTGGAAGAAACATTAGCGGCCGTCCCAGCCTGGCGCTTATATCTCATTTGAAACATCTACTCATTCCTGACCAACAAAGAAAATTTCAATAAAGTACTTTTACTGGTTTAACAGCAGTGAGCTCCTGGGATTGTCAAAGTGCTCAGTCTTTTCCGAGGAGAGAAGGAATCAGCAGCTCAAATATAATTAACCTTCTATTCTCAATGCAAACTGCCACGCACAGGAGCTCTGCAGTCTATTAGTGAAGTTATAACGGCCAACAGGCAGAGGCAAAATTGGTCAAAAAGTTGGCTGCTGCTGTCATATTTTTAGAATTATGATTAATGACACTAATAATGTGGATGATTACTGATATGTGTATCTCCTGCAGTTTATCATATTGCACTGGCTGCCTACGTCCACAATAAACATGATGCTATCATTTACCTCTTTATTGAAGGCAATCCTTCTCTTGAAGGAGCACATTCTAATTACTTTGTAATGTTTTATGTCTTAAACATTTTGCAGCTCTGGACCTTGCCAACTGCTTCATGTCTACCATTGATTAATTACAGAATGTTTAATCAAAATTTAGAACCTAATGCAGTCATTTATGAGTGTGCTGCAGTGCCAAGATAGTTAGGCTGCCGTCCCAAGCTTGGAGAATGCTGGGTTCAAAATTAAATCCCAGAAATGTGGAAGATGCCAAAGATTTTACCTTGAGTGATTTGAGTTTAAAATCTTACTTCGGTTGATGAATGACAGGCACCCACCCAAAATGAGAGGTCTTTCTTGTGCGTGTTTGTACGCTTGCATGTTCCTTTTTTAAATGTCTTCATTTTTCCCTTTATGCTATTGTGTCTGCAGTAGATTCTCAGCTCCTTTACAAGCCTTCCATGCTGCTACAGCTCTTGCAAACACCAGTCAAGAGAGTGTAGTTTTGAAGTGGTTAAACAAGTGAAAAATAATTTGCAGGGACAAATACATAAGTTTTTTTTTAATGTGGATTTTTATGGTACTGTCATACAACCATTCACCGTTGAAGTTAAGTGTTTTTTTAATACCATTACTGAACTGCTGAAATGGATGCTAATATAGCTTGGAGTGCTAATGTCAAATACTGGTAATAAAAAAGACAGACTGCTGAATGAAATAATTTCAAGTAAAAAATAGAACAAAAGTGCTCTCACTCTCACTCTCCACTTTTATTGAATTGGGACTGACTGAGCCAATTGCTTTAGAAGTCTGTAAAACACAATTACTAGTGAGCTGACTGACCCGGCAGTGCCCCTTCTGTGACAGAACAGACTAAAAAGGCTGCAGAACTAGTGCTGCTCCCCTATCTGGCTATCAGACCTGAGATCCGTCCAGCGCAGGATCTGTTATCCTTCCTGCCAGGGCCTGCCTCCTCCCCTCATGAAATCTTGATTCTCAGCCTTGCATAATATATCATCTGTGTGCATCTTCTTCTTGAAACAAGAGCTCATTTACCTTTTCTAAGCATGAATCCAAGTATTTCTATCCATTATATTCTTAGATCTTTATCTACCAACAAAGTTATATATAGGTCTTTCCTTTAGTACATGCATCCACAGACACACACACACATATACATGTTTGGGCTATTTTTATTTCCACATTTTTGTGCGTTAGACACAAAAATACAATGTAAGATTTATGGGCAGCAAAATTAACTATGTCCCGATTGTATTTTCAGTTGTAAGTGGCTGCAGTGTAATTGCTTTTTTATTTTGGCATAACAAAGAAAAGGAGAGAGAGAGGGAGAGAGAGGGAGGAAGAGGGAAAGAAAGGAAAAAAATGTATTGAACTGGAAGTGGGAAACACTTTTCCCTAGTTAATAAAATAAGCAATAAAGTTTGTAAAGCACTAGAATCAAAATTAGTAACATTGGAAATAACAACTTATAAAACCTACAATTTACAGCTTATGTTTCAGATTCATATATGACATGGACGTGCAGTTTGGGGCTTTTTTTTCCCCTTTCTCTTAAAAAAAAAAACAACAACAAAAAAAACCAAAACCAAAGTGACAGCAAAAAGTATCTTCTTATTACAATCCCATCCTTTCTTTCTCTCCTCCCACTCTCCCCCATACAAAATGAACCATTTTACATTTTATACACAATGCCAACAAAGTCCTGCAGTCCCTTCTTTTTTATGACAGTGTACATTTTTGGCAGATCTAAAAGTCTTTCATTTCTCTTCCAGGTCCATTTATATGAAGCTTGCAGGTGCCTTATGGCAAAAATGTTAAATTATTTCTTAGACAGATCTTTTTAAGTAATGCTTTTTAGGGCAAGCTTAAATGTGAAATGAGCTCTTAATTAAAAGAAGAAAAAAAAAAAAAGAAAAACTTGCTTAACACAAGGCAAACTGCTTGTTTAAAAGATGTTGCTGGGAAGTAGGAAGTCCTACTAAAAGGTTTAGATTTTCTTTAGAAGTGGTAGGCTCAAAACTTCTGTCAGGAAATATCTAGTGTTTGCCATTAAAAGGTCAACATGTGAAGAGCCTTAAGTGGTATAGCACCTGAGATATTCCTCTGTTACCTCAAGTCCTGACAGAGCATCTGAAGTATTACTAGTGCCATTGGGAATGTTTTATGTGTACCTGCTCAATGTGAATGAGTGGTTTCTACTGTAGTACCTACAGCATAGCATCACGAATAGTGGTACCCGACGTGTGGCACAGCTGGCCATCTTGCCTGAAGAGAGGCAAAGGAAAGAAGACTGTGAGTACTGCAGGTCAGGATTAAGTGGTAGTGAAAAGCCATGAACAGTACCTTGCAGTGCACTTGCAGTGACTATACGGACTCTCCTTCACAGTGTTGAGTATTTAATTCTCATTGATAACTCTGCATCTCTTCCTTCAGGATTGCCCTTAGGTAAGTAGTCAGCAGTCCGTTTTTTTTCCCCTTAACCTTTTCTAACTGCACAGTCTATTCCTGCAAATATAGGCTCTACCTTAGGAAGGTGCTATTACTCCCTGTCATATTTGCTCACCACTACCAACTTGTATAACCATGAAAAGGTGTCCCAGATTCAGAGAGGTTGGATTTGGGGTTTTCTTTTCCCCAGGGCCCATAAATTGCCAAATATTTTCGAGTAACATCTTTTTACTAAGACATACTCCGATATGAGACATCCCTGTCTTGTCTGTTTATTGCAAACCCACCTTCAGGCCAGTGCCGCAGACATCAGTGGTTACAGCAAAAAGCTCCCTGTAAGTCTTAACCAATCTACCTGAGCCCACTAGCCAAGACCTATCTTGTCAAAAAGCAATGCAATAGGAACCCAAATGAGCTATGTTTTACTGCACTGATTGCCTACTACATAATTCTACTTCAAAAAACACCCTGTGACATCACAAACCCTAGGAATGACTGTATCTTTGGGATGAGGCCACCTGTGGACCATGTCTACCTCTGCCTACCTTAGTCTATCTGTACTGACAAGGTTGCACACAATCCTTCAAAACAGTGTTGTAGCTATTTGCAGTTATCTACACCTGGTAATATTTTCCTCTTCTGGGTTACTTTTTCTCTAGGTCATTTCTAGGGTTTGCCTCACCAGTTTTCTTACTTTCAGGCAAACTTAGTCTGAATTAGCCTATGCCCCAGCACAGTCACTCAGTTCATGTTCTAATGAATGAAATGGCTCAAATCTAGGGGGATCGTCATCATTAAGAGAAAAGAAAATGGCCTCATCTACAAGTAATCTTTGGTGTAAAGTTTGCCTTTTCAGGTGACAGTTTCTCTTTTCAGACAGACAAGCACAGCTAACGAATGTATCATGTACATATGTATCACGGCATTTACCTGCCTACTTAGTGTCTCTCACCTTCACCAAGAGCTGTAACACCAAAGGGCATTAAACACACAGCTATTTTTGCCACAGATGTATCTCCCTCTCCCTTTCATTATTTCTCCCCAGACTCCTCTACCAGAGAGTACTACATCTCTCAGGCTGCAGTGTCTTGTTCCATTTTCATGCATCCAGGCTTTTGGGAGTAGTGCCCTGGCGCTATCTTCTATCTGTAAAGTACAGCTTCCTCCACTGTAGCAGAAATCTTACAGTCTTCTGCTGCTAAGTTTAAAAGAACAGCTAGAGCCTTTCTCTGTAGGAATTAATGTAGGTAGATGTTTTGTTTACCCCACTTCCAAAATACTCTGGGGAAGATGGGATGTCTCTGTATACAGGGAACAGCTTTACATTTACTCAGATAAGTGGAAAACACTCAATTTTCTCCCACTCTCTGGAGAAGAGCTTTGGTTCTTCCAGTTATTTCCTAGGAACCTAGGGGCAAGCAGGAAATTATAAATAAGCATTCATGTTCCTAGTCCTGTCTTCCCAAATATTCCCTTTCAGCAAACATAAAGCGCACAGAACCTGCACAGGAAACTTGGACAAAACAAATTAAACATTTACACAATTTGTCACAAAGCATACCAGGGGAAAATACTGCTCAATGCATGTTTTGCTTTTGGCTAGTATTTTCAGTGCTTTGCTTATGCTTACCAACTATCTTAATTCTGGTGTAGCAGTTTATTAAAATAAACTTTTCAGGGCACTGAAAAGACCTTGACTTATTTCACAGGTTCACACAAAAATGAGACTTCTTGCACTGCACAAGAAACTATACTCTCACTCTCAAACTGGTACCATTTTGTGTATCAAAAGAGAACAAGATAATGAAGGCAGCAGATCATTTTGAAAAACAACCAACACCTCCAACTCAAACCCCAGAAAAATTAATATTGCGTAGTTGGAAAAGACCTCCCTATATGCCAGAACTAGCCTCTGTAGGGCTTGTTTTAATTTATGTCTTTTCTTTTAAATAAAAAAAGAGATCTTATGAAGAAATTAGTTCTATACATTCTGGTTTTAACTCTGCTTCTCTTGTTCACACTGGTGAGCGTGCAATGTGACAGGTAGTCTGTGTTCAACATGTCTACTCATGGAAGAGGTTTGGCACAAAATGTTTCTTTATAATCCAGGTTCTCTTGGGTAAAGAAGAGTTATATGAACATTAGCAATGACACACATTGTGTCATTTTTAGTGACTCTGTGAGAGAAAACCTAATGGTTCATACAATTGTACTGGATATGCAGCTAGTCTCTTCATGAATTGCATCATATCCTGAAACAGTAGTATAGATGTAAATATGTTTATATTTTTAAAAATTTATAAAATAGTCCTTTTTTCTCCTGACAAACGGTTCATCAAATACCTAATGTCTTAAAACCTGATTTCCTTGTTCTTACTGGAGGAAATTCAACCTGTGTAGGGCAGCTAATTATATTAGGGGAAATAAAGTAATAGTTGGACTGGTGTGAAATATCATATTTCTTGGAGTTATCTCTTCCTAAAATTGAATACATTTATAGAAAATAATTCTCTAAAATGTTATCTGTAGAAGATTCCAAGCATAGTCGGATGATGAAAAAATGGGTGCTGTTGTGTGAAGCAGGTGATAACAGGAGGCAGGTAGCAGCTTTCTCACATCTTCACCTCCCTTGATAATGTATGCAGTGGCTCATCATAGGTAACTGATGTTAATTTATTCAAGCACACCTGTACAGGGCTGGAAGTCAGGTAACCAGACAAAAAGTATGTCTCTGCTTTTTCAATACAGCTACCCAGAGGCCTATATCTGCACAAATTTAGTTCTGGAGACATCAGCAGGTTTTAATAAACCACCTACAGATGTCTTACTCCATACAAATCAAGGAGTTTACATGTTTAAATCTGGACTGATTTAACTAGCAATCAAGTGCCATGATCACACTTGGCATCAATAGTTGCCTCATATTTATTTATAAGTCACCCTGAGCAGATATTATTTTGTTTTTAAATTAATTCATGGGGCTCAATCACCTCTCCCATCTTGTGGAACACACACACACACATGCTCACTTTGTGAGAAAATTGAAAGACAAACCTGAGCAATTAATAGTCCTACTTTAGTAACAGAAGGACAAAGCGAAAAGTTCTTGCTTTGTTCCTCTGAAGAGGTACACTGAAAATTAATTTATTTTGCATACATTGAGATAAAGGAAAATGTGGTAACATATTGTTACTAATGGTATGTCCTAGCTTAAGAAACACAGATTTTAAGAATGTGAGTACTGGGGTGAAATGGGGATTTGTCATGCACTAAGGCTGACAGAGAAGATGGCTGTATTTCTCCTTAAGATCTGACAGTAGCTTCTCAACAACACTTACTAAAGGCAGAAGGTCCAGCCGCATTCTGTTTCATCAGTGGTTTTGACCACAAAATTCTTGGCTCTTAAGGGTGAGAGCCAGAAATAAGCCCAGGTGCTTTAAGCTTCACCTTCCAGACCTTCATCTCTGCATATGCTCTCCAACACAGACTCTTAGATGGACAGGAAACAACTATTCCCTCCTGCCATCCGTATGTCTCATCCACAGCTCAGGATGGTTCCCTGAGCAGCCATACCTCAGTGCTGGCCTCAAGGACCAACCACACCTATGTCTTTGTAAGGCAAAGTCAGTATCTACTGGGGTAGGACTCCCAGATCAGGCTGGGAAGTCAATCCCGGACAAATCTAACCACTGGGGCCACAGGACAGACCTCACTCACAGGACAGACCTCGTCTGAGTCCAGAGAGAATTCACTTTACAAGGACAATTCTTTCCATTCAAGTGCACAGTTCTCACAGGAACTTATCTTCTTCCCTTCTCTCTCTTTTCCATCTAAAAAAATTATTTGGAAAAGACGTCTTTCTGTTCCAAAGGAGGCTTATGGCATTGCTTCTGACCACTGACATAATTTTTAATATGGTCTCTTTTCCTATTTACTCTCCGTTGGCTTCTTGCAACAAGATGTAGCCTGAACATCCTGCCTTTAGAAGAAAGGACATCTGAAGTAAATACAGAAACATGGATTAACAGCTAATTCAGGGAGTGGCTGCTGAAGAATGGAAAAAAAAGTGGTTTTCACAAGTGTAGTGCTTACAGGAAAAGAAAGACAGAAAGATTTCTCTATTTGGGGAGAAGATCAAAGATGTAGGTATGTATAAGGCTGATTCGATGAGTGATGTTGCTTGCAGCCCAGAAGGTGATGAAAATAGGCCCTTTGAAAAAAAATTTAGGCTCAGTGGAGTTTGACTATTCAAAAGCAACAGTGTCTAGAAGGGAAAACAGAATTACTGGGTCATTAACAGTAAGGGCTGGGGCTCTGCTGTGCTTTCTCTGCCCTGTGTTGAAACAACATGTGTGAGGTGGGACTCCTGAATCTTCTGGTTATCTTAACCCTAATTTACAAAGAATAGCAGTGTTCAGTCAAAGATCTCAGAAGATATTCCAGCCTTTCTGGCAGAAAGATATTTATACAGGAGTTGACCTTGGCACAATTGATGTAGGAATGGTGGACATGGATTTAGTCATCCCTTAACACGAATTGCTACCGGCTGCATTCCACAACGGAGGGTTGCAGCTGTGACACGGATAAAAAACCCTCCTTCAGTCAAAGCAGACTGTGTTTGCTTCTAACATGATCTGCTGCCTCTGGTAACCAGCAGTTTGTATCATAACCCCACCCTTGCAAAGCCCATTTTACAACACTCACTGGTTTTTTGAGTTTTGTGTATGTACAGGACAGGGGGAACATAGTCAAAACTTTGATTAACTAGAATTGCATTGGAAAAGGTCTTAAGCCGTATCAGATGTGTCTAAAGGAAACCAATGTTATTTATCTCCACGTAAGCTTATATTTTCTTTTTGAACATAGCTAGAGTTATGAGTTTTAGACTTCTAACTAGTTCTAACAGGATTAATATTATTAATACAATACTAGAATATGATTAATAAAATGCCTAAAAATAAAAATAATAACATCATAAGACTCTATAAGCTATGGGATAGCTAGAATTCTAACTTCATTAAGAAGATAGTATTGAAAAAATTATTTAATTTTTTTTTTTTCAAAGCATGGAAATTCTAAGCTTCTCTAGCTAGTGTGACTCACTACACAAGCAAATCACACACATTTTTATAATGTGTCCAAAATGGAAAAACATTGCATGACAAATATTATCCAGGAATCATTATTGTGTGCTTTAGCTAGCTATTTTTTATTTCTTCTACAGCAATTAATAGCAACATGCTTCTGAGCTTTTAAGTGAAATTGATTTAAGTGGCTGGAAGAAGTTCTTACTTTGCAATGCTATTAATTTAGTCATCTAGTTATCTTTGAGGTGCTCTCCATAATCTGAAAAGCTAGAAATTATACAGTTAGGTAATTACTGTCTCTAAAATAAATGCATATATTCAAAAGGAATACCAGCAAAAAATAAAACCAAATTGAATGGAAAAATCTTTAGGGCAATTAAAGAGTTTGCAAAGGAAAAAAAACACCTCCAAACAAAAACCCACAAAACTTTTGCTTCCTAACTTTATTTTTGAAAAACCTTCTTTTTCTGAGGAAGTATTACAAAATAACATTTAAAATGTTTACTTAAATCTTTCATCCGTTTTCTTTTATATGCTGTACATATGCTTTCATTTCTGCACATTCCTAGGCATTGCACTTCTGGATAAGAATAGATAGCCCATTAGTTTTAAAGATGTTTCTCGCTCAAGTATCTGAAAGAATTATCAAGAACCATGAGGATCTTACTTGGTTCTTTCAAGGCATTTCCAGACAACTGTTGCAAATCAGGAGTGCTAATGAACTTAGAAAACCATCAAGCCTGAATGGGCACACAAACTATACCACACCTTTGAATATTTTGAAGTGTATAACCACTCTTAAATCTTTGCAATTAAAGGATATAATATATCTAAGAATTTCTTTTGTTCCAAGTGCAACATATAACTGAAACATCTTCTGAATGTTACTAGTTGGATGATATAAAAAGATAGTCTCATACCTCATACAACTCAAAATGATGTGTAAATAGTAATTTTATCTTTAACTATGCAGCCTGCATTTTAAGTTCCTGAATTTAACTTTTATTATATGGCTTGCTTTCAATAAGCTTAAAAGGAGTATCCTACATAGTTCATGAAATATTTTCAAAATGCACCTGTTTTTAATGTCCTTGTCTCAGAATTATTTGATGTATGTCATCACAGTCATCTCTTTCTTAGAACACATAAATCTCTACTATGCTAACTTTCTTATTAGCATGATCTATCAATGGATTCCTGATGAAATTTAATATATTGCATAAAGTTCCAAATCCTAAAGCTAGCTGCTTCTTGTTTCACATGCTGAATACAAAGCTGTTTTGCTTAGTACATGACTGACTTTTCATAATTCACTTGAGGAAAAACCAAACAAGACAAATTATTGACTAACAAAACCTGTGCAATTTCAGGAACTGAAAGGGGTTGCACACATCTAAACTCAGTGTAGATTATGCCACTGACTCACATGCTTCCCTTGTCAAACTTATGTCTCATAAAAGTGATCTGGATACCCCAAGAAGGGAGTCTTAATTTAGTTTAACCTGCTTCATGTTTAGCAGTTTCATCCTACTGAAATGCAAGCTTTCTAGATTGTTTTTCTTAGCTGTTTTGAAGTTGTATTCTTATATATATTCCTACTTTTCTGTTTACTGGATTTCATAAATGGTAACAGGGTGAGATATTTGGGGACTGCAATATCCATCAAAAGAGTGAATTTTGGCTCCTCAGTATTCTCAACACTAACTTGCTTTCATTTTATATGACGTGATATATTCACTTTTAAGCTACATCAATTTCAATGTGAAAAAAAAAAAGTTGTGTGTGAAATGTTTAGCTACATTTAATTTCCTTCTTGTGTCTGCTGAGTATTTACAACTTAATGAAAAAATATGAAACACAAGTAGAGGAAAAGAGATGACCCAATCTCACCATCACTTCATGAACCAGAAAGATTTTGTTATGTGACAATATGATCATCATCACATGCAAGAACTTTTATCCACAAGTATGAAATAACTGTGTTATCCTACCACCTTGACAAATTCCATTTATATTACATTTTCCTCAGGAATCGAAACAAATAGTGTATTAAAAAAAACCACCCAAACCTAAGAGTTTAAGGACCAGCTGCTTCTGTTTAAGCCCAACTGTTTCAGTATTGATGCAGCATAGCTAGGGCATGATGTCATCTGAAGGGCCAGCAGAATATACCCTTGTTGATCTTAAAAATATGTAGGGGTCTAGCCTCTTCTCTCTAAGTGTGCATAATTCCCATCAGTGGAGAAGGGAGTTGCTCACACGTAGAAAAGAAAACAAAAAAAAGTAGACTAAATGACCATAGTGGATAGAAAGGTGTACAAGCTCTACTAAAGAGAGACAACTATTTTCTTAATATTGACTTGTTCCTCATACAACATAGCAGCTAGTTTTAAAAATTGAAGAGAGGAAAGAATAGTCTTCTAATGCTTCCTGTTTGCTTTTATATGATCCTGTGGGGATGGAAATCATTGTTTTATTCCAGTCCTTCCGTTCTCTCTCTCCATCCATTCATCCAATTGTCCATCCACCCCTTCCCCTCCTTCCTAGTTCTATGTTTTGATATGCATCCATGAACATATTTTTATTGTGTATAATTTACCATACACTTAATAGAAGCTTTTCTTGTTTTAAAAGCTGCAAGGAGAAGAAAATAAATGTAATAAAAGCTGCAGCTTATAAACAGAAGTACAATACACATGTTCACAGGCACACAGAAAGAATAATGACATTTATTATCTAGCCAGTCACTTAAGAGAATGGCACAAAATATACTATTCTGAATGCCAAGCAACAATGAAAATCTTAAAGTGATAAAACTCTCTCAGTGTCATGGGAACAAAATTGTCACTTGTCATTACTGTGCATCTCTCTATTTCTTCCTAACTTCCTATTCTTACATAATTCAACACATTTAATAATGTAGAAAATCAATTAATATTTACTGACCTGTCTCTGCTTCTCCGTGATGGGAACGCAGCGTTACAGCCAGCCACTGTGCAGACATGCATCTCTTTTAAATGAACGTTTCTGTAGTGAAGCTTCACACTGTAGGAACTCTTGAAACTTTTCTTGCACACATAGCAGATCTTAGGGTCTGGGCTGGAGCACATTTCCCCTTCTGGGGAGAACTTCTGAGGGCTGCTGTAGTTGAATGTAGAAGCGAAACTTTCATGAAGGGCAGCCATACTGGCACTGCCTCCATTGTACAGTCCATATTGGCTCATGTAGAACATATCATATGTAGGGTCTGTATACTCTTCCTTCACTTTAATGACATCCTGGTTGGAAGAGTCATTGTGGTTTTCATCTGGTCTGTCACTGTGTATCATAGATTTTTCACCAGGTTCGTGGAGGCGATCATCGCCTTCCATGGATTCCTCACACAATTTGGGCTCTGATGACTCTGACTCATTTTCATAGTCTCTCTCGTGCTCCTGGTCTTCTGATGTCATGCTGTCTGCCCTTCTTATGTCTGGTCTGGAAATGCATCTGCTTCTGTCACTTTTGGAAAAGTCTTTCACAGACAGGCCTGGGCTCATTTCCTCCTGGGAATGGCAGTGATTGTCATGACCAATGTCATTCACCATCGTGCTGTTGTCATTCACCTCTTCGTCCTCATCATCAAACTCATCGGCAGTATCAATAACTTCCTTTTCAATTTTAACTGGCATGCTCGACTTCCTTGGCTTCTTCTTGGGGGCAAGGTCAGCATTAGGCTCTGGGGTGGGCATCAGCACTGACGGTAATGATGACTCTGAAGGAGGAGGGGGATGTTGTTCCATGCCACTCACTGCTGGTATTATTGGACTGGTAGGGAGTGAGGTTGGAGGACTCACCATTTCTCCAGGAGTAAGTAAATTTCTGTAAAAAGGAGGAACAGGTTGGACAGTCTTTAAAGCTGGGAACACCAGTTGACTGGGAAGAGGGTTCTGTAGTACAGGATCTAGAGGGGGAGTGGTAAACCCCATCGGTGGACGCCCAGGGCTGGTTAAAGTTAGGTTGGACTTTGTACTTGCTATGACTGGAGTGGCAGCACCTGACGTAGCACGAATTAGATCTTTGTCGCGGTTATTTCTTAGCATAGGCATGTGGAGGCGGGGATTGGGGTTAGCACTGTGGCGATTGCGGCTTCTGAGAGAGCTGAAGACCATGTTGCAGCCCTCAATAGTGCACCGGTGCTTGATTTTCAGGTGAACGGCATTGTAGTGGATTTTAAGAGTACCTTTGTCATAAAACGTTTTGCCACATGCATTACAAAACACTCTTCCTTTCCTGGAGGCCGACCCCATTCTCCTCATTCTGTGAATGCGGAACGAGCTTTTAGTGTGTTCTGGTTTTGATAAATCATTGACAGGCGTAGGCGTCTGAACAGGAGAGACACAGGCTGGCTCAGTTTTAGGCTCAACATTTGTGATGCTGGTCAAAGCATTCCTGCTGGATGCTTGCTCATTCTTGAAAGGTGTAGGGGAAACTTCAGATTCACTGCTCTCGTTATATTCATTTTGGGTCGTAAGGCTTGGTTCACGGAGCCTCATTGCCGGCTGTTCCAGCAGGAGGCCGTTTGGAGGCAGCCCCAGCAGCGGAGCAGAGACTGGATTTATGTACTGGAATGGAAGCAGGAATGCAAGGCTATTTGGGATGTTTTCAAAATGATGAATGCTGGAAGGGTTGCTATTCTCCAGGTGAGCAAGGAGACTTGGGCTCCTGGTGCGATTATTGCTTTCAATAAAAGTCCTTATATCTGAATCTGTCTTTGAAGATGGCACAGCCACAGCCTGCCCTTCTTTTTCTTGAATTGCCATCAGCTCCACAATGGATTTGGTTTCTCCAAATCTCAGGAACTGCTGAAGGGTAATGATCTCTTCTTCCCTGGACATGATGGCCCAGCGGTCCAGCACCTTGCCTGCAGCATCCTAGAGGCCATATCAAAGAAACAACAAAGACAAACACAAAGAAAAAACTTATTGATTCTGCATAATTATTGAATTCAACAGAAGGTGCTCTGCTGCCTGAACATGAAACACTAAGCTCAAAAAACAACATGCAAACAGCATTAATAGAACTTGACCAAAAAACGCAAACTTTCCAGCCATGCAAAAATAGTAATTAGAGTCACAGTCAGAGAAACGGATTGAGTTTATGATGGCAGAGCAAACAAAATGTAGACCACAGGGCTCTGTGATCTAAAATGCTTTCAGTACTTTTATTTTAACAACAGTGATCTATGTACAATGCTACTGTTTAGTATACATTAGTGTAAAACTTGAACTGTTGCTGTGCACTCCATTGTAAAATACAGAAAATTGTACCTTAATTGCTATTAAATGGTGACCCTATAAGAAAGAGCTAAATAAATGCACTTGATAGATTTGCTTCTTAAATATAAGCAGACGTAAGACTGAAGTCACCCATAGGCCACCTCACAAGAAATTTTGATGCAAGGCAAAAAGACTTAAAAATAGCACATAATACTTGTACCTTACTCGTATTTTTATTTTTTTTCCCCATGATAGCAATACTGAAAAACAATACTGAAAATAGTGAAATAAACTTGCATCAGAAGACAGAAATTGGGACACTGTTTTTAAGCGTAACTGGACTGTTACTGGCAATTGATTGTAAGCTTGCAATCTTGGTATGGTTTAAGAGATTACTTTTTTGCAGTCTTGTTATAAATGACAGTTAAAAAAATGTAAAAAGTAAGCATCTGATGGATGTAGATAGCATAAATGTGTAAAAATGTTGTCTCTTAACATTGCCTTCTGATAGCAAGGGAAAAATCCAGAGAGAATACACATCAGTAATCACTAGACTATCTGTTGTTAAATATACATTAAAAAGCATTTCACACTTTCATTTTTGCTAGTAAGCATGAGATTTGCCTGAAGGTAGGACTTAAAAATTCTGCAATGTAATGTCAGGCAATCCATTCCAGCATGTATTGATAAAAACATATTAAAATACTTATATAATGAATACATCATTTTATTGGCATCTTTCTTTTGGGGCAAATGCTGGACATAACATCAGCACAGTAACTATGCCCAACAAGCACTGTTTCAAGCCATCAAACCAGAATTATTCGAGTGCTTCCTCATACATTAAACAGTTTGAAAGCCTTGCAAGATACTCCTCTGTACTGTCTCTGATTTTTTAAAATCTTGAATCTTAGCTTCAGAACCTCATCTGAACACTTTGGAATACACACTATTGCAAAAACCACTAGCTCTTGTTTGATTATGAAGCCTGCAAATACCCCCTCCCGCCCCCCGACCCCTTCCCACCCCTCATCCCCCGGTCTTGTTTATTTATTTATTTTATTGTCTTCAGAGGATTGACTAATGCAGTTTGCCCCAAATAGTAAAGCATATATTTATTTGATTACGGTTAGTTTTATTATTTTAGTTCTCATCTATGTGACCTCTCTGGAAACAAAGTTAACAAAGAAGGTCAATGCCATGTATGTTTCAGTAAAGATGTGACTGTAGAGCATTAGACGTGACCGTAAGCCTTTAGAAAGGCTCCACGCATGACCATTCACAATCAAACCTTACAACACTATGAAACCCCCACAGCAATTAGTTACGGAAAGCCTTACCCATCTAACCCAGATGGAAAACCCCAGAAACCATCTCTAGGTAGAAAATGTTCAGCACGTATTTACACAGTGAAGGAAACACCATGATGCAGATGCTGGTCCTGGTTTGCAGCATTAGTCAGGATATGTCCCCACCTTTGAACACCTTAAAGCGCTGTGGACATCTCTAATTTCTGCTCCCTGACAGTTCTACCTGTCTGATGGAGCAGTAGTTTACAGGCAGTTTACTAGATAGTAGAAATCATCCATCAAAAAACCTACCCAACAACAAAACAAAGTGAAACAAAACAAAATCAAAATGGGGCAAACAGAGCGAGGGAAAAACCACTACCACCACAAACCATTAGAGGACAGGTTCACATTTTAAAGCTCTAAGATTATTTTTTTTTTCCCCATCCAACTAACTTTGGCTACTCTCCCCACGAGGGTGACTTAAAGCTTCTTACATCTGCTTCTCCCACAGCTTCCTGCTAGCCATACCTGTTCTACATTTGAGTAATCCCTACCTGGAACTGCAAAACCAGACTCAGTTTAGATTTTGGTCTCTAGGCCTCTGACCCAATCTATACACACACATTTCTAATTCCAAGCCACAAGTATTAATTCTTTCTGATTGTAATTTGCATTGTTTGAAGATGCAAATAACATCATCTAATTTACACTACCTACATGTATTGAATTAGGATTCTTGTCTGCAGCCAGCTGCAGGCTGCTTTGCAATGTACTACTGGTGGTAATTTGTTTTGTTTTTGCTTTAATTTGTAAATCATTCACAGGCTTATGTAACAGATGGATGCTTTACAAAAATGGATATTTAAGTAAATAAAAATTAAATACAGCCAGCAGGACAATAACTCACTAGAATAGTAGGTACAGATCCCTCCCGTCATAGATTCCCACACGTAAGCAGAAGGTGGTGTCACACAGGCCCTCACCCAGTGGCAGCGCACACCCAGCTCTTTGCGGGCACACAACAGGCAGGCATCGTCTCAATGCGAGGGCTCCCAGTATGCTTTTGGGTAGTTATTCCACAGTGTAACTGGGAGAAGCTGGCAGTTGGCTACATGAGCTACCTCCCAATGAGATGCCACCACCCTTTGTTTCATTTAGCCTAAGGCTTTGCAACGAGGAGGGCCAGACCTTCAGCAGCTGCTAAGTCCCACTGATCACAGGAACTGGCAGTCAAGGTAACAATGTGCCCTTGTTGCCAAGAGGGCCAATGGAATCCTTGGCTGCATAGGGAAGAGTGTGGCCAGTAGGTCGAGGGAGGTCATTCTCCCCCTCTACTCTGCACTGGTGAGGCCACAACTGGAATACTGTGTCCAGTTCTGGGCTCCCCAGTTCAAGAGAGACAGGGAACTACTGGAGAGTCCAGCATAGGGCAACAAAGATGATTAAGGGATTAGAGCACCTCCCTTATGAGGAAAGGCTGAAAGAGCTGGAACTCTTTAGCCTGGAGAAGAGAAGGCTGAGGGGAGACCTTATCTATGTTTACAAGTACCTAAAGGGTGGGTTGAAGGAGGAGGGAGCCGGACTCTTTTCAGTGGTTCCCAGTGACAGGACGAGGGGCAACGGGCGCAAGCTGGAACATAGGAGGTTCCATTCAAATATGAGGAAGAACTTCTTTATGGTGAGGGTGACAGAGCACTGGAACAGGCTGCCCAGGGAGGTCATGGAGTCCCCTTCTCTGGAGATTTTCAAGACCCACCTGGATGCAGTCCTGAGTAATGTGCTCTAGGCAACCTGCTTTAGCAGGGGAGTTGGACTAGATGATTTCTAGAGGTCCCTTCCAACTCTGACAATTCCATGATTCCGTGATTCCATGAAGGGTGTGATTGCCATGAGGGAAGCGTGGCTGCCATAGAAACAGCAGGGAATCAGAATGCTGCTCTTAAATGATCCTTGCCTACTCCTACTAATTATATCAAGCCATATCTTGTAAATTTTCAGCAAGAAGTTGTTTGGCTATTTTCCCCCAGCAAAAGTGAAGAAAAATTGCACAAATGCCTATATTTCATAGAAAACACACTACTTATGGATACTGCGTAGCATATGCTTCAATATTTACACAGCAATGGCTTTCCATAAATCATTGTATTATGCAAAACTAGATAAAGAGCGAATAGGAATGTCATTTTTTGATAAAACTTAAAATTAACAAAAAATCTAACCATTATCCCTTTTGAATTAAGCTATAACTAGCTAGGGATCTCTCTGTATACAGTAATACTTGATTAGAGGTTCAAGTCCTTTCTTACATGTAATCGATTTCTTGTTTCTTACAATCTCTCACGCTAAATTTTCTCCCCAAAGCCATTAAATCATATCCACATTTAAATATTTCATGACAAAAGGTTCCAATTTATATTACTTTTTCAGCTCACAACTGATTAAGCTAAGCCTCCTGTGACAATGTGTACAAGGAAGTCAGTGAGTATAGAGATACCAGTGCACGCTTACAGCTCTAAGCCAGGCAGTAGACAAGTAAGCTCAACCCGTAGAGCATACAGTGATGTTCTCCCTTCTTTGCCCAGCCAGCCTTGTTTCGATTTTTATTTTCTTTTATATGTGCGGGTGGCTGTCCCAAAATTTCAGATGGAGAAAATATTTTAATCTCTAAATCATATTAAATTAACCTCCAAGGATACAAGACATAATCTTGAATCTTTTTCTAACTCTAAGCACATGCTTGACTATTATTTGTATAGATATGGATTAGCATACACATATACTACATTAGATCTATAAAGTAATGTCATGGTTAATACCCTGAACCTGCCTCCTGATTGTTGCTGACCATATGTTAGGAAGAGATGTGTCAAGATGTTAGAGTACATCTTGTCTTAAACTTCTGGGTCAGATAAAACAAGTGATGGGTGTCAAGATGATTATCTTGGATGATAAAAACAGGCTACAACAGAAGATGGACAAAAAGATCACTTTAATTTTTGGGAGCCTAACTGGGGAGGATTGTGGTGAGTCTTCATTTCTTGAGGGCCTTTAGACTGTTCAAATTTCAATCTTTCAATTCCTCTTTAAAACCTCCCGATTTAAAAACTGCCTATCTAGAAAATAAGGACAGTCTACACAAACATACAATGTGAACGTACACTGTAAAATTTGAACTTTTGTTATGAAATCAGTTATTTTAAACTCTTACTTTGTGTGAGAAGCTCCACAGGCTCTTGTGCCTGCGTTACCTGCAGGTAATTTTGTATGTCTACACACACAGACACGTGTATGTACATACACATACACACCACAGACTTTTCGCAGGTCCATTTTTATCTCACCAGTTAACTTCTTGGCATAGGTGAAATATACATATACACCTGGCTGACTACATAGTGAGAGAAGATTATACAAGAGTTGAGATTAATAGAACGGTTTAAAAAAAAGTTAAAATTGCTTCTTAAACAAGCCTTACGTTCTGGGAAGCACTCAAGGATTATTTTTGGGCACTACTGTGATAACTTCCAAGAACCACTCGAAGTTATATAGAAAGACACATAGCTAGCTTTCGTATTTTAGCAAGTTTGCATATGCACCATTAACTGCTGCTTTTGATGCATATTATCTAAGTATCTATGTTACAAAATCTTACATAGATACGTTTGACAAAATAATTAGGCAAGCCTAGTGTTTATGGCAAATCTTTCTTCTATAAGACTTTCTTAAAGAGCTATACATTTCCTAGATGATCTCAAAGAAACATTTTGAGTGCAGCTGTAAGAGTTGAAAAGCAGACTGAAAGATATTCATGTGGTCATACTATAATTGCAGAGGATGGTTTTAATTAGGGTGTAGACAGAAAAAAAAAAAATCAACATTTGTTTCTAATAAAGAAAAGCCTACATAATTTCCATGATTTAGGGTTTGTTGTTTTTGTTTGGCTGAATTTCCCAGGAGCATCTCTTTGCTTCCCAATTAAATTTCAAGCTGTTACACTATGGGTAGTCCTACTACTCCCGGGGTTAAAGTTACCAAAAGTGTGCAGCACACCGACTCACGTTAGTACAGATGGGGCAATGTGCAACACTTCTTGCTGATTTTGGCTAACTCATGCTGACCTTAGTAGGACTGAAGTAAGCCCTATATCTAGTTTTCCATAGAAATGTACACTCACACATACAGTCACATACTCATTTTCTTGATAGGTGTTTTTGCTATACTGAACCTAACTCACCTTTGCTCCTGTAAACATGAAGAAAAGGTGTGCATGCTTGCTCACCATGAAGATACATCTGCAACTGATATGAGATTTAACACACCCAGCCTGCAAAGAGCCATGGTTAAATTTTTTTCCCCCTCATCCGTCACTTCTCATCCACCTCCCACCAGCCCCCCTTCACCAACTGAAACCATATGAAAACAAACTCATGTTTAAGTGTCAGCAGTCCTTTCCTTGAGTTATATTGCTGCACCAGTAACAAACACAGTGCAGTGCTACCAAGTTCTCAGTCAATAACGGAAATCTTTATCTTTTGGCTGCACTGCAGCCTCCACTCTGCTAGAAAAATCAAAAGTGATAGATCTTCTTCCCTTCTGACACCCCCTTCCTTCTACCTGTTGGACTTGTTTTCTTTGCCCCAAAGACACAGGGTATGCATGAGGATACCAGCATGTTACAGCGGGGGAAGAGAAGAAGCCTGTCTTCCCCCAAAGTATCACTGAGAATGACTGCATGTATTCAAATGAAGAGTAACATGCAGGAGATTTTCTTTAGTTATATGCATGCTTATATTTACTCTTCTTTTTTTTGCCAAATTTATAACAGTGGTTGCTCCTTAGACTCCAGGTTTCTCCTTATGCATTCAATAGCAAAAATCTTTGCATTTTGATCAAAAAGACCCCCCAAGACCTTTGCGAGCTTTACTAACTGATATTGTAGACACCAAATCTGGCTGCACTTTAGATCTGGAGTAATTGCACTTTAAATCCAGAGTAATTCCACTGACCAGGCTGGAAAGTAATTTTGACATAACTTAGCCCTGAAGCATGATGTGGAGCCAAATCTGTTCGACCATATATCGGGGGCGTACCACCATGGTGGAGTACAGTGACTGTGTAACGATGAACAGGAGCACTGCTCAATGGTTTTGGAGTGAAAGTGAGGAACACCATGTCCTGCTGAAACTGCAGATGGAACGTAAGGAGGTGGAATGCAATAACCGCAGCTGAAACCCAGCCAAGACACCGATGTTAACCACCCACGCTCTCGCTAAATGGCCTACAGGGTCTTTACTGACCAAAAGTATGCAGGTCCTCTGTTTTATATCTCATCCCAAAGACATATGCCAGCAGCACAGACCCCTGCACAAGCAACCTGCTGGAGTGCTGGTTCTGGACTAATTTGCAGGGAGTACGGATGACTCCTTTTGGGAGTCGCATGACTCCTTTCAGGGACTGAACTTCCTCCTAGGGCACCCCAATTGCAGAATGCCTTTGGATTTTTCAAGTTCGCCAACCTTAAATTACATTTGAAAGCATTGCCCTGAAAGATGATGACACTGTCAAATGCCAACTATAAAGCATCCATGTGAACTGGGGGTAGAGGAGAGAGTCTCTTACTGTTTTCAAAAAAGAAACATTAATTTTAACTCTTCCTTGTTCTTCATGAAAGTGTATTCACCTCTGCAGCTCCAGTAAAACTATTAGGATGCAACAGCACTAGTTTTAAATGCTGCTTCTGATTTTTAAAACACATTGTTTGACTTTTGATAAAATATTCACTTTGTTATGGAATGCTCTTGATTATGGACAAGATAAGAATGTATAATTCACAAGATTATGATTTTTTTTTCTTATTTTTTTCTGAATAACACTGCATACAGCATATTTATCTTTAAAACTATGATAGATCACTGTGGGGTTACAATGTATTTAATCACAGCAGTTCAAGCTTCATTTAATCATAGCAACTACATCAAGACTCTTTACAATTCGGTGCTTGACAAGATTTTTCACAGTAAACCTCTGTCCACACTTGGAAGAAAAGAATCTAAGCACAGCCAGAGCCTGATATTCTTCTTGCATTTACTAGTTTTACAGTGGTATAACTCCTATGATGTCAAAAAAACTTGCTTTGAGTTACAGCTGTTATGTTGGTGACAACTATTAAATGGCAAAATTTCTCACTAAATGATAACTGTTGAGCTCCTGTTAGCATGGATACACATTAATTCAGCAGCTTTAGGAAGATCCAAAGTAATCTTTTTGTCATTATCTCATTATTTGACATTTATTTTGAAATAGCAGTGCCACTTCCCAAGTATTTTGCCCCTCTCTGCCAAGAACTGCACAAAATTTCAAATGCAAACAATTACTTCCTTTTCCATCAGTTCTAGTTGAGACTTTCAAAAGATTTCTAAAGACTTTCCTAAATGAATTAATGTGAGGTAACCATAGGCTGTATGGTATCTGGTCACAATAACATTTTTAATGCACAGTAAAGATGAGGCATTTTTTCTCACACTCATCAAATGGTAGAATGTCAAGATTTTATAGAAATTGAGTATTCAAATCCTTTAAACAGCTTTGAAATCCATAACCTCGGACTATCAAGCATAGAGGAGTATTTTGATACCTTTACTTCTCTACACCTTGTGAGAGTGGAAAATTCATTGAAATGTCTCTGAAGAAGCTTTGCCACTAACTTGTGGCAAGTAACAGAGTGTTTGCCCTTAGGCAAACATGGGTCCTAGGGGCAATCAAACCACCAAGCACACAGTGCATGAAGGCAAATATTTTAGACTGTATGAGGTGCCATGGGGACTTTTCAGGATAGGATGTAAACAGAGACAGAAACATGGCAAACCACTGAAATAATTCCAGCTATAAATAAACTTTACAACACAATTTTGTATGTAAGTGGGTAGGAAATACACAGCATGTACATAACCATCGCAATGAATGATTTTCATCCTCATTTTCACCAATTTTTTCATATATAGTTGCCCATTTCGGTGTGCCATGTAAGAAAATTTGCCTTGATTCTATTAGTCCATGAAACCACTTGTGGTTTTACTGTTTGGAGTCAGTGCTGCATAACCCACTGAAAAGTAAAGTTACGTTTTCTATGCTATGGCAGTCTTTCAATAAATTTAGTAAGCTACTTCAATAAATTCAATAAATTTAGTAAGACTCTCTTTCTGAGCCTCAGTTTCACCAACACTGAAAGAATGACACATAATTTTTATGAGAAACAGGAAATATTCACAATGGGCACTGATGAGGTACTGTATTTGCAATACACACAGCCACAGGAGACACTCAGTCTCTCTTCAGCCAAGACCTTCCACAACGCACAATGTGATAATACAAGCAAATCTTGTCTGACATCCTTGCTCCGTCAAACATGGAGCGCACCAAAAGCAGCGCAAAACACCTAACAGTCTAGTCAAATCAGATTATCAGATGGTCCTTTCCTCACTTTAAATCTAAATTGACTAAAGCCATAACCCCAACTGGAAAATAGAAGCAAAAAAAAAAAAAAAAAAAAGCTGAGTCTTCCCAGGCTTGTAAGTAAAACTTCCAAAGAAGTCAGTAAGAAATTTGCCTAACCAGGGGCATTGTAAGGAATTTCGAAGTTGCCCAAGGACAAAAACACTGGAGTCAAAGTGTCAATAAGTTACACACATAAATTGGATTTCATTACATGGTTAGTTTTCTGATTGAACCCAAACTGTGCCTCAATAAGGGGATTCAGCTGTACTATATGCTGGGTATATGAATGGCAGCAAAACCAGGAGATTGATTTCCATCTTTAGTATTCATTAGGGGACCATGCATTATTGCTTTCAATATATACAACGCAATCTTAATGAGGCCTTTTGCCTTTGATTGTTTACCTAAAAAATTTACACCAAAACCCCCCAGGTTTGTCATAGGTGGCAACGTGATGCAAAAGGGAGGCAGCAGGGTGCAGAAGTCACACTAAAAAGGCAAAGGTCACTGGAATATAAAAA
Organism: Numenius arquata; assembly: GCF_964106895.1. Taxonomy (NCBI): domain Eukaryota; kingdom Metazoa; phylum Chordata; class Aves; order Charadriiformes; family Scolopacidae; genus Numenius; species Numenius arquata. The sequence goes on from NC_133616.1 coordinate 35,963,311, forward strand.
TGCTGTGGTACATTAAGTGAACTATCTGTTTGCACATATTAGAGGCACTGAAATGCAAAAGAAAGTGGGGGAAATTATATTACAGTGTACAAAGTAATAATAACTGTGCCTGCATGTCTTAATACCCTCTTGTCCCAGCAGTCCTGACTTTCTAGGCAGCCCACTTCTCCACATTAACAGTAGTCATTTGGAGAGCAGCAAACGTGCCATTAGAAGCACTTTTACAAGTGTATATTCATCCACCAATTAGCTTAATGTGGCCGCTTTCTGCATATTTTCTATCCAGGCTTGCACAAATCTTATTAATATTTCCCCCTAGCGCTTTGACAGATTACCTTGTCATTATGCATCCTGGAGCCTTTTAAACAATATGGGTAAACTACTGTTTGCGAGGTTAATGACAATTATCCCCTAATTACTGCATAAGTCACTCAGTCCACTTTATCTCATAGGCAGGGTTCTGCTCTGTGTATCTGCCATTGTGTCACTGTAAATGAATCTTGTATAGCTATGTTTATCTGTCGTTGCCTTGTAAATTACACTGACAGAAGAATGAACAAATTACTGTGTGTCATCACTTAAATATGGCTTCTGATAAAAAAAAAGTCCCACAAGCACAGCACTTGAATTTTAGCCTGATCACAATTAGTAAACACATATTGAATGTTTTAGGAGATATATTTAGAAGTGGATGGGACACAGTGTGGTGGAAGAAGGCTCTGAAGTGATAAGCCCAAGGACAGTAAAACAGAGGAAATATAGAAAGCTACAGTAGTAGTAATTCCATGATCACCTCCTGAGAACTCTTCTGCTAATTTAACAGTTGATAGATGAGCCAGTGATACTTTTCCAAACAGTCCCATATTCAGAGCTGTGCTGAATTCCACTGTTTCTGTTGTTTAAGACCACAGCCACATAGGATTTTTTTTATTATTTTTTTTGCTGAGAAATCCAAACACAAGTTGGAACAAAAGTAGCATACATAAAACCACAGGCAATGCTAATTCAATGGATGCATTTAAGAGCAATATCAAAGAGGATTAATAATTTGGACCATGTTTGCCCTGACCAGTCCTAGTGACTCCAACAGGACTGCTCAGTGTTCAAGCCAGGGCAGAGTCTGGCAGGCAGCACCCAAGTCAACGTATCGACTAAAAACCAAATAAAAAATTAAATTAGCACATTCCCTACTGTTTTCCACGGTGTCTGCACTTTGAGTCACCTCTTTGGTGTAATTAGAGTTTAACAGAAGTAGAGAAAGAATTCTGAGTTTAATTGACCCTCTATGAATTGAGATAGTTCTACCTCAGGAGAGGAAAACAGAATTGCTAAATATCAGCGTCCCGGTATATTCCATTTTCTGAAGCAATATCAAGTCACAATTAAGAGTACTCTACTGGTAGGACATTACTGAGACCAGATATGTCCTGCTCTGAGATAGAAAGTTGACTTGTTATTGACCTTGATTCCTTCTTTCACCAAAGACAGCTCAATGACTTCAACACAGAGCACATACATAGTCAGTGCTCAGAGGCAAAACAAGTCTATGGTAAAGACCACTAAAACAACAACTGCTTTTTAAACAATGCCTCTTTGTATATTGGTCTTGGAGAGGTAACTGATAGATAGCCCTAGGAACCACAGTCCTTTGCAAAGGACAGTGCATTTCCACTCTGTCCTGGGAAGGTCCCTTCTTGAGTCAGAGGCGGCCTTTTAGTACTGGTTTTGGATTGCTGGCTATCATGTTAATTGCAGAATTATTAACAAGTGCGCTTCTTATTGTGACTCAGGCAACACATTTCATTTCATCAAGCTCAGTGCAGTCTTGGCACATGAACTTCCTCTCACTGCTGGCTTGAGCGGAAATGGAATCCTCTCACTCTTCCTCAGACCTGACATTCAACTCTTAGAACAAGGGTATTTCCCTGCTTTCCAGGCAAGTGGATGATGCATGAAGTAAGACACTCTTTCAGCTACTTAGATGAAACCACCTGCTGCTCAGCTTGCAGGAAAACCAATGCATACCAACGGGTATGTCAACTCTGCGTCCTGCAATGAGGTTACACAGCATTGCATTTTATCAGCTTTGGGGACACACTTTATACACCTATATATGGTACATTCACAAATCATATCAGCACTGATATGATAATGTTACACATTTGCATATTTAAAATATATTTGATTTTGCCTTATATTTTACACATCTCCTTGTTCAGCTAACCTTCCCATTTTCTACTATCCAAAAACATGTTCAACACCAGCTTCTCACCAGTGCAGTACAAAAAAATGAAGTCAGGAGGACAACATGCCAATTGGAGCAGAGTTATGATTCCTAAAGGGTAGCAAAACAAGACCGTTTAGGCTGCTGTACAGGAAAAAGGAAATGTCAAAATTCTTCAAAACCTGGTGATTATTTACTGCAATTCAGCAGGTTATACCAACACTGAAAATCTTTTTATCACAGTAAGGCGTACATTTTATTTTTTTTTTGGATTATGGTAGTGTTATATCCAGAAAGAATGGACAGGTGGAGGTGTAACAAAATTACTGATATTACTGAAAATAAAAGTGGTTTGAATGGAACATGGAGGAGTACAGCACCTCTGACCATACCCTCAGTACAGGTTGGAAGAAAAAGCTGTAGTGAAATGGTAAGAAAATGTAACAGCCATCACTGCCGGGGATAACTGAAAAGACTGATCGATTTTGAGTAAGCACTACCTCAAGGGTTTTGGTCCCATAGGATTGATCTTTGTGTCTGTCCTGTGTTCAGTCAATGCAACTTTCAGCAGGGTATCCACTGCAGAAATAAATGGAAGTGCTGCAGTAACCCTCCACCCTCCCTCTAAGCATGTTATTTTCTCTCTATGCTAAAGGAAAAGTAAAACCAATGTGGCTGATGGTAAAGAGCTAGGCAACAGATGGTGTAAAATGTTTTAGGACACAAAACACTGTTATTGTCATGTATGATATTATCTGGAAAAAATGCATTTCTAAATTACTAATATTTCTCTTTGAATTTGGAGGTTCTTTGGCCTCTGACCTTTGCTAATAGTAGAGGAACTCTGCAAGACAGAGACAAGTGTTACAGACATAATAGGTAAGTTGGCAGACCCACCAAATGAAGGTAAGGATTAATGCCTGTTTTCTATGCAGGCAAGTGTGGGCCCTAAATGCAACGTTAACCCTTAAGGGCATGGAAACAATGCTGGCTGCTTCTGGAGAAAACTATGAGACTGGTTTTGCTGAACAATTTTTACAAGAAACCCTGGCAAAATAACAGAATGAAATTAGGTGACAGATAAGAAACCAGACAGGAGAAACATAGTTATTCATGCCAGTTAGGATCTTAAAAAATTTTCCATATACTGTGCAATTTTTGCTTTTGCACATTTTGTGTTTCATCAGCTTTCTTCAAACAATCTCTAGAGATACGAAGTTACTTGCAGAGAACTCTATTCATTAAGGAAAATTATTTAGGTAGGTATTATTCAGCTTTGCCTGAGATCTTTTACATTTAAATGAAAGTATGTAGCTTTGATCTAGAACTGATTCAAAAAGCTAAGTGATACTTTGCATGGACATAGATCAGCAGGTGGTACAGGTTGAGGTAAGCAAGAAAACACTGTAAAAATTAAAATGTACAGGGTGTTAACAAGACAGTCACAACATTACTTATGAAAGGAAATTCTGAAGAGGAACGTGAACATTCAGAATTATACTAAACCCATTATTTTGGTGTATCAATTATTCATCATTTCCAGAGAATTTGGAACGGTGGAGTTTTAGCTATTTTCAGCTCTCCTGTGCCTTCAGAACGGAAAGAACAGAAATATTTTTCACGAGCGATTCATGTTGACGAGGACACTGGAAGATATGATACATAAGCACAGTATGGTCTGGACAGAAGAATAACTAAGAGAATGCTAAATGTTGGATATTAACAAGAGCCATTTGCTGGCCTAACCCTCTGTTTAGGCAAAATTCCCTTTTTCCAAACATAACGGAAGTTCTGCTTGAGTAAATTCTTCAAAGTTGAGCCATGCTGAAGCCTGTGCCACCCCTCTCATTCTTCCACTCAAATGGCCTGGTATGGTAAGATGGACATGAACATATAAGTGACCTTGGTTCATGGGCAAAAAAATCTTCATTATTTTTGGTCAGTTTGCAGCTGCAGAGTTACTGTTTGAACTACAGGTGCAAATGACCTAAAAGCTTGGAAGTTCAAACTGAAATATACCTATACTTTGAGTTTAAAGAAGGACCTAAAACATCAAATAGAAATCTCATTAACTACAAACATTTGTCACCTGAAAAGCAAACAAATCTTTTGGCATTTTTAATTCCTTCTTATATGGTACTCTCAGAGAAAGAGGTGGAGGTAGGCAACCTGGAGGAAACTGAAGCTTTAATCCTAGACTCGCCAGCCACTTCTTGTGTATTGTGGACAAATCACAGTCCTTCTATGTCTCAGATCCTTGTCTTTAAAATCAACATAGATATTTCCCCTTACTTCATGATGATGTTGTAATGCAAACCACTCCAGACTTGAAATGCTTAAGTCATTGGAGCCCTACATATATGTAAACTCGAATGAACAGTTTCTTGTGAACTTGACCTGCCTTTATGAACATTCAAACAACTCTGTCCTGCAGTAAGGTTTTAAATGAACTGAGCTACAGGAGAATTGAAAAGACAGACTTAGAAAGAGCCTACCCAGAGGGTTGTAGTAACATTCACACTCCCTTTTTCAGTGGAGGACATTGGGACATAGCCAGAAGGATTCACTTTCACAATATTCAGACAGGTAAGCTATGACCAGTCAATGAACGCCTTTCTAGTTCATCCTCTCAGAGAATGACCTTTATTACACTATGTTGTGATTGTTTCATTCATATTTATTATGTTCAGAACTTCCCAAGTGAAATAATTCTCAAATAAAAATACCAATCCCACTTCCCCAAATGGACACCTATAAACTGTCATTAGATTACTTGTAGTGCAGCAAACTCTGAAGGAAATCATAGTGCTCATATTTACAAGTTTCTTTTGATAACTTTACAAGCCGCACTCTTACCCCAGGGGACAGACTACTTACTTAATACAGAAGAGACTCCCCTGAATATAAATATTTGTTGCAAAGCAAATAAAATGAATTCTTTTCATAAAAAGAGAGCAGTAAGAATAGCTTGGCAAAATGCAAGCAAAAAGTAACTTTTAATGTCTTTGGCACATCTCCAGCTCTTAGAAATGGCATCCAAAGTTGGTCCAAGTATGGCTGATAAAGCAGGTTTAGAGCTGCCTTTCAACTTTCACTTTTTAATAATAAAAAATCAATATATGGAGGATTACAAGCCTCTTGGTTTTGATTTTGTATATCAAAAAACAAAAGATGGCCAGGTTACGGTGGTGTATGTAACTCCTCAGGCCACAGACATGATGATGCAAATGTTTTATACCCTATGTATTTATTGCACTTTACTAAGAGGCTGAAAGAAATTATTAAAATAAAATGAACAATCTTTTTTCACCTATATATATATATCTTATGTAGAAATGCAATGCTGAATATGCATTCTAAAACCCAGAAATTTAATAGATGACACTAAATTAATCATAAATGTCTATTTTAAAATAAAACAAGAAATAGTCTGGATGGCAACCTGCATACAAACGCAAATGCTCATATGGAGCCAAATGCCCTGTGAATTACACTACGGAGTGAACGGACAGTATCACAGTGTACAAAAGAAAGAATCAAACAAATCTCTTAGCAATCACAGACTCAGCTGTTCATCAGCGACAGCAATGTCTGAAATGAAACTGTTTAAACAGCTTCATGAAGGAAGTAAGACTCTCAGTTTCATTGTTCACAGACAGACCAACTGATCTTGGATCCACCATGATCATAACACAGACCTTTTATAGACAGAAGGCCATATTCCTGCAATCTTGAAGACTGAAGAATGCAAGCCAGTGTCTATTTTGCCCACTCCGGACAGCAAAGTCAGACCTCTAGATGGATCAGTAAAACTCACAGTAAATGGAATTATCATTTATAAGTTATTTAAAACATACTTGCATGTCTTGCAGTCCTCTTAGCAAGAAATGATTGCTGCCAAGTCATTAGAAATGCAACTTTCTAGAATTGTTTTCTACATTTTTTTCTTAAGTGAACTACAGAGTAATTAATTCAATTTGGTGGAGCTAAACAGGCAAGGTTACCTATAACATGGAGGTCTCAATCCACATGAGCTTGAAGGAGGGGCCCACACCTTCTAAAATCCATTAATCAAAACAAATTACTGTGCAGGATTCACCATAGGAGCATCACAGCAGTGTGAGCATTTTTAAACAATTATATTGTGGTACACACATAGCACCAAGGACACAGCAAACAGCAGCAGCAGTAGGTCAGAACATGCAGTAACAGTGATTTACACCTGCCTTTTTACTGATCTGAGGGAGTGAAAAAACACTGAATTTACACTCATACAAAGAAGGCACTAGGGGTACTACATGACTTATGAACAACTTTTGACACAAGATGTAGTAAAATTAGGTTAAAGCCAGGCTTTGTTCTTCCTTAAGTGCAGTTTTAGAAGGTAAAAATAACACAGGAGACAAAGAATGAAGCTGCGTTTTCACAGCAGCAGGACAGGTGAGGTTTGGGAAAAAGCAGTAAAAACTATGTGTGAGAATTAGGACAGAGGATAAAGCAATAGCCTACTCCCTCTGCAACCGTTCACCCACCTCTTTTTCCCATTTTTCAACCAGAGCAGTGAGAGCTGTGGCTGCAGAACACCCACCTATAGTATAACCATCCGTAAGTGAGCATGGGCTGGGCCGATGCCAGAACAGTAAAAGCAGCATTCACTTAGTATTTTTTAAGCACTTTTTATTGTACAGAGCCCTCTAAGGAAGATTGATTTCCATAAAGTCCCATTTACATCTCAAGGTACTGATGATGCCATAAACCACAAGAGTTTCTCCACTCAAACCTTGCAGTGGAATTTCAGACTTACCACAAGAAGTCCATGTATTAGCCAGGGATCAAGGAATACAGGCATGTACTGCAAGGCACAACGTTAGGTCAGCCTCAGGATCGAAGAGCAGTAAACCAAGACAACAGTGTCCAGCTTTAAAATAATTACACGCACATGCCTGCACACACATCTCATGCATTTTGTCTACGTTTTCTAGAGAACTCTACCTATTATTTAAAGTTCTTTAATCATCACTCTGCTATCGCCCAGGTAAAAGCTCTCTAGTCAAAGATGGTGAGGCAGAATTCCCTGAAAGAATTATAAAAGAAATCTCTTGGACTTTATGACATCTGAATGTTTCAGTGGCTTTTTTGTGGGATATACAATAGCTTCTTATGGTGCTCTTCTGTCACTTCGTTTATCTGGCTTGGATTTTGTGTTGTGTGTGACTTGACTGCTATTACGTTTAAACTGGAGGGAGAAAAGCCATCCTTCTCCTCTCCTGTGCTGTACAGGACTTTCAAAAAAGAAGCAACTAATTGACATAAGAAGAAAGAAATAAAAGAAGATGGGATATGTCATGTTCAAGATAAACTTTAGAGAAAATATGAGAGAGTCACAATCCATTTCATGTATTTTAAAATTATTTAGTGTCTGTATGATGTTATCACCAGGAGAACCAATCTTATTTGGAGTCCAGGCACAACACTTATGACACTTAAAGAGAAACCACAGCTGAACAACTTGCACTCTAATGAATCCTTCCACTACACCCAATCAACATATATAAGCTGCTGTTCTAGTTTTGAAAACATACTTTTAAAAGCCTGTGATGAAGCCTCAGTGACATGGGGCTCAGCAGAAGTACGTAAGTGTCCCTTGAACCACAGGTGTAGCTGCTTGTCAGGAATGCAGATACTGGTGACATCTGCATCACTGGGGACGGAGCGCTCCACTGATTCAATAAGGCTACACAAGTGCAACAGGCCTTGATGTCAGTTACATGGTTTTACATACCTACCATGTCAGTGGTTCTCAGCCTCCCTGGGAATTTATTCAGATATAAGTGTATTCAGCCCGTAACAATGTCTTCTACCTGCCAGAGAGCTAGAAATATTCCCACCTTTTATGAATCTACCGTGCATGACTGCTGATGTTTTACATGTTGGGATGGAGAGAAAGAAAAAGAGAGAGAGGGAGAGAAGGAAAGAAGAGATAAAAGGAAAGAAAAGGAGAGGGGAGAAAGGAGGGGAAGAGAAAGAGTGAGGAAGGAAAAAAAAAAGAGGGAGAATGAAAGCAAATGGGAGAGAAGGAGAGGGAGATGACACTTTTCTAAAATTTCTGTTTCACCTCATTTTATAAATTTCCCTAGGAATAAATCCACCTACAGACCTACAGCACTTGTCCAAAAACTGCTTAGGAGCTGCTGGAAGTATAGAACAATGACTTTGTCTGAAGCACAGTGCTTAACACATCCACTTCCTTTTCTCTTTTATTTAAAAGAGCCCATATGCAAAATTCAAAATTTTAGTCTTGCTTATTTGCAATTATTTTAGCTTGACTTAGACAAGCAGTCAGTGTAACTACTTGCTGACGTAAAACTGTTCAAGTGGGTTATGTTTATGCAACTGAGTCACAAACCAGTTAATTTCTAGATGCAGATATAAAATACAGACATTTAGGAACAGGCATGACTGCTGGAAACGTGGAAATTAGATTTCTGTATGCTTTGCACACTGAGGCTGGGTATCAACATACAAAAATGCTAATGACATTAATGACCTTCAATGCCTTCTTACACCCCATTATTCACTGATAAAATAATACAGAGAGTTTTTACTGTGTTGCAGCCTCTTCTTTTTCCATGTGTTGCTTTAATTCTGATTATATTGTCAATAACAAAGACTAGCAAAGTGTATTATTAAGGACTGGAGTTTTGTAACATCACTATATATCTATGATGCAAGTTAAAATTAATTTGGAATAAGGTTATCTACTCAAAATTGTATCTTACGCCATTAACACTCCATCCAGATGTCCAAACGCTATCAGATGCCAATAAAATGAGGCATCCAAGCATATTGTTTCTGCTGTTATTATTCACAATAGACAGATAAATAAAAAATAAGTCCTAATTGCAAGCAATAGCTGTACAACATTGTCCTCACACAGGCAGTCACCTCAAATCATGCAATAACTAAGAAACAGTGCAACTTTTTGCAAACATTTTACAAAAAATTCTCACAAAATCACACAATACTTACTGTGTCTAAAAAGAGACCTTGGTAGAAGTGTAGGAATCTGGATTGCTTAGCAATGCAATAGGAATGAAATCTCTTGGTATTGGCTCTCATGCATACACACCAAGACCTAGTGTGGAAATAGAGTGGCAATCACAAATGCCACCTGAATTCCCTACCATTAGAAAGGCTGTGTGACAAATGACACAGTAATAAAAAATTTAACATTTGGAAAAGAGAAAGGAAGTAACAATCTACTGGCAAAATGATGGCACATGAAAGAATCTACTCTGGCTTTTGTCAGTTTTATTTGCCACAAGTCTGTGGGGATAGAATGGACACACTGCTTTTCTTATCATTCCCTAGTGACTCCACGTAACATATGTAAATGCAATGACAGCACGAGAACTACAAAGACACTATACAAATATGCAAAGGAGAGGTGCAGCAGGAGCTCTCCTTTCTGTCAATCAACTGTAACCAAGAGGAGTTTAGTAGGTCTGAGAGTGACTCAAAAATGTACTCATGTTAGAAATCTGAAATGTTGGAAATGTGTTTTTGAAAATGCATCTAAAGTTTGAACTCACAGGAATACATTTTGTCTGGTGTGCATATGGTGGTCACCAGTTATATATGTGCATACAAAGAAAATTGAGCCCTTTCCTTCCCTTTGATATCCATTGATATCCTGTGGCCCTTGATATCCATTATTTCAGTGGTGCACACTCATGATTCATAAGCATTACTTGCATTGTGTGCATATGTCAATAGAAAACAAGAACACAGTTGCAGATACATGCTTTAATAAATTCCTCCAACTTTTTTTTTTCCTTTAATCATTTTTTTTTTCCCTTTCCAAGCCCTAGGACTGATCTGGATCTTCTGAACCAAAATTTTAGTGAAAACGTTTGGCCCATAAAGATGATATAAGTGATACCAGTTAGAGATCTTACCCAGACTTGGTATTTTTTTCATTGCCCTGATGGTTCTAATTTGATAGAGAATTATGGCATGTGGTGGGGAGAGAATAATTTTACTCTCACTGTTCCACTTAAATACTCCAAAACTGGTTAACAAATTGCAGAATTATGAAGTGTGTAGTACTTTGAAGAATTTTATGACCTATTATATATCAGGGTGCATTGTTTTATAAGGTGTTTTTTCTAACAATCTAAATTTTTTACTATTTAATAAATACTTACAAAACCTCAAAATAAATTCTTGTGATGGAGCTGAACTGGATAAAATTTCCTCCCCTGGCATTTATTTATTTATTTTAAAATTAATAATTTGCTTGTTACGCATGACATTTCTTTTGGTTTAGATAAGCAAGATAAGATTTCTCCATGAGTACAAGAAGAAAAGTGAGACTTCAAGTAACATGTTAAACACCGCATATTTAATTTAAAAGAATTGATTTTGTCTTTTGTTCTGCACCTCAATTAATTGTTACATGTGTGCAAATGACTGAAAAGTTTCAGACAATCAAAATGCATGTGACTTAAGCCATAACTGAACCTTGCTCTGTCTCCATGAATATTTCTGGGGTAAACCACTTCAGTTGTATTCAGAGGCCACTCATGTGTGTACATGCACACTGGATCAGACCTTCCCAGTTCCTTGCTACCGACTGTTTCTTCTGCTCTCTGTCTGAAGAGGAATTTCACCAAACATGGCTAAATAAATCTATTTCCTTCCTGTGGATAAAGGAAGATAGTTAGAATGCCTAAACACGATATTGGGAGAATGGTCTCCCTACAGCAGTTGGTCCCTTGCTGTAACTAGGATTAGTTTCAAATACCCCCCCCTTTTTTTTTTTCCTAGTAATTTACTATTTGTGATGCAACAGAAATAAAACATCCTACAAAAACAGTAACTGAAACAAAAATTGGTATCAAATGGAATGAGTCGTTTATGCGGTGAATGATTGATAGACATGTTAGGGGCATACCTGGGATATAGTTCTCTGTGCAGACATAAAATACGGTTTTATTTAGTATAGCATCTTTGAAATAAGCTGTATTCTAAAATGCTGCACAGACTTATATTCTAGTGTTACACAGGTATTGTAAATAACAGCAGAGGGAGAAATTAAGAGGCACAGGTAAAAGGAATGTTTTCAGCTGAGACCTGAAAAGAAATAGAGACGCCAACAAAGCATAGACTGTATCTAAGAGCACAAGCTAGAGAGAAAAAAGAGCTTGTACAAGCCATGACAAGCAGCCTGTGGTGGTAGATAGAGAAAGTCAGTTGCTGATGAGCTGAGCCAGCAGAGAAAGAGCTAGAGATACACTGGTCAAATTTGGCACCACACATAAAAACCTGCAGTCTCTCCTGAAGTGGACAAGAAATATGGGTGAGCATCCAAGGCCAGAATTTGGCTCTCTCCTCTGATTCATGCTCGTATAAATTGTGAACGATTCTGTCATTTTCAAGGGGTTCAAAAATATTTGTCCAGCATGGCTGGACTTAAAACCTGACTTTTGTGGATCAATCTGGTTGAACAAAAGTATGTTTTTTTGTTGGTTTGGTTTAGTTTGGTTTAGTTTGGTTTATGAACAACCATCTATTAAGTCTGTGGCAAATTCTGAAGGGAATGCTAAATGGACAACAAGGGAAGGTTGGTCAATATGGTTGTAGTTTTTCTATGCACTTATAATAATATAAAAGCAATGCTACATGCTGGAACAGGTTGGCAGAAAAATCATTTAATAAATGTGACTGAGAAGGACCCTGCCCATAAGTTCAAATCATGTGAAAGGTAATTTTTCAGGTACTGTCAGTGTAAGGATCACTCTGTCTCACAAAACTGTCACAGATTCTCACTAAAATTACCTAGATCAGGCAAGGAGTAGAAATTCAAGTTCTTAAATGAAATGGAAGCTAACAGAGGCTTAATTAAGAGGATGCAGAGAAGGCTGTCCTAGGCTTAGGGTTTTTTTATTGTGATGTTTAATACCACACCCTTCTTAGCTCATAGACAGCAATGCTTTTGAAAGAAATTTCAAGTTATTTCAAAGCTCACAATATGTTGCTATGGTGCATGCTGCAGAAGAGAATAAGCTAATGGGCTCTCTCTTTAATGTGATTACAGCTTTTATTGACATAATGCCAGGAAGATGCAAAACCATTAGCATTACACTACAGCTCACTTCAGTCACTACTCAGATTTAGCATTTGATCCACAATTTTAATTTTGTTCTGCTCTATTCAGGGCTGCATTACACAAAATGCATAATTAAAAGCTGCTGTGATTCTCTCTACTTCTCAAATTAAAAACATAGCAAACATTTGTAGTTCTAATCCACTAGAAATTAATAAATCAAACATTGTCTTTTATCCTCATTCCTCAGTGCAATTCAGGATGCATGTTGGGAATATTTTACCATACAACAGAGAAAACTACACTAAGAGCCACTGCTCAAAAGGAAAGAACAGTCTCTAAAGCCTGTACTGTACTGCATTGAGAACCTGGAGGACAGCAGAATACTGATAACCTTGTGATTCCTAAAGCTATACCGGGAGCTGTTTCTCAATGCCATCTCCCTATAAATCCTTTAAATTCATTTTCCTTTATTAGCTTTCTTGGTCACTAGAGAAAAGTAAAGCTATGAGTAGTTTGATTTTACAAAATCATGTATCGTTTCAGTTCAGATTTTGCAAACAAAACACAAAGAGTAGTGGTGATATTAAGCAAATATACTAATTGGTTCATATGGCAGATCAGCCCAATGATCATAGCTCATCATTTGTCCTTAACATACAGATAGCTCTTCTAACAAAACTTAAGGCACCTATCTTCGACAGTCTGTCAGTGCTTCCCAATCTCGATGTCAAATTGTTTCACTATACAGGATGCAAACCAAACTAACCAGGGAGGAAGTCAGAAGCATTCATTCCATCGTACTAGAATTCTATGCCAAGTGAAACAACATTTACATTTTGCTTGTTCTTATTTCTTCCACAGATCTTTCCATGAACTGTAGGCATGAGTGCAGTTTTTTGTAAGATGCCTTTAATTTTTACTGTAAAGTTAAATGTTGACAGTGCAGGCGGCAGCAGAAATAGTTTTAAAAATTTCATTCCTCCTGAGAAAAAAAAAAACAAACAAGCAAACATAAAATGCTAATTGCATTTACTTTTTTTTTTTTAAAATCACTTGGGTGGTGTAGAAACATGATTCAGGCATAACAATATATGTTAAATGTCCTGATAATAATTTTCAGCACTGGCACTTAAGTTCGTTGTATGAAACCGTAGAAAGAGCTTGAATCCCAAAGCTTTAGATTCAAATTAGACTGAAAAAGTGCACATGTATAAAGCAAGTACTGAAAGTACAAACCTATATTAGCATCTGGATTTTATATAAACAGTAAAAATCCAATTCAATAGCAACTAATTAGGAATTCAAGATTAAGGCTAAAACTATACATTTTAATTATTCTTCAGTGTTAGGAATTGTTTTAATACTTATTTCTGCTCAATTACTTAAGCAATCCAATTGCTGATGGTACAACTGTCACTCTAAAGACAGCTTAAAACCTATATACTACACAACCGGACTATTTTGTAACAAAGCAAAACCTGAGGACTGAAGCAGGTCTTTAAATCTGAGATCTCTTAAACATCTAGATGATTTGCTTCAGCTGCAGCTTATCTCGCATTTTTCAGCAATGGGAGCCTGGGTAGACACTGACCTAATGCTACTAAAACTATATAGCGTCTTCATCATCTTGCTATCTTGCAGATCAGAAATACAGATCATTCCACCTCAGCCCTCACAAGCATCACAACTGTAGAGTCTGTTATTTTTCTATAATAACAGCTTGGTTGAAACTTGGTTTTTTCCACTGTAGTTGAACACTCTCTTGAACTGAAAATTTCTTTACTGAAATATTTCTCTCTAGCACATAAATATAATTTGAGCTATTGGTCAAGCCTGATATGATTCAAATTGCTTTAGGGTTGTTTGCTAGTTGGGTTGTTTGGTTTGGTTTTTTTTAAAGAGTCAGATCACAGTTTTTACAGGTCTTCACCATTCCTTCCAAAGCTCCACTATACCAAATCACAAACAATTTTTTTTGTTAAAATACTACTCAAAATACTGCTAAATAAATATATAAAGTTAAGATTACAACCAGAAGAAATTTTTTTATCAAAAATATGTAACAAGACATGTATAATTAATTCATATATTTATTAGGAAGCTAAGGGAAGCAATCATTTAAGATACAGTTTACCAATATTTACATACACTTAACTCTTTCTAAGTCTCTAGGAAGAGTTCTTAAGCCATGGCTATAAGCTTTGCTAAAGATTTTACTAAGTAATGAGGTGTTAAAAACATGAGGGGTCAAATTTGGTCTTAATGAAGCCAGTGGTAAAAAGTGCATACCCTTGGACTTGGATTAGCACAGAAGAGCAAGCTTGACCCAAGCCCTTCCCAAATGCAGGCCTAAATGCACACTTTTTTACTGTGTGCATAAACCATGTATACCCTTTTCTCCTGGGTAAGTGAGATCGTGTTTGTTTGGCCTGAGTCAACTACTATAGAGAGCATATCTGGCAATTCTGTATGGGCCAAAGTAGGAAGAAAAAGTCCTTCTGGGTCCCTGCCAAGAAGGGTTCAACATCAAATGCACTCAGGCCTGACAGCAATCATTGTGCTTTCACCTGCTGTTGGGTCACCAAACAAATGAGACATGGCTTCAAAGCTTTTGTTTTCTTAAAGCTGTGCACAAGTGTTGGAAGACTTTCCCTACTAACTCACATTTTATATAAATGTTTCCTTGTAAAAGGTCTCTATATACTACTTTTTTTTTTTCTAGATTTAAAAACCAGAATTTTTTGTGCTTTAATCAACAAAAATCTAATCTGATTAGATTCAAATCTCTTGTTATTCAAAAGCCATCAAATTTCTTCAAATTTTTGGCTCATATTCATTCTGGGAAAATATTAGTATTTTCAAACTATCACAATTTATTTTTTCCAGACTTAAAAGGGACTGACATAGGTTTCATACTGCAATTTTGATTGAAATATTCCCTATGAAGAGACTGCTGGGCTTCATAAATATAAAAATCTTCTGATGTTTGAAGTCCTTATTGAAAATTCAAAAGGAAGTAATTTCCTCTATGAGGACACATGGTGACGTGTCCTCCTATGCTCCTTGTCCAAGTTGTACTGATATTTGTGTGCTAATAATGAAGTACAAGGATGTATGCCAAATGTATTTACCCTTTCTCTGATAACAATCTTTACCATCATTACAGTCCATTTCCTTACCAGTATTGAATTAATGGGTTTGGATAAATCTTCTGCCAAATGTATCATACAAAACCAATTAGGAATCCTTAAAGGATCAAAAGCATCTTCTGGTCCCAGTGAGTCTGTACCCACTGGCTGGCAATATGGCTAATAAACATTTTAAAAGTAAAGCAATGAAAGTAAAAATGAGTGTGATCTCTAGAATGAAATACTGCTGTCAGTAAGGCAAATGAGAGAGATTTATTTCAAAATCACATTCATACCTATTCACAACATACCTAGTCTTCTTGTTTACCCTCTCAGAACTAGATTAGCTTAAATCAGGTCCAGCCCAGAGTACCCCTCAGCAATGTGATTGTGTTTAAAGGAGAGGTCTGTGTGGAGGGAGCTGCAGTATCTGAGCTATGGGCACAACCATGCCTACTGCTATAAGAAAGGTGAAGAAACAGTCAGTCAGCCCATCCTTGACTGAGATAGTTATTTTTTGCCTGTATGAAATCTCAAGATATTATGCATTGTTTCTATCATATTGGCAAAGTGAATGGCAATGCTGATAAATAATAGATTAATTAACAAGACATAAGTACACCTCAATAGTGTAATAAGCTTCCTAGGCTGTACCCCAGTACCTCTGACCTGCAGTGGACTAATTGCAGTTCTAACTGAATCATGAAGTCTGTCATATGACAAAGTATAAATATAATAGCAATACTGTAATTTATAAACTGTTTGTTCATCATTCCTCTCCTTATTTTTGCTCCTGCTGTTTTATTTTTTTTTGCCTCACACTTCTCCACCTATGTCCTGGCCACCTACTCTCTTCTATCAAGCAGAACAACTGACCACACGTTTCCATACAAAATGTACTAGGCCTGAGAAACTCTTCCCAAAGTTGCCAGGATAGCCACAGAAATGTGGCAAAACTAATAAAAATTGTGTATTCATTCATGCAGCTGTACCTGGCTGCATTACGAGAGGGTGATTCCGTCCAACCTCTGCTAACATTGATTTTCTTACAGAGTTGCACGGCCTACATTTTGTTTGAAACACTGAAACTCTGCAACCCATGGGAACTAGTGAGTCTGAGGTGCATCTCACTTGCAGACATGTAAATATGAGTTGTAACTGATTTATATCAGCATAAGGGAGAAACGAATCAGACTGGAAATATGTGGAAGACAAAAAGGAAAATACCCAAACTCAGAACACTCAGGCAGAAAGAATCTAAATTGCTGCCTTTTTCCTGCATAGTCTATTACTTAATCTCAGATTTTATTCTTCAGTGAACACAGAATGTTCTGCCTAAAAACATCTTTTAATACAAATTATAAGATGAAAGGACTGTTAGATGTAATAAGTGTAGATCATCTTCTGTACAGGTGTTCTTTAGCTGAGGAAGCACAAGACCTAAATCAGCCACATGGATGCTGGTGGACAGTACCAGAGCACATTGTAAGGATGCGAGCATGGGTTTGTACCATCAAAATGATCATATTGTGTATTACAATAAATCTGCTTTTGCAATAAGAAAAAAGAGCTTGTTACTTAGTGTAAGGGAGAAGAAACACCATTCCTGGACTGTTGACAGCTACTGGCTGAGCTAAGGAGGGCAAAGCTGAGGGGACCAATGAAGACACGGGTGTTTAGCTCTATTCCACTATAAGGAAAATAAAACCACAATACCCTAATATTAGTGATATGTGTGTGTGTGTATGTGTATGTTTACACATCCTCATATACTAGAAGAAGAATTTGCTATAATGCATGAGGTGTGACAGATTTTCAACTCTGCTGCCAGCCACTCTGCAAAGGTAAAGATACACAATGAATTGTTTTTCTGTTTAGAAAAAAAAAAAAAAAGGGGGGTGGGGGTGGAAATTACTCATGGCGTTCAGTGATGACAAAAGGGAACTAAAAAAACCCCTAGCTTTCTCACTTGGGCTAAGAGCATTTTTCCATGTCTAAATTCCCACACTCCAGTCACAATGAGTACGTGAATGTTTGGTGTCAGTGCAAGTTAGCAGTAAGGGGAAGTTCAAACTAACTAGAGGTAAAACTGATTGGAGTAAGAGCTTGGGTAAGACTCTACATCATTTGTACTCAGCTCAACAGAAATCAGTGAAATTGCAATGAATGAGACCCAAAGCCCGGGCAGGTACTAAGCATAGCACACATGGCCATACTAAATATTTGTCTGGGATGACCTGCAATATCTGCTGCTGCTGTGCCTTAGCTCTGAGATTCTTCTTTTAAAAGATGTTGCCAGTCATACTGAATTATGCCAGACTGCTAGGTTATGCTGATGATGAACACACAGAAAAGACTTCTAGCTTTAAAGATCATCTTCACAGGTGTACCACTAGCTCTCTTCTACAGGTTCATAATAAGGCAACCAAAAACCATACTGAATATGAAAAGATAAGAAAACAGTACTAAACTGTTATCAGCATATATGTGTTAAAGGCTACATTAGTTTAAGCTCATAGCACACTGTCCACACTACACAAAATAGCAAGTCTGTATTCAGCTTTCTTCACTCTTCCAGACAGCACTGTCCTTCTCAGATACTCCCCAATAAGTTGGATAAAATTTTACATGAATTAATGATTAATGATTAATTTCCTTAAAAAAGGAAAATCAAATCCATAATAGTCAATAAAGATTCCAACAGCTGTTTGCTCACAATATTAATTTATTGTACTTATACAAAAATATTTATAAAATCATATATGAAAATAAACTTGCCAAGGTACTTACTTTTGATATATGTAGGTAGTCCTGTACTGACTATATTTGCATCGCTGTTAGCACAGGCATGCCCAAATTCTGAGCTTTGGCTTCTGACTGTTACCATCATTTAAATAATAAGTATTAAAACCACAGATAGCTATGAAAAAAATCTACATCAAGTTTTACAATTAAATTCTGTTGCCAATTAGCTGTGAGGCACATGAATAAAAAAGCTACAGAAAAGAAACTTCAAAAACATTCTTTAAAACCACAAAAACCAGTTAATATAATAAGCAGAAAAAAGTAGATTTATCGTATTGGAAGCAAAAGATCAGTCAATTTTAAGCAAATCACAGTAGTTCTGGTCTCAGATGGGTTTTCACTAGGTTTGCAACGTATCCTACACAGGTTAAAGCAACGTGTTTGGCTACTTGCTCTCACCTGACCAGAAATACTAACCTGAAAAAGTGAAAAAGTTTGCTATCGTAATGCAAAAAAATCATTGCGGTAACTGTACCACGATCACAGAATATCAGTTTTAATTCTTTCCTTTTGTAGAGGTGACGGATGATCTGTCAGTGTGCATGTGTGTACCTACATCTTTTGCAGTCTCTACACCTTCACTCCTCCGCTCAATCAACTAGGTGATGATACATGAAATTTTAGTGGCTGTGAAACCTTGGTCTGTGGTCAGACTATAGGATTTGCTACTTCTTTTACAGTTTGGACATTCTAAAAAAAAAAAAAAAAAACAAACACCAAAAACCAAAAAAAAAAAAAAAACCAACCAAAAAAAAAGACAGACAAAAACATTCTGAGAAGGACAAAGTAAAATATTTACTGCTGGCTGTTAAACTACATCCTTCAAGTTAAGGCTAATGTGTTTTCCAATATGGGAATATTACCAAGGGGTCAGCATTACAGCATTAAAATTTTAGAAACCAGGACTCTCAGGAGTAGTCCATGGTCTTACAAGCAAAGGAACACAAATAGAGTGATGGAGCCACTGAACCACAAACAGTAGTTTTTAAGTGAAAAGTCATGCAAAGGTACAAGGGCCTCAGGTCTCTGGTGTAACAGGTACATCTATGTCTGCCTATCAGCTCACTCAAGTGCTATTAAAGGCCGACCAATCCATCTGAGTGGGCCCATTTGCTCCTTGCAGGTACAAATGGCTATTTGCTGTACATATGCGATTACACACTCACTTCCTTTGCCCTATGCTAACAGCATGTAAAACAAAAAAGTGCCATTTTATGTACACAAAGGCACTTATCTGGGGCCCTTGGGCTCTGAATACAAAGCACTCTGAATAGATTGATGGTACTGCGGTGGGGACAAACAGGAAATGGACAACTGTGTATTTCCCAGGTTAATAGCGTAATGATTCTTTATTACTAAAAAACTTGTGCACTTCACCACCTTTTGCTACTGATTCTTCTGCAGTAGAAAGATATGCTGTAATGGAAAACAGCCAGCTTCTATTCAGGCAAAAGATACCAAGACAGTCAAAAGTGTCAGGGAGGAATTCTGGACTTTTGTCTCGATTGCTGTTATCTTATTTCTTTGCAGTTTCTGTTATTGCCAACTTAAATCTACCAATGCTCATATTTTTTGGGGGGGGTTTTTTTTGGTTTGCTTTTTTTTTTTTTTTGGCTCAGCTTAGGGTCCAATACATTAAACCTTTCTAGCAAGGGCTGGATTCTATCCAGAGTTTCCAGTTCCTTAAAAAATACACTTAAATGTAATTAGCAAAAGCTTAGGTGACACATACACTGGATGGAGTATTTCATCCATGAACCTCCGGAGACTTGTTCCTGAATTGTATGCACCATAGCAGGTGCAGTGCATTTTACTGCTTATATCAGCTAAGATCCCTGGTGAAAACTACAGCAAAGCAATTCATTAAAAAAAATAAATAATAAAAACTCGCACACAATAATGCCTACACTTTCCTCCCTGCTTATCTCCTGCAAACACATAGTATTTTCCCCTTCAGAAAATTAATCTACACAGAAGAGCATCAGGCCTGTTAAGAGCATTACTCCACACAGAGAGTATGACTTGTGCTAAGATTCAGGCTTCACTTTTTAAAGGATGAGGTATTCATAGACCTTTCCACACAGACAGAATTTTTTCTCATCCTCCCTCAAAACGCATTTGTTACTTAAATGAAATATCCATGAGAAAGGAATTCTTAGAAAAATCTGTGCATCCTTGCCATAAACACCAACACCATTCCCCTACCAGGCAGCATTAATAAGACTAGCAATGTAGGCTCATAATTTGTGCTTTTTATTGTCCCGTGGTGACTCACACTCCAAACACTCAGGTACTTCTCAGCATTTTGAAATTTGGCTTTGTGTTAAACTTTGAACAATATCTGCCATTTTACACCTCAGAGCTCAGAGAAGGCAGCACAGTAGTTGGTGTACACATGTGACAGAATGTTTTTATTCCAGAAAAAAGCTCCCTGTTTTTGACACACTGGAAAATGTACAGCCAGAGAATGCTTGAGGCGAAGATGCCACACCAGCCTTACATCTGTCTGCTTTCATTTGTCTACAACTGTGCTTATAGATAAAACAAGCCTTCCAGATGTCATCACAAGCAGTGTTCATATGCTGACTTCACTGAGATGCTATTGTTTGCTGCCAGCATAACAGAGTTGTAAAACTAAAATATTTAAACTCTGCGCTACTCAACACAACTTTGAATGTCACACAGGATCTTATTTCAGGATTAATTAATGTACACCCCAATAAAATAATCATGTGTTAAAAACCAGAGCTAGCTGGCATATACAGTATGCTGCCCTTTTTTCTTTTTCTTTCTTTAAAGCCCCTGTTTGCATTCCAGGAAATACAGTGGAGATAAAGAAGTTGCCCATAAGGGAACAAAACATACAGCCCCCAATATGTTTCAACAGAATGGGTGACTGTATCTATACTGTGTGGGGTAATATTTTGCATATCAAGCGCATCTAGATTGTCCTGTTTTTGTTGAGGAAGGATTGTTACTGAAAACCAGCAGATATATTTTAGAGAAATATCTTGGTCTACAGTGGTTGTCATTAAATCTTTACTATAGCTGGTGGCAAATAATTAACATTATTCCAGAATTCATGGGTTTTCCTATATCATGTCTTGTGAACACTGCAGTATCATTAATTACTTGCAATCACAAAACCGGGAAAGATTTCTCTGGGTGACCACTCTGGTACAGCATTTATGGTCAACTACACTTAGTTAAGTTAAAACAGCATTAATTAAAAATTTGGGGGGTTAAATTCCTCTAGCTGTTTGTATGGAAAACAAACAGACACTTTCCTCCCCAGATATTTCTGAACTTTGATCCAGAGTCCTTAAACTACTGTTTCTGTTGAGTAATTTAAAGATAACCAGAGAAGGCAAACTTTTACCACTGAAAATATTTCAGCTTCACTTTCAAACATTTCTTGCTATTAATGGAATTGTCATCTAGGAATTTTAAAATGTTCCGTTCATTAATTCTGTGAAAATTATCCTACTGGACCACCATATACAGTACTCCTATCATGCCATATTGAAAACGTTTATTTATGTCTATGATGACAGGCTTAACCTCTGAAAGTTTTGAGTTATTAACTTTTAGAGAAGTATGGTAGGTTTGCAGACAACCACATTAAGTTTCTTAAACTCTCCACAGAAAATTGCTTTGAAATACATTTCATTTCTAAAGTGCAACAAAGTACAGCCTACAAAACCTCTGAGACCCAGCTAACTGCTGGTAAAGAAAATTCCTACTTTCTGAGAAAGTCTGCATAAACTCATCTTACTCTTAGAAGGTAAAATGTAATGAGTTCATAATGGCCAATGTATAGGTTGCAACAGAAAGAGGACTGCAAATGTTGCTTGACTGTAAAGCTTGAAGAAAGCTTCTTAAATTTTCTGCCAGTGTTCGCTTAGATAGGAAGACACTGCATCTGCAACTTGGGAAAATCCACAGAGGATATTTTCAGTTCCCCTAACGTTTATCAGACAAATAATTTTTACACTAGGAATTTTTGTACTCTTCCAACACACCTTAAGAAATCTGTATGCTCTACAGTTCACATACTGTAATTTGAAATCAAGACAAACGCATGTTCAATTGACAAAGCTACCAGGGTTTTTACATGCTGAGGGAAACAACAGGGTGTTACTTACCTAGCAAAATTCTATTGAACATTCTCACTTGATCTACTGAAGGGTGAACACAGCCATATGGGTTATCACTCATTGCAATTAGCATAATATTTCCTCTTTCTTTTTTTTTTTTTTAAAGTTCCTTTCAAGAAAACCAAATCCTATACCAGTAATACAGTAATTTGGTCAAACAATAGAAAGCAATTGAGAACTCACCAGTTTCTATCAACAAAAACCTACGGAAAGATATAGATAAAATCAAATTTGTTACAACAAAATTAAGGGGTGAAACTTCATTTAATTACATTGGGACTGTTAAAACACTGCGGTCATAATGCTAAAAGCATACACAAGTCAAGACTTCAAATTAATATAAATACAAATATTTAAGAGTAAAGTCACTAAGACTTACTGCTAGGATAGAGAACTCCATGTATATTGCAGAACTTCGCACTCCAGTTCACTCATCCACTAACAGTGAGAAAGACCTTGCTACTTGTCATCAATATGTGCTTCAAAAGAACCCAGAGCACGTAGCCCTCATTCCATCATGAAACATAGAGCTGACTCAGTTTACTGTCTGGAATATTTTATGACTATTTTATTTAACTGCTGCACAAAATTCATACCATAGTTCATGCAGAACGCCATCAAATAGCTTCCAGAAATTTCAATCATTTCCAACTCCAAAGTTTCCGAAATCAGTAATTGTAATTTTATAGAAAGAAAATGTGGATTTTCTTGTGTATGTAAATATACACATTCACACATACACACATATTTACATACAGGAGCCGAAGGAAAGACTATTTGTAAATAACCTGTGAATACCTTCACCTTTTCTTGTAATAGATAGATCTTATTTGAAGATACTGTAGAGTGCTTTCTCTGCTCTTCAGGGTAAAATCTTTATAGTTACAGAGTCACTTATTCAAAACTTACATATCATGCTTGATCACCATTTGATCCAATAGATCAGAACCAGACACGCTGGTCTCAAGCCATCTCTTACAATTTTGCTTCAAAAAAGGAGCTCCACATAGTCATCTTAAGCAGCAGTAAATATCCATATCTGATTACGGACAGTAGTAACAGAAGGACTTAAGGAGCTTTCAAAGGGATATACCTACACTATGCTTTATAACACTTACTAGCTGTTCTCTCCAGCTAACAATTTTCAAATTTTACTTTCAGGGAGTAATAACAATCTCCAGAGCTACGCAGGAGTAAATTAGGAGCTCAGTAATTTGCCTTCTTTAAAACTGAATTTTAATTTTTAAAAATACAGGGTGTTGTTGTGAACAAGCCTTACTGTAGAGGCAAAGATTATCTGCTCCACTTGCAAAGACAAAGCAATAGCCAGTGGACTTGGGAATCATCACAAGGAAAACAACAAGAATCAGGGGGAGTTAAGTTACCTCTGTCCTAAAGAGCTGCTACTGAAAGCAGGAGGTTAAGAATGCCTATGAAGAACTAAAATGTCTGTCTCAAGATTACTGTAAAAGACATGAGGGGAAACTGTAAAAAGGCCTGGAGGGACCTTAATTTAGGGGTCTAAACCTCACTAATAATGAACAGAATTTAAACTCTTAAGTGCCTAAATCACTTCTGAAAATGAAACTCAAGATCCACTTAGGCATTTTTGAAAATACTATTAAAACTCATTTGCATAACCATTCACAAATATTCTCATCTAGAGTTTGCAGACTGTACCTGTGAAGTAAAAGTTTAAGGGCAAAAATTTTTTACTTTTTAGGCTAACCTGACCTCTTTCAACAAAAAGAAAGGAAAGCAAGGAAGAGAGACAGGGTCTATCTGAGAACTGTGGAAAGAAATTCATACTCTTCACATGGAGCAGAAATGCTTATGCTCACGTGGTGTTGACCGCTAGCTACACATGTGCTTTTTTGTCATTGGCTCTTTATCTATGCAAATTGGTATCTTCAGGTGTCATTCCTAATTAAGAACAGATTCCACTCACTTTCCCTTATTGTTTCACGAGGAACAGTTGTGCTCCTGAAACAGCTGAGAGCCCTGATGCAATACCACTCCTACCCACATCCACCAGTGCTCCTTCTGGTCTGCAAAGCTGAATCTGTTGTTCCTGTAAAATTTCTGACCTGAAAGTACAAGAATCCCTGTGGTTACACTTATACCTAGTTCATCTAGTCAGTGGCCTAATGTATTCACAGACTGTCTTGACTTACAGGTTTTAATGGTTTATTTTATGGCTTCTAATAAAATCTGTCACACCCTTGATAACCTATGCTCTTCTGTGAACAACTGCCTGTAAAACTAGAAAGGTGTGGTTTGTATTTGTAGTGAAATATTTTGTAGAAGGCAAAGTCCATGCTGGAGCCACCATGTCTTTCCCTTGCACTGTGCCTGAAATATTCGTATCTTTTCTGGAGCTGATTTTGCTTAAGCCCTTTGAAAACAAATCATTCCCAAAAGCACTCAAGATTTCCCTGAAGACTTTGTAAGCCTTCCTGCTTCACAGGTTTCCACTCCTTTGCTGTAAGGCTAATGCATTTTAGGGGTTTGTTCTGATGCAAAGCTAATTTACGAGTAAAAATAAACTACCAGCATTTACAATACTGGTGGAAGGCAAAGAATGCCAAGTGCTAGACTTAAATCACCAGAGTTAGTAGTCATTCCTTAATAACCTTCTCTTTAGATAATTTTTGCTGTCTGAGAGGAAAAGACATTTAGTAGGAGTGTAATGATGAACATCCAATCGCTTAAAAAACCAGCAAAATCCCCAAACTTGCAACAGCCTTACATGAAGGAAAAAATAATAATTTTATTGGAGAAGATGATGATAGTCCACTTCCAGTTTGATGCCTGAAACCAGAGGTAAATTGTTGCCATTATTACTCAGGTGAGCTGTATGTTTATTACACGTAAGTCATCCTGTTTGCCCTTCTGTGAACACTAGGAGCTACACTTAGCTTGTTTCAGATACGCATATGTCCACAAAAATTTTACAAGTATTCACATAAATCAATATTTGCAAAAAAAAATTGTAACATCCAGGCACAAAAACATTTTTGCATAGAATATTTAACCTGCAAGTTCAGCAACTTGCTGATTAAAGAACACATCATTATCTTATTGTACATTCACTTATGTAAAATAATTATTTGTCTTTAAATTTTACTAAGCGGACAAGGAATTCATGCTGCTGAAGTGCTAGTATTTCACACTGCACATGGAACTGCAAACAGAATTTTACTTTAGATCTGTATTGGAACACAATTTCATTTTTAAAAAAATAATCCAATTTAACAATTCAGAAGTTCTCATACATGTTTTATAGAAATGTATGAGAGACCTAAACACCATGGAGAGTCATAACTTCGAGTTGGCTCATTTGTTTCCGTTTTATTACAGCACTACATGGTGGGTATCAGATTCTTCACAGAAAGTAGCATATTAAATCTTTATTCTAATCTGTTTTAGCAGAACTATATTATAGTTTAATACTATTTTGTCTGACTGATAAAATACCATTGCAATAAGACCAAAGAGAGCATTGAACCCAAACAGAGGCCTATCCTGAAAAAAGCCCCCACAAGTATTACTTCAAGCTATCTTAACACTTTCTCTTTCTTGACAGGTAGGCTACTATATCCTATTCATTTTTCATTTTCTAGATGAACTCCTACTCTTGCTTTGTCTTAAGGCCACCCCACAGATATAAAATACATTGTGTATCTTGATATGCTTTATTTTCCACACACCAGGTTTTGATTTGAGGCCCTGTAATGAGGATACTGACAACTTCACAGAAACTCTTCTGCAGCTGTTTGGGTATGTCTCAGCAGTTATTTAAATGATTCGGGTGTACTACTACAAAGAAGGGAAATAATCTGAAAAAATTATAGCATTATAGTATAGCCTAGATATAGAAAAAATTAATTCCAGTTCTCTGTACTCCCCACCACAGCATCATCCAATCCTTCCAGTTGTACGAAGATGGGAAGGGCAAAGCTCCAAAACTGCTGAGGCCTTGTCCCCTTTTCATTGAGATCAGGATGGAGACTTGCTTATACAATTCTACTCCCTCAGTAACCGGCAAAACAGGAATTTTATGTATTGAAGAACACAACTGTTTCAACTGACTTAAAGAAAATGGGAACTTCTGCACCACCTACATGGTCCTGTAAACCAAAATGATAAGACAAAGAACATACAGGCACATGCTCTCCACGGCCAGTAGTGTCTTGTTACCCACGCTGGTCCTCCAGCTTTTTCCCCAAGCAAACTTGATACCCCTTCTTAAGCTCTTCTGGCCATTGTGGAGACAGAAAGAGCTTTAAATGAGAGGGAAATAAGGGCTTGGGCTAAGTTAACTTCTGCACAATGCAGAAGTCTTTCTAAATCATGTGAGAAAGCCACAAGCATCTGCTGTGAATCAGTTTTCCTTTCTTACACATCGAAATAAATGCCTGATGCTATGCAAGATTGTTTTTTCTGTCATCTTTTTCTGCTTATTCATTTATTGTTTTTATTTACTGATTGATGCACAAGGTCCACTCAGCTGTTTTGGGTAACACTTTACAGGCTAAAAACTTCACTCACAAATCTTACTACTTTTAAGTCTCATTTGCTCTGTCAGTATTCTCAGTACAGCACAGCTACAATTTAATTCTTTCATCTAACAGTGTATTTTTGGCTATAGAGCCACCTGCAGATCTGCCCTTTTTGCATGTAATCAGAAATCAGCCAACAACTATCCCCTTGTGTCTTTTAAGCAAGTTCTGTGAGTTCAAAGAGCTTTCTTCTGGCCTAGATTTCAAAAAGAAAAAAGATATTTAACTCCTTCTCAAAAGTCACAATTATTGATCTAAAGCAGGTATACTAAAGAAAGACAAGATTCATATTCGCTTATCCTGAAGTAGGATAATCTTAAGAGTTGAGAGAGTAGTTCTAAAAGGCATTCCTCAGTCACCCAGGTTTGAAATAATGACATTGCCATGCAGCATTGTCTGAAGAGTTAATGTCACCTTGTAGGTTCACTCCACAATAGCTTCAGAATTTTCCAGAATAAATATGGTAGGTCTTTGTTCAAGTCAACTTTCATGCAAATGAATTTGGACAGACACTAGGTAAGTATTACTACCAGCAACAACACTAAGAATCTTGTCAAGTTATTTAAATAACTCAAAGTAATCCATTATGATACTGAACATGACAGGCCAGGTTTTTTTGTTTGTAATTTGTTATGGTTTGAGACACCCATAACAAGTTATTGTCATTTAGACAATCATTCTATCACTTGATGACGCCTCCCAACCAGGAAGGGGAACCGGGGAAAACAAGGAAGCATGAGGGTTGAAATATAAATAGATTTAGTAGGATTAGACTAAATAATTAACAATAATACTAAAGAACCAGTATTGATCCCAATACTAATATGAAATATACAAGGATTACACTCAGCCAATTCTATCAGTGGGAAGCTGTGCACTCCCAGCAGTGGACAGCAAATGTCGGACACTGCGAGTGCTTTGGTTTCAGGAGGACGGGGAGGCCTCAGGGGTCCAGCACCAGGGCAAGAAGTTCTCTGGACCATTGCCATTAAGGGAGAGAGACAACTCCTCAGCAAACTTTCTAATTTATATTGAATGTGACGTTCATGGTATGAAATAATCCTGTTGGCCAGCCTGGGTGAAGTGCCCTCATCCCTGCACCTGGCAAGGCTTAAAAACACCAAGACCTTGAATCCCACATAGCCTAGATGGCTATAAAGTAAATATTTCCACAATTTCAGACACTAGAGTCCTCTAAAAGTGCAGTTTTCACAAGCATTAGAAGGTAAGTTAGTCCCTTTCGCTCAAACCAGGACATTCTTTTAAACTCTAAAATAGCTGCAAAATCATGAAATAAAATTAATTAATTAAATTATTTCCAACATTTTTTTTCTAGAAAGACATGGACAATCAAAAATAAATAAATAAATACATCACCAACAACATGCCAGCCTGTCCAATCCAAGACTTGCGGGAGCACAAAATTAGGTGGCAGAAACTTGGAAAAAAATTATGGTTTAGAATCCTTTCCCCGTTTCTCAGAAGAAAAAAAAAGCATTAAAGAAAGCATTTAGAAATCCCCACTAGTCTCCAATTACATTGCCTAGGGAAATCTAGGGCTCTGGAAGGAATTTATTAGGACTACAAAGAAAAAAAATTATCATAATTAACCAAAAGAGCCTTAGAGAAATCAGGCTATTACTTAACTGGAGGCACCTAACTTAGGTGATCTCCATTGCCTCTCCTCAATTTAGGCACTCAAAGCTCCAAATGTAGGCATCTGTGTTAGGTATCTAAAGTAAGCAATATCCTGTGATTCCCCATCACTGCTATTGAAATTCAATGGAATTTGGTTGCTTAATTCCTTTAAAATCCTTCAAAGATTCAATTTTAATTTCTCTAATCATCCAGACACCCATGATAATTCTCTAGCTTTTATTAGAACACTGTAAGGTACTTTCTGGCAGTCCTACCAGAAGACAGACAATTCTTGACAGCTCTTTCTAAATCAAAGCACAACTTGGTAGTTTGGGGAGCAGAAGGCCTTGCATATGGTATTGGTATTCAGGCAGGCCATTCACATCCTACCTAACAAATTAGGAAGTTTCTGTTCTATAATGTTTTCAGATGTAGTATATTTGAAGGTTTCAGTATGACACCTAAAAACAAAAACCCAAACAACATAATTTTGCTATTTTGTATCTATCGGGGGGGGGGCGGGGGGGGGGCGTAATTAAGTCATCCACATGGGAGGGGTAGTTGGGTAGGAGGAGGTGGCAGAAGTATCATTCTGAAAGTGAGTCTCAAATTGTTTGAATCTTTTCTTAGTTCCTCACTTACGGTTTTCCTGAAAGAAGATGACCTTGCAAATAGAAAAAGGCATCTTCAACTGTGAAAACTATATTGTTTCTCAAAAGTAAAAAACTATTAGTGTGAAGATACCCAATTGCCTGCATAACCATTTCCCTTCTGTGGGTTGAATGTGGTAACCCAAAAACAATAGGTTGTTTACAGATGCTGTCCAAAGTAAAGAAAAATATGACATTTAAACTGATTTTTTTCTCCTAATGGCACATTTTTTATACCACTCAGTTTGTAACCTCTGCCAACTTCATCATTTTATCATCTATTCACAGAAAACCACAGTATTTCCCCAACCATTTTGCAAGATAGTTACTCTCCTGTTGTAACAATCATCACACATTTGTAGGGAAGAGAGCATGATTGCTAGAAAGGCCCCTCCACAGGCAAGTAATGGAAGTGTAAATCCTGCACAATGCTTGAAAGGCTGGTGTCTCCAATTGCAAGAGTTACAGTGGTGAAGATGAGATGGAAGCTCAAGGACCAAGACCTTCTGAGGCCAGAAGGATCCACAGTATTTTCCTAGTCTGGCATTCGGCGTAACAGAACCCATTTCTCTCATGGTTCACCCAGAAGGAGGAGGTGGTCTCCAATTTCAAAGCAAACAGCACAGATTATTACAAAATGGCAGCAACAAAATGAGAAATTTAGTAGGAAAATAGTGTTGTTTCAGACAGATAGATGTAGTATGTGTTTTTAAGTTCATGCTCCCATACAGTCAAAAAAA
The DNA here is from genome assembly GCF_964106895.1 of Numenius arquata. Taxonomy (NCBI): domain Eukaryota; kingdom Metazoa; phylum Chordata; class Aves; order Charadriiformes; family Scolopacidae; genus Numenius; species Numenius arquata. The sequence continues at coordinate 35,993,326 of NC_133616.1, forward strand.
ACGATGTAAAATCTGGTTAGTGGACTAGTTAATGAAATACATATTCACAGCAACACACCATTTACAAGAGAATTTTTAGACCAGAATACCACACACTGTTTCAATGACACTAAAATTGGCATTCATCTTGATATGAGAATCTTTTTACAACACAGCAAAATCCCTCTAGTAGTCAATAAATTATATATGCACAATTTTATAACATTTGTATATGTAATATACTATATATAATTTGTATAGAATATAACCATATATAATTTATATTATCATTAGCATTTGTAAATGTGTGATTTATTAATGCATTTTGCCATTGCCATGGTATGTCTATATATACACCAACTCAATACTGACTTTATAAATATTTTAAGTGCCATTATTAATCAATTAAACTGGCTATGTGCCACCAATATGGCATATAGTTTTTAATATGTCAATAAGCCCATGAAATACATTGAGAGAGAAGCTTACTAATTTCCAGGAGTGTTACCTAGAAAGGGAGTTCAACAGTTTCAAGTTGAGCTATCTAGAAAGGGATGTTCCAGAAGATTCGATTATGAAGCAAAAAGGAACTTTTCCAATCGCCTATGGATAAAAAAGCCCTTTTTGTTTCTCTATATACTTCTGTCATTAAAGGCAAAGGTGGTATGCAAACCCAACCACATTTCTGATTAACATTTTTGCGCTCAATTATGTGTGTTTAGAAAAGGCAACTCTGGAAAGCAAAACTTCTCATCGTTTGAGGAATCAAGCCTCCAATAATACTGAAAAAAACCTCTCATCCTTCTGAGCAAAGCTAGAATAAATTGAAGGGGAATTCAGTCTTTTTGCTGCTTAAGTCACATTTCACAGAAGAAAACTCACTATTGAATTTCAAGTCAAGAGAATTACCGGAAGTGAGATACAGACAAATAGAGGTGAAGATTCTCATGCCTTTGACCTACATCTAGAACAGACATCTCTGGAGATAAAATGTTATGCCACCTATGGTTATGAATGCAAAACCATAAATGCTTTGGTTAATCTGGGATGTGTGAACTCAGTAAGAAATACTGGAATTAACTGCTATCATAGCACACATCAACATATTTTCAAGATTGAAAATTATTTGACTCTCCAGATACACTTTTTCTGAACATTTGCTGATTTCCAACTAGAAAAGGAGATACTGAAACACCATAAAAGAAAGGCTATCTACAATCTGTTATCAATTTATGTGAAATAAAGTTGTCATAGAAATCTTATATGATGTTCAGTATAAAGAATCTCAGTCAAATCATGGCTAGTTCATCAAATAAAAAATCCCATTTTTGTGTGGTTCACTTTTTATACACACAACATTCACTGTGTTTCACACTGATAACTGACTATGCAATTAAAAAAAAAAAAAAAAAAAGAAAAAAAAAAGGTTTTACAGATATAAAAGTCCAGGCCATTCCCTAATCATTCTTACCATGTGTGAAATACACTGATATTAAAAACCAAATGTCCTCTTGCCAGTTGTGTTTCTGAAAAGCAAGCAACTTTATGCAACACATGACAATGATTTTCCAGCAAGAGTTTGACAGTGCATGAGTCCTGTAGTTGAAATTTTTTGCTCTAATCTTTGTTTATAGTAGAAGTAAATAATCCAAACAAAGAACATTCCACTATGCAGGGCTGATGGCTTTGCGATAAGGCAGAGCCTGGCACCAGTGACAGAACCAGCAGTCTATCGAGGTAAAAACCAGCACTCTGATAAGTAAAACTGTCTGCTGATTTATAGACCTTAAGTTGGCTTTTTAACCCTTGAATCATGAAAAGCTGCACCATACAAAGGCCTGGGAGGACAGGCATGTGCAAGAAAAAAAGAAAAACCTCATATGAAACTTTTAAGGAAAAAATGTAGCAGCTACGATGTTACTTTTATCCCCAGAGAATCACCTTAAAGCTGAATTTTAGATATACTATGTGTAAAAACTTTTACCAGTAAGTAATATTTGTATTAGACATAGAACTTTTAAAAGAACATTTGAAAAACAAAACCATTTAAGACCAATGCTTTCTTTGTTTACATAAAAAGAAATGGGCTTAAAAAATAATGTTTATCTTGCAAAACTTAGAGATTATGTCAAATACAACATGATACATGGCCTTTGGTGTCAGTCATATCTTCAGTACACAAGCCCTGAGAGACTGGTCCTCAGGCAGAGTGGAAAGACTTTCAGTTCCTCCATACAGTACGTTCAATAGTTAATTCAATAGTTAATATTTAATTGCAAACAGCCCTGAGAACTGCTGCAACCCTTTTCCAAAGAGCTCCTAAATGCAGAAGGTGGTTATATATTTACATATATGAATAATCACTTAATAAACAATGTTATTTGATTTTCAACTCTCCTCACAGCATTCAGTATATGGATAAGTAGGCACTTGCTCACAGATTTTAGGTGACTTTTTGACCAATGGACCCGAATAGTTAGATACACTTTTCACAGTCCTGTAACAGTCTCAGTCTCTGAGCATGGCCCTTGACGATTCTTTTGCCAGTCTAACCAACCATGTCATTAGGTGACAAAAAAACACCTGTACTTTTTAACAGGTGAGAGGTGGCTTATACATTGTTAATCAGGATTTATGGACCACATCTGAAAGGAAAAAAAGAATAGTAAATAAACAGTGACATAGCATCAAAGTTACAGTCCAGAAATGGAACTATTCAGGCCATCAGACTTCGGCAAGATGAAAACCCAAACAACTTACATACTTATATACAAGTCATGTACAACTTATGTACAGCATCCTAGCTTCCAAATGCAAATATGTTCATACACAGACTAAGTACAATCTCAATTAAATACTCCTTTAGGTGTATGAAAATTTCAAGCTATCTCAGAAAACCTTCCATGCTATCCAATCTGTGCACATTAAGCATCTTTTCAGTGAGATCAGACACCAAGACCAGAAATGGTTCCAGAAATTTATAATTTCTACTAGAGCTATTGCATAGTTCAGCATCATACTACACATATGCCTAACAGCTGCTTCTGTAATGTCTGTGGCACACTAGAAAGTGTCTTGGGCACTGAGAGAGTATTGGCAACTTTTTCTACAGGCTTCATAGGATGGTCAAGAATCTAGTGGGCTTCACTCATCTTTCCTTCACAAATATGACTTCACAGGAGAGGTGGTGAAGAGAAATCCTTAGATGTGCTTCCTCATTATTTCCCACAAGCTTGTGGTAGGCTCTCAAGTCTTTTCAATGTTAAGCCATGCCTGGTCAGGAATGGGAAGCTAGTATGCTGGCCTCTGAGGCACTGTATTTTTCAGCATTGTCTATAGTTCCCTAATAGGTTCAGGAGCTGCTCATTCATAGAATTTTAAACACAAATCCTTCACATTTTAGAACACTATTTTAATGATCATTAATATTTAAACTACTAAAAACTCCTTACCAATATTTTTACCAACTAAAATTATTTGATCTGGAGAATATCCAAATTTTCCATTATAAAACTTAACCACCTGAAAATGCCTTTTATGGACTTTTTCTGTCATCCGTCTGAGTACCCATGTAAGGAAGTTCTTAATTGAAGAGTAAAACATTAACATTACCCATAAAACTCCTTTTTTGGGGAGGGAAGATTTCTTTCAGTTTCGTATAGTTCTGTTGACAGAATCAGAACCAAGTACCTTCTTTGTAAAATGATCTGTCCTCTTCAACATACATAACTTTGATCAGGTACTTCACCTAAGATCAGCAGTCAGCAAGGCAAAGTTATGCATGATGTTTTCTCGGTTTTTCATAATCCAGTATGGCCTTTAGTAAAACAATGTAGGCAAAGCCTATGAATTCCTTTCAGCCCACGAACCTAGATGTTATAGTAAGGTTTTACTAAATAATTTAATTCTACATCACCATAAGACAGTTCTTTCACTAGCACAAGATGATTAAGGACTATGACAGCAAACTTAAAACACTGCAAGACAGGCTAATGTATCACTAAAAAGTTACCTTCTGTGGATTTATAATTCCAACTGTTAAGTACAGAACCTACCCCCAAAGCCTCTAAGACACTAAGTTCTGATCTAGGAAAAAATTATAAAACAGAATTTCTTGACCAATATACTACTCCAAAAAAGTGCAAAAGATTTTTAATAGGGAAAATTTTCTTTGCTACCAAGCCCTGGTACCTCAAAAACACTATGTTCAATTAATATCAAACCCTCCAAAAACCAAAATACTGTTAGAGAGCTGAGGACCACATACAGTTTCAGGTGTATCAGTTAAATTTTAGTGACAGCACAAGTGAACAAAAATATTTCAGCATCTGATAAATTTGGTACTATTTTAAATAATGAATTTAAGAACACCTCATTTTGGTCTCAGATACCAAAATAAAGGCATTAAAGTATGTTATTATAGCACAGACTTCCACTTGAACAGAAATGCTGCTGTTTACTTCTGCACTGAGAACGAAAACTCCTTCTGCCTTTCTTTAAGCAGAAAATTAATGGAGACCCAAAAGGAACCATAACCTGACAATTTCTTGTAATGACTGTAATGAAATAATTCAGCAACGGTGATAAAAAAAGGAAAAATGAGTTAAAAAAAGGAAAAATGAGTTAAAAAAAAGTCTAAAGAGAGAAAATTGAAAAAACAGCGGTAGCCACCTGATGCGAAGTAAGTAAAAGGACTGTTTGTGCCCAGTACTTTGGAAGAAATTGTTCAGGAACAGTTTGTCCATGTGAAAGTCTGAGTCACATAAGGCTGCCAAGGTCAGTGAGACCTCTGGTGATCAACTCAGTAAGTACCAGTCACACATGCTAAGCTGTTTTGGAGCAAAATTAAGGTGTAGACACTACGGATCCTATTATTTATACACAGTAAGGAACACCCAACTTGTTTTGTTATAATATCTCTACCACACTGCTTTCTTATCGCTCTCCTAAACTCTCCAGCCACTCCCACACTGAACTGTTCTCAGAGATTTAACATGACATTGTGAAATAAAAAATACTAGCTCTGACCCTCAGCTGATACAAAGAGTAATGGCTATGACTTTGGAAGCGATCACATTAAAGATCTTGAAAACTTCCTGTTATAAACTTCTGTTTCATTTTGCCTGCCTTGAGCCTGTTTGCGCTGAGCTTCTTGCCCATGCCAAGTGTCAGTTTCAGGCTGATTAGTAATAAAAGTAGTCAAAGCAGCAGTAAAAGGTTCAGCATCAATAGCTAAATTATTTTAGACTATTGTCTGAAGATCTTACATGAACTTTGCCAGAATGTTCCTTGTGGCACCTGTAGAAACCAGCTCAAGTATCATCAAGCCAGGACATAAGCCTGTTTGCATACGCTTTGCAGCAACATGTTAGAGCTCCAGAGCTACATTCCTGAAAGCTTCAATCTGAATTGAAGGTTCACCAGCCTAATGTGGCTGGGATTGAAGAGGCAGTTCTCTGCAGATGCTTTTTCTAATAGCCCGGAGGAGGAACTGATGGCTGCACGGGAGAAAAGAGATTCCTGGCAATCAAGAGACCAGGAGTCAGACTGACATCTTTGTCAGGGACAAAATAAGACTGGAAAAAGGGAACTAGCAGTGGGGATAGTGAATTCAGTTGGAGATTCAGTGTGTGGTTTGTAGCTCTGAAGATTCCCGCTATACGAATGGATCGTGAGGACAAGAATTTCCTGTGGCTTCCTTTAAAAATGGCAGTATCTCTATTAGGGGATGTTAATCTTACATAAGTAGGCACTCAGTCGTGGCATTTCGCCCCTTGTAACACTCTTAGTGGAACTTCAGGTTGTTGCTGCTGTGCGTGCTCCTTTCTGTGTGATTCAGGCAAAGCACTAAGCACTTTTTGGGATCAAGAATAGTATTCCTCTCTCCTAATACTTACACATAAAGAACCTGGTGGGTTAGACTCTTGCTCAAGTCAGTACAGAAAATATGGCATTTCTTGATCATGACTCAAATGATCATTTTAACATCTGCTGCAGGATAAGAGAAATCTCATCATGGAAGGAGCCATTTCCTTCCCCTGACAGAAGAAGTCTACACAATCAGCCTGTGTGGGAGAACTATCACGTGCATCTCCAGAGTCAGGCAACTGCACTCTTCAGAATGGGATGGGAAGAACTGCAAAATGCTAACAAATGACACCAAACAAAATCTGAACAGACCAAATCTTACACCATGTTCTGTTTCCTGAAGATCTGGCAAAAGCAACATCAAAAGAAGTCGCCAAAATACTTTTCTGCTGTAAGACGTCTTGTAAACTTCTTTGTAGCATCTTACAAAGCAGAAATAAAACAACCTACTAACCTTGCAAGAGGTAGGGAACCAAATATTGTCCATGTTTTGGAACACCTCTGCTACCTATTTCAATGAGCACCACAGAAAAGACCGAAAGTAAACCAGTACTTCTATTGCCAGAATAGGATTTATATAATGAAGCAAAAGAATTCCCAGAACCACATACTAGAAGGACAAAATAAATACTGAATAGCCACTATTGGCAAGAAAACAAAAACCAAAATCGAAACACAAACAACCCCCCCACCCCACCAGCATGTGCTCATGGAATCAAGAAACATAACATGTTATGTATATGACCATGGGCAGGGAATTGAAGTTAACATGCAATCTCAGGTACAGAATTTCCCGGCTACTGAGTGCTTTACCCTGCAATTTGAATATACTTTAATTGTGCTTTGTGTGATACTTACACACTACACAGGCTGCATGTGTATATGTTTTATTTAACTTTCAAGGATGGGGTGCAGGTTTTAGCTGAAGTATGAAGAAGAACAAAAAATTTCAAGAAATAGCCATTAGCAGCCCAAACAAATTTTGTTGCCAAGAAACTTCAAAGTATTGCCTGTGGTTCCTTCTCTGGTGTTATTTATGGCACCTCCAACCAGCCTGTATACTATTGAATCAAAAGAACTCACTTAGTGTATGAAATGTTAATACAAGGGGATACTTGTATGGCATGTTTGTGATACTTATGCCAGTATTAAACACACTCTTCTTCAGAAGTCAACATGCGTAGTTTTCCAAATTCTTTGCCTATTCCCTTTGTCTTCTTCTACATTCAATTAATTCTGAGAGGAAGATAATTATAACACTCAAAATCTAGGGATTTCATCAGATTTCTAAACATGGAAGTTCATTATCAACCTTTAAAAAACGTGGTTGTGTCAACAAAACCCTGCGACCAAAATTCCCTTATCATCAGTATCTTACAATATTTCCTTTCCATCTGCTTTTTCCTCCCTTAGAAAAACTCCTCATCTTCTAGTTTGTTGAATATGGTCATCTTAGATTAAATTATTATGAAATACATTTACCTCTTAAAACATGAACTCCTGAACTTTTAGTCATCGCTGCAGAGTAATAATTAGTTGAAACTAGTCTCTTGTATTAGTCTCTTCGTATTCTACCTTTTAGATATGCATCTTTTAGATGCTCACTATGCTGGTGCTAGGTTATCTAATGAGTTGACTAATTCATTTATCAAAAAATACTGAAGAGCTTATACCTCCTTTTCCCTTTCTTACGAAAGCCGTTATCCAATACCTCCTTCCCCCCTCTGGCCCCTCTTCTTCCTTTCCAAAAGCAAGAACTTCAGATGAAACTATGGAAAGAACACCTCAGAATGTCCAAAAGCATGGTGGTAAGCGTAATGCAGCTTCAGGTCTGTGGTTCTTCTTAGACAGAACAGGATCTCTAATTCTGAAGGGGAAAAGGAGTTTTGGCTACCAGGCATTTTCGGTGATATTTAGCTCCTTTTCAAGGTTTGAGGAGGATGTCTTGGCCCCAAGTCTAATGAAAACTGGAATATTTTCACTAATATTTTCCCTCAGTTTTGACAAATGAGTGTGTCCTAATGAAAACTTCTATTCAATAACTTCTAAATTTAGTCTAGCACTCTTGTAGTTCTCCATATATATATATATATCTCATAAACTGTGAAAAAAATCTTTGCAGACTCTTCTGAGAAAGGACTTGGGGCTACCAGTGCATTGGGGAGGTGCAAAACATACCATATAATAATGTCAATTGTAAAACCAACTGACATAATAGCAACAATTTAAAAGTTTTAATTTAAAAATTTCCATTTCTATTTCCCTCCTTTGTCCTCTTTTCCCCCTTTTACTGAATAATTACACTGGGACAGGCAATTGAAACTCTAGGGTGGACTTGAAAAATTAGTTAATCAATAAAACCATTTCACTTGTTCAGGTTTGATACGTGGATCACTCAACAGCTTAGCTCCTTACCAGATGTAGCTCCAAACACCCCAACCAATGCTCCCTGTTAGTGAAAACAGCTGCCAGCACCACCAGGTTGCTGTTTCTAGATTGCGGAAGATCTTGCAGAGAACTGGTTGACTCATTAGCTCCAGACTTGGCTAAATTATGGAAGTCACCTGAAGGTATTTTTAAATGGAGCTTCAAGATTTTGAATCCTGAAAACAACCTCAGTTTTATAATCAAGAGAAACAGTATTCATCAAAGCTTTGTATTCCAAAATCAAGTTTTAATTTCAGTGTTCATTTCTGAAAAAAGAGTTGAGAAGCTTCCATTCCAGACACTGCAGGAAGCTTTTTTCTTACTTTTTTGAGGCTCACTACCATTAGAAACGACTGAAACAGAAAGGCATGCCCAGAGTGTATCTTCCTTGATCAGCTTGATTCTCATCTTGCACTGATTTTACATTAATGGAACTTGATTGATTTCAGGAACTCTTCTCTCTCACACTGAAACAACTACTATTGTTTATTCTGACTCAAAACAAAACCAAGAAATGCTTACACTGAGATGCCTGACTTGAGTAGTATTTACTACTATTTGCCACAAAGTAATTCAGTTCCTCTGTACTGATTTGGATCTCCATTGCTACAGCACAATCTTAGGAATGTCAGAAGACAATGAAATGTAAAATCAGCATATGGTTGTAAACAAGATCTTTACTCACCAGAATTTTTTAAAGCCCTTTATAAGCGGACTTCTTAAGATCTGCTACAATGGCACTGGAAAAGATTTCAGGAATTTCAGCACAATGTACTGTCTTGATTTTCTTTAACAGTGATGTTTGATTAATTTACATTCTTCTTTTGTTTTTTGCTATAACTGGCACCTTTATTATGTGACCTTTAGTCTGGATGGCCTTTAAGGTACCATATACAATAGCTGCTTCCACACCATTACCTCAAATACAAGCCAGCTGACTTCTGTGCTAACTCCTGGATTTGAAACTTCCTCCCCTCTACAAAGTCCCAATTAAAAGCAAAAAATCTGTAGCTCTGTGGGTACTCTGGATCTAATCTGGGTTTCTAACTTTTATTCTGAGGAAGATGGTGCAGACTGTTTTCTGCTCAGGAAAGCAACTTAGCATTGACACAGTTAAAATATTCTCCCAAACCAGGCAGCAAGAAAAGCAGCAAACACAAGAACACATGAAATGGAGTGCTGCTATCAGAAGTGCTAGCTATTTGCAGAATTCTTATGTCAACAGGACCAGTAAACAAGTGTTAATATTTCTAGTGGAAGGAACATCCATGGGGAATTCAATGTAGTTAGCTGCAGAGAGCAGAGAATCAGATCGGAGAGGGAATTGTGTCAGCTCCAGCGAGTCGGCAGTATGTGGCTGTCAGGAGTGTGAAATGGAGCTGCTTCAAAGCTGAGTAGGCTGTGACCTGAATGCTGCACATCCATGCACTCAGTGTGAGAGGATCAATGACAGCATTTGCTGGGCTCTAGTCATTCCCTCTGCTAATGAAAGCAGTCCTGAAAGGCATAATGCAGGGCCTCTAGGCAGCCTAAAGCCTAGCATTAGCAGAGTTTGTTATAAGCGTGGCTGGTGAGTGCACTGAGTACCAAAGACCTCCTCCTCTGTTGCCTACCCCACCATCTCCCCCCGGCTGTCTGTTTAGTGTCACTCAGCTGGGATGGATCCCGTTAAAGATCTGACGCTTAGCAAGGACTCAGAGGTGTCTGGAACGCCTGCCTCTAATCATAAACACCACAGCTGGCAATGATGTGGTCGAGAAAAAAAATCACCTTGATCCAGCAGCACACATTCCCTTTGATGTTTCTGCAGTGAGTTCACTGCCCAGAGAAAAAGGTACTGCTTTAAAAAAAAATCAGGCTTGACATTCTCAAATCATAACCATATGACTCTCAATTCCAAGCTTTACAAAAAAAAAAAAAAAAAAAAAAAAAAAAAACACAGCCCAAGCCCAGGAAAACACAACATTTTGTTCTAAGAAACTCAGGGAAGAAGCATCTGACAATGGTAACATGAAACAGGTTTGGAAGATAATGGCAGTTTGAGAAGAAAACACTTCCAAAAAATTCAGACTGCCACTACCAAAAATGGAAGAAGCCTTCTGCCAAAGATTGCAAACTGTGGTGACCTCAAGCAAGAGACTGTAGCTGATTCAAGGGAAAAATGAAAACTTTTCAAAGACAACATTACTTGTGCCCTGCCACTGTTTATAAGTGCCTTATGCCCTCTTGCCTTTCGGGGTGGCCTGGTAAACACAAGAGCTCTTCTGTATTTTCCAGTCCTCTGCCACAAAATTCTGTTAAATATTCAACTCTATGAGCATGATATTTTTTTTTTTTTAACCCAGTGAGGTTACAAAAAGAATTGTGAATTCAGTGCAAAAAGCATATTACTTATTTTGTTATTTTCATGCATCTGCCTCTATGTTGCCTATACACTCATCGAATATCCAAAATGTCCTATTTGTTTTCATACTGCTTGGATTTCTTCATAGAAAAACAACTCTGGTTTTCTTGTTTTGATTTCTTTCTAGACACGGAGTGCTACATATAGCATTTGCTAAAAATCTAAGACGACTGTTACTTGTGTTCTCTGACACATCCATTCTATTGCTTCCTTATGCTATGCCATTGTATCCTAACACAAATCAGAAGAGCCTGATTTGAACAATCTTACTACGATGTATAGTCTCCTTTTTTTCGCTTATTCACAGCAAGGGAGCATTACAATTAATAATGAAGTTCTTTCCAAGGCTATATAAAGAAAATGGCATACCAGACACACTGATGCAGGGGCTTATTTGCTAGGGACACAAAGGAAAATTTGGAACTTTGAAAACTGTCTCTAAAACTGTATCTTCAGACTTTTCCCCTATTTGCATATTTAAATATCTAACACTTTTATGTGTAAAATGAACACCTGGCACAGAAGGAACTGCAAATAGTCATTTTGGGATATTCAAGCATATTTTTGCCTTTCTCGATGTTCTTCTAACATGTCCTTTTTCATGATTTGACGTTACACATAGGTTTATTTTCTTCCCCAGATAAAAAGACCAGGTTGCATCCCTCAGAATCAGAAACAATACTAGCAGCCATTCCCTCAGGAGAAAACTAAAGACAACTGCGGTTTCATTACCTTTGGTAGTAAAATGCACTTTTTGTTACTGTGGCTCAAACGGATCAGGGCCATCCTGGCACAACTAAAGCAGAAAAGTGACATACTGTGTACAAAACACAGAGCTCAAGAGTGAGTGTAAATTGAACTACCATGTCATGGCTGGAAAATCTGGGAGCTGTATTCCAAACCTATGTGAGGTTTCACAGGCTGTTTGTGCTGACAGCCTTCCCTGCAATTCCCCCAAATGTTGTAGATTCAGATAAGATTCAGATTTATTAAGTTTATGTACTTTCTACAGTGGTGCGGGTGTGTGTGTGTGTGTGCATGTGAAGGAGAGAGAGGCTAGCTCAGCTGGGTTGTGAAACATCATTGATTTACATACCCGTATATGGCAATTTTTCTCTTATACTCTACATAAGCAAAATACAATTAAATAATAGTCAAAAACTGCAGCTCTAGTGACACTTAAAAGGATGTGAGGAAGTGGTGCAATTCTCTTTTGTTTCCATGTGTGCATGAATCTCTTATTTTCAACTGGCAAGAATTAAAATCAGTACTGTAAAACTGTTACTAACATACTGTCACAAACACAGGTTAATTGATTTCACTCTGAGCAAAAAAAAATATTCAAAAATTAAAAAAAAAAAGTATTTCCTCAAGCCTTGTGGAAAATTATGGATTTTACTGCAATGGCACATACAAAACTCATTTGTTTACCTCTGTGTATGCAAGAGTTCAGGAGGTGGGATTCAAGATACGCATCCCATTCTTCAAGGGATGAATCAGAACCATTCATCCACACTGCTCCCCTATTGCAGTTTCTTTGCAAATAATTGTAAACTTACTGGCAAAAGTCTATGAGCTATGATAATTCCTCCTTTTTCCCTATTCTCACACTACCCTGAAACTCCACAGGATGAAACCAATGAGAAACCAGTCTAATCATGAATATGGTTTTACCTTAGGGAATTCTTTGGCCTCCCATATTTTAATGTGACAAAGACATTGTGGAAACATTACTTATCAGAAGCATCCCCCGAGTGAGAAGCATAAGAGAATTCTGTAATAGATTTCCTCCAGCTTCATTTTACAGATCCGATTTTAAAGTGTTTTATTGGCTACATGTTCTCTCATAATGACTAGAGAAGAGAACAAAAAGAAAAAGAAAAAAAAAAAAAAAAGCCAAACACTCTCCTGGTCACAAATGGATGTCCTTTGAAGGACTCTAAAAAATTAGTCATTATGGTCTCAGTTCGACCAAGTAAGGAGCACTGCCAGGTAACAGAAGAAAAAGAAGGTTTGGTTCTAGATGGTGCTATTCACGCTCACAGTGAAATGAAATATAACTGAGCTGATGACATGCTAGATATTGTATGACTGCGCCTAAAATGCACATGGCCTCCACCTGTTGCATAGGGCTGCAATTAAGTTCAGTCCATCTTACTAGCACCTAACACACGTTGCTTTATTGCTGTGTTATTAAAGGCAGCACCGCATTCCCCTATAAATCAAGCCTCTATAATTCATATTCACCAAAAACGTACATCATGGTGACTTGTTATCTCACTTGATTTGCTAAATGTCTTGGATTCCATGTAACTGGCACGGCCAGTACGCAAAACATCAGACCTGTGTAAAACTCCAGGATGAGTTAGTAGTTCAATCAGGAAGCTAATGCTTTATAGCACTTAGGAGGCTGCACTTCGAGGATGTGTTCAGCCCTCCATTCCGAAACCATCTCAAAGCTGCCTTCAGACAGCTCACCCACAACATGACAGAGGAGGTAACACCTCACACCAACTCTCTAGTGACCCCTCCAGATGAATCAGGAGAGAAATTGACAAGCTACAAAGGCATTCTCAGATGAAGGGAGACTGCCCGGCTGGAGAGTTTAGAATGAGACATGCAGGTCAAACAGAAGTCTTCAGGGATCCAAAAACTCATGTTTCCTTCACCACTCCTGCTTTAAAGAGTGCAACAGACTCTGTTAAATTAAAGTGCTCGAGTCCTTTTATTTATTTTACTTTTATATAATGTACGTCTAAGCTTGACTTAGAATTAATTGCACAAGTGATTATAAACCATTTAGCTTGGGCACAACCAAAATTCCTGATTTGTGCAGCTCCTTACTCGCAAGAGCTGTCTGTTTACTAATCACACTGCTGTTCACGTGGAGGAGGAACAGTTTCAGCGCTAGAACAGAAACCACACTACCATGGCACTCCCTCCACAAGTTCTTTTACTTTTTTTTCTCTTACTTTTGAAATTAACTGCCTCCAATTGTTTTGTTTCTTTGCTGATTTTGGCGACTTCATTGGGAACTTACTTTTTGTGCATAGGTAGCCTTGATACCACATTCCAAAACTTCCCTGCCCGCGCTCATTCTATGCCTTCTGCAATACACGATCTCTGCTTGCAGAATCACCTCACCAAGTGGGTACTGGAGTCGCTTATGCTTTATGAAGTTTTCTCAAGGTTTTGCTTTTTGGATTTTTTTTCCAAGAGGTGACTGAAAACAGAAAGAAAAAGCCTGTTTTGCCTTTTTTTTTTTTTTTTTCTGCCTTTAATACTCTTATTCAGAGACCACGTATGACAATACCTCTTGGAAAATTGCTCCTGTCCAATAATATGCTCAAAGTACTCCTTTGCCAGAGGCATTCACTCATTATATAAATCAAACAAGCATACAAAAACAGACAAAAAGTGACTGGTAATGCCCAGTGAATTTTGCTGCTCAGCTAAGATGATCTGGGTGCATTGCATGCAGATGTCAGGTATTTTTATAAAGAGCTCCATTGTGCAGGGCCCCACTACTCCTCCATTGCTCCCAGCACTCCCTTAAAAGGGGGGTGGTGGGGAGACAACCATTCCAGCTGGGCTTGGAACCTCGTCTGAGTCAGGAAAACCACAGCTCATAAGCAAAGAGGAAGCATAATGTTCTACAAGGACAAAACATTAGCAAAAATGTCACTCAGCCCCAGTTCCACATGTTGGCTGCCACGGCCTCTTCCTCCTAGCATGCCCGATTGATATAAATTCCATCTGCTCAGCAGCCAAGTGACAGAGAAGAAATACCGGCATCTGGTCTCTATTGCTGTCGGGTTTTTGTTCCATGTTAGACCTTAGCTAGAAACATATGAAGAGATGAAGGTGCTGGCAAGCGACTAAAAGGCTGCACTGGCACAAATGAGACTTTCTGATGCTTTTCACACTTCACTCTGGATTTTTACAGGGAAAAAGGCGGAGGAGACTTGATAAACTGAGTCTGGAGAGCCAACAGGCCTGGAGGTCATTTGGTGCTTCTAACTTTTTTTGAGTGTTTAAAACTGTAAAGCAAAACAATTTTTTTTAACACGACAGAAGGTAACGAAGTCACACAAGAATGTTGCTCTTCAGCTAGCTTTTTTTTCCTCCTTCTCTTAAACATCCACTGGTTTGGACCTGATCCACAGGCACTTTATATTCTCCTGAGAAGCAGCTGGAAAGTGCCAAACCACTAACTTTTTTTTTTTTTAACCCCACAGTGTCCATCAGAAAGCAAGTTCTTTAGACCAAAGAGAGAGCAATAAAGCAAACCAGCAACATGCATTACTGTCTGAGAAGTGCTGCCTGAGTGCTTTTTGAGAGCGACTGCTGAAGAGGTAGGGAAGAATGTGAGTCAATACAAGTGCATGTGTGTTTGTACATTCAAAGATTTCTTTGAAAAACAGCTATGCACACCAAAAGAGGTGGAAGAAAAAATAAAGGTGTGACAGAGAGGAAAGCAAAAAAGAAAATATATTGGTAATAAACTCGAGGACAGACAATTTTCCCTGCTGAAAACAATTGAAGCCAAAAACTTACAAAAACATTCTGTACGTAAAGAGACCTGCAAAACACACAGGACAGCTATTCTACAGTAAGATAACATCTTTCTAAAATTTAAAGTGGAATCTAAATATTGCAAATCAATATAGAATTTGCTTTTATTAGAATTAAAAATAGAGTAGTCTTCCATTAATTAACAGTGTTCAGCCCTTGTTGGTCTCTTATGATCCCCTCTGCAATACAATGTCCTTTTGTTTGGGTGACAAGACCACAAACTGACAGAGAGAAATGAAGCGAGTGAACAGCTATCAGAACGACATTATAACACCAACAAGAGAGCAAGCGAGCATGTAAGAGAAGAGCTCTCAAGAACATATAAATATATAATAAAGCCCTGGAACACTTAATAATTAATTGTGGGGAAGAAGCTTTTATTTCAACAAAAAGAAGAGACTCCAACCAGCAACCCCATGAGAGTGGACCAGTCCAGTATACTGTGGCCCAAAAGCAAGATCCATACCAGTTCCTTCACAATACACAGTCTGCATTGCATCCTCAAATAAAGTCTGAAGTGGTATCTACCTCCTATACTAATTCCCTGAATGCAGCAGAATTGCTCCCAGTGACTTCAGTGGGGTTTGCACCTAACTCAGTAAGGTCAGCAACCTAGCTGGTTAGTCAGGCAACGAGTAGTACAAGATCACATAATCAGAGATCAGATATTCCACTGCTGGCTCACCTCACTTAAATGTTACTTTGGGAATGTCACTTCTGCTAAACTTAGTGTTCCTCACTGGAGATTACTACTCAACTTGTAGCCCAGACGGAAAGCTTTAAATATATGTGTATAACATACTTCTGAGGAATCAGTATTGCTAATCCATTCATGATGTGCCTCCATACAATCAGTGGTTTAGAGTTTTACAAAGATTTTGGAGGGACTATTTCACCTTCAGGTCTTTTTGCATAGGATGTCTCCCTCTTAGAGTTGTCATTTATTTATCATCCAAACTTGGTACAGGCACTTTCTCCCAGTAGTGCCTTCCTCAGGGCATTCCTGCAGTGCCATTCCTGCAGAAAAGTTCTGATTTTCACTGATCTGTTACAAGTACACCCAGAAAACCTTTCCATTAGCAACTAATTCAAGCTCAGTGTTCAAACCAAGGAGTGCTATCTCAACTAAATACCATTGTTAAATGCTGCAAGTTCCTTTGCCCCAGTTTCTGCTCAGGAGATAGTAAAGCAGAAACTGTCTTAATCCAACAGCTACAAAACTAATATAGCAACTACCTATGTATCACTTCACTTTAGACCACCTCTCCAAAGCACTATCTTTGTTCATGAGACCTGTCTCTTTATTGCCTTGACCCTGAGTGATTTCCTGTCCGCAGACTGCGTCGTGCTTACAGTAAGTTTCTACTAAGCAAGAGGATCAGGTAACAATAAATATCCCAGCCAGGGCTCCTTAGGAAAGCACATCACTCTCAAAGAGAAGGGACAACTATTCTGTTATGCAGAGTAATGGAGTAAAAAATTAATCTTTTATAGCAAGGTGGCAACCAAAGTCACTTCTATCTTGCCTCCCCTCCCCATGCCCAAATAGGTAATCAATACAGAGTCTCAGTTGTCCTTTTGTTCTGATTTCTGGAGCATGTGTGTCAGTGAGGCTACTGCCACAGTAAAAATAAACAGTAAGACAAACTTTTTAGTATTAAATAGAGGTGTGCACATAATTGCTACATATACTGGTCCAAATGAGCTCCAGGGTTACATTTCCAGCAAACTCAACAGGGCCGGGGGAGAGCTGACTTAAAACAATTTGTAATGTGTCTCACTGTCTGGAAGAGACAACGTTATACTTCCCAAAGGCAAGGCTCAGCATGCAGCCAGGGACGAGAGGGGACAATTGAGGCGCCTAACGGTGGAACCCATCAGCGCAATTTCCCGCAAGTCGGCAACATGAAACAGCGCAGCTGCTGGGATGAGTGAATAGCTGAAGGAGCTTGTGTGAGCCTCAATAGCAGGCCAGAGCAGCTCTCCACTGTGAATGACAAGTGATGGGCCAAACCACTGGGGAGCTACCGATGAGTTATTAATGGTGACAGGTACACTACCTGGGAGACAGGTTGAGAGGGGAAAAAGATTATTTATAAGCGAATAGTTAACAGCTGTACCCACTGCTAAGCATTACATGGATGCCACAAACTGTAGAATTCAAATCTTGGGTTATTCAAGCACGAACAACTGCCTGTCACCAAACTGCAACGCATCGGTACAAATTAAGGTGGGAGAGATGAGACGAGGCTGGAACGATGCCTTGCTCAAGAAGGCAATGTCATCACAGAGTGTAGATAAGAGCTAGAGAAGGGCTGAGATAACCATGAGGTGAATTATGGTTCTTAATAATAATGATGAATTTGCAAGAACAGCTTTTTAATTTTTCCTGAGGGCTTTTGCAAGAGAACAGATGCTGAATGTGTCCTGTACTGACAAGAATAAATGGGGGGAAAAATATAATAAGCAAAGGAAATGTTTTCGAATAAGTTTTCTTTTAATATGAGAAATAATATATTTCTATTGTGGAGATAATTTCTTGTATCTCCAGCCCCCTCCCAAGTTTGAAAGCCACATTGTTAAGCTTACAATATAATGTTCTTACAATACCTACAATAATATAGTTACCCAGTTTTTCCCAAAGGAATGAAGCATAGTACTAGTGAGTATATTAAAAGTGGCCTCAACAAAAATCTTTCAAATCTATTTTTCTTGTGCAATCCTGCACTAAGAGAAGCAGGAAAAAAAAAAAAAAAAAAAAAAAAAACACCACCCAACCCACATCAGGATTTTGGAAATGTTTTCACAATGTGAACATCATCCTGAAAGAACTGTTTATGAGCCCTTTCCTATCCCCTTGTAAAGAAAGATCTCTGCAGTAAATGCTTACATAGAAGAGAAAAACTAAGAGAGAATTTGATGGCTTTTTTTGGTGGTCTTTTAATGCAGTAGAGCAGTTAAATACCAGCAAGACCAGCCAGGTGCCAAGACAATAAGCAGGTGCTCCACTGACTTCTAGATTTCCGTTAAGCACAAGGCTGGGTATCCCTGCAGCAGGTGTCTGACCAGAAAGAGACATTGTTGACCTCCAACAAAATGTGTCAAACAACTAGTCTTCAAGAAAAAAAAAAAAGGATTGGGAGAAAAGGCAACAAACTAAATACTCAAGCTTCAAATTCAGTTTTTCTTGAAATGCAGTCGCAGATTGCAAAATGGTAGGAAAAAAAGAGGGCTAGTCAGCAACAGCTGGCTTCCTCCAAGGTGGAGGGAAGAAACTGTTTATATCTATGGTTACTGCCACTTCTCCTTTCTTTGCCATAGGGCCTTTGTGCTCTCACATGCTCTGGAGGACATATGTGAACCAGAAAGGGTTCACACTTCAAAAAGCTTAAAATATAAGGACACAAACTGACTCAGCACCACAACTGTTTGCAGGATTTGGTCCAAATCTTTCAGTTCAGGCATTCCAAACTGAACATCATTAAAAGGCAAATAGCCCTATGTGTGTGTGCACGTGCACGTGTGTGTATCTTGAGGGTGGATGTGATACTAGCCAAGCTTACTCGTAATTTTATTTCTGCTCTTCATAAGATTTAATTATATTTCCTTGTCTGTTTCATTCGGGTTCTCATGGACAACTGGTACGATTCCTCAGCATCTGAACTTCTCACACTGTGAATCAACATTTAAATATATAGCCAAAGTTGAGTGATATTGTTGCATTTTATCTTAAAAATTGCCCATTAGAGTACCTTTATTAAATACCATACATTTTGGAAACTGTTTTTCACACAACTTTTGGGCATAAAACAATCAAGCAGTCACAACATCATTTTTAAAGGTACGGCGAGAGATTCAGGAACTGCATATAGGTAGGATTTGACATTAGTAGCCTTCTGAAAATTTTCTACCTGCACTGGTAGCCCCTGGTATTATTGATTAAATCCTTGTTTCCCTTCCCTCTTATTTTTAAAATTTAGTTTTGCTTAATCACACATATGCTAGAGGAGCTGGGCTAAAGGCAGAGGAAACATAAGCCAAATTTCACAAAGAGTGAAATTTGAAAAGTTAATTCACAATGCTTAACTGTCAAAAAAAGCATGGAATTTAGAGTGAACAAAGTGAGCCTAGTTTTGATATCTCCATTTCAACTGAACAGTGCCTTACTGCACAAGTGGTTCCACTGCTTGTAAAATAAGGCACTACTGAAATAAATATCAGTCTGCCTCTAAATGACAATTTTCTTTCTTTCAGAGATGAAAACTGAAATATCAATTTCTTTATTGTTTCTTCAGGGATAGTTCTACGAATTTGGAAGCACAAATTTTGATAGTCAAGTCCAAGTTTACATGGAGAGATCAGTGCCTGCTGCTATCACGCTCAAAGAGTAAAACTGTAACTTACTTTAAAAAATTGTATATGTAAAAAGAATAACTTCAGAGTTCTGTCAGACACCTTTCAACAAAAACAAACAAACAAAGCTACAAAAATTATTATAAAACATATGGTACAAAACATGAGTCTGTTTATTTTATATCAGTCAACACTATTTACCATGTAACTGGGTCAGAATTAATACTCCAAGGAATATACACAACATGCGTCCAACACTGTATTCTTTACAAGTCCACACACCAAGTGAGTCCATCCACTAAACCAGAAGTGTCCTGTCTTCCTGCAAACAAAATGCAGTACTATTTGTTTTTTATGGATTCATTATAAATTCTTGAGTGACACAAAGGACAAGCTGTCAATAGCAATAAAGGGCCAGGATACTACGAAGAAAGGCTGGTTTCTAAACATGCCAAATTTTGTTGGAAACGTAACACTTAAGGACTTTTCCCTTCCCTGTATTCGATCCCGAGCTGTACTGTGTTCACATGACCTCAGTTGGTCATGTATTAACAAGTACTGCAACCACTTTTGCAAACCACCTCCTCTTTCACAGAGGGTATTTGCTAAATTATGTCCACACGTTTCAAACAGAAGAGAATCTCTTAATCTCTTAATTTGTATGTACTATGTAACCAGCTCAGCACGCTGGGCAAAGTCTTGGCTCTCTGTGCACCTGGAGTCAAAGAGCTGTGCTCTAGGGTGGTCTGCAGACACTCAGCTAGAAGGGAAAGGAATAGGGGACACAGCAGCTACCCATACCTGACCCACAGACACCAGAGAGGGTATGGCCTTGTGGGGAAGGACCTGGTTCTCACTGATTATTTCTTCTACCTACCCCACAAAACTCCTGCTTGGGGCAGGAAAGAAAAAGAACAGCAACCTGGACCAAAGAAGTTAAGACCTTCCTTTAGTGAGGCCCTGGTCTTCATGGGCATGACAAAGCTGACTTGGAGACCTCATGATAAGAATCTGCTTTATTAGTGAGTCTCCATGTGCAAAACATGCCACAAATAATCCATGGCTTGTGGCCTGGTTTTGAGAGATGTAATAAATGTCAGTGCAGAGAGAGATGAAGTCTACCCCAGTGAAAACAATTAACAATAAAGAAAGAATCTTTAGAAACCTACAATGTTTAATTGAAACAGACTTTCTCATGCAGTTCTCACAACAATTCATTCCTTTTCAACTAAAGGGCAACGCTTACAGGAAGGGGACTGTTGTGTGGTCTCAGCTGACCAAGCTGACATACATATATTTATTGAGGCCCCAATTCAGAAAAATATACAAGCATATGCTTAACATTGAATATGTGAGTAGATCTCTGTTGAAGTCAAAGGCATTAACTGCTTAAAACTGGGTAGGTGCTTATGCACCTTGCTGAATCAGGACCAACTTTCTGATAATGACTGAGCAGTTCTCCGGGTAAGAAATTAAATTTGCCTTCCTAGGGCTTTATGTCTCTAGCACCCAATAAGCTGAGAACTCTTTTGGTTTGCATTTTTAAAACCTCTTTCCCCCTGTCTTTCTAGTGTGGTTTCTTTGGTGCCTTGAAAGGGATGAGTCTTCCATTTTCTTCAGTGTAGGAACTACCAGTGTCTCTCTCTACTACCTGGACACATACACAAAGCATATAGAGACTTCATATATTTGTGGCACCTTGCTTCCCATCTTTTGAACTAAGCTGAAAATAGTTATACAAAGCACTGTCATACAATTTCTGGTCTTTTGAATTGCTACATAAAAAAAAAAAAAATAAGGACTTTTGTACAGTGCAGTAGCTGCTGAAATTCCAGTACAATTATCTTGTATGAACTGAGGGCAAATGCTCTGCTGAAGTGAAAGTGAGCACCTTAGAGAGGGACTTACAGACTACTACAACATAAAGCAGATGGATGACAGGGAAAGTCTTACAGACATACACCTACTGTCTGGTGTGACTAGTATTGGAAATTCATACTATATTACTGAAGCTATTATTCAGGCATGGGACTATATGTATACTTTCATTTCAGATTTTCACTTTGAAGCACTTCTGAACCACCTCACACTGGTTTGACATTTAAATTCTCACAAGTGGTTCAAAGCCCATAAAACTTTCTATAGCATTGACATTTTTATCCTGCTCCAAAGAAATCTTAACATTGATATAACAAGCAGTTCCATGCTAATGTACTAGATTTTCATTGATCTATTTGATCCTGCAGGTTACTACTCACCAAAAAAACCCAAACCCAGGCAAAAAAAACTTTGAAAAAAAAATATTTTTTATTATTTCTGTGACTCCAGGAAAAGCGTAAAGCTCAGGTTACTTATGTCACAATGTTTCCATGGCTAAGAAAAATGGTTGCATTGACCGAATGAGAGCTAACTCTTCATTCCAGCTGAACGGGTACTCTTCCGACTACCAGAATAAACAACCTTCTATTTAATAATGGTTATAGGACAGTATTAATACTATATGCAATAATAGTGCACTATGACACAGTAATAAAATAAGCAAATTGAAATATATATGGGGCTACAGGGTTGTTCAGTTCACAACCCATCAAGTACCAGGCTCCAAGAATATATACAAGTAGGCATTATGAGAAACTTACTCTTGCAAGATGCATCTTAACCTGACCACGTAAAATCAACTTGCTAGACATATGTGGCTGGGGGAACACAGGCTCCTCTAGCCACAGCCTCCAAACAAAGGCTAGGAGTGACCAAGTCAAAGATGGTACGCACATCACAAGCAGCTGCTGTTGTGTCTCTGGACCACACCACCTTTGCTGGTGAGTTGTCCCAGAACAGCTTCTTACTTTCTGTAACACCCCGGTTCTCTGCAGTCTCACCACAAATGCAATTGTGTGAGCAATCTGCTACAGACCTTATTAATTCCTCACCTTTTTCCTCCCAAGAAATTTATCTCTGCCTTCAGCTGCGGCAAAAAATGGATGTCATGGGTCTTATATCCATTACCTGACAATATTTTGAGCCTACAAAGGGGAGACAAGAGCTCTGGTTTGCATTCTGTGGTACTGTTTGAAATACTCTTATGAGGAAACCAGTTCACACATGGAAAGAAATTGAATTAGTGCTAGTGAAATTCTTTAAAATTAATTTCATTTTATGGAATTCTTTCAAAAGAGATGGTGGGGAAAAAGCATTTTTGTGGATTGTAACATTATATACTCAGCATGTTTTATTTAGTACTCAAGGAACACTACTGCAGAATAGCCAATTCTTGCAATTTTACCAAAAAACTCTTGATATTACAAGGTGGGTTTTTTCACTATACCTTCTTACTGGAGTTCTTGTGTTGATTTGGTTTTTTTATGTAAAGTAGTTTTCATTTTTCATGGTAGATTTTAAAACAGGAAGAAGCAGCTTGAAAACACAAACTTAACTTTCTTCAATATAAAATGGAAAGCAAAAATAAATTAGATTAAATCTAGTCTTTAAAATCAATTCCCCGATATTCAGAAACTGAATAGACGACCTTCAAATGTTTGAGGCTAGTAAAACAGAAGTGTTTTATGTTAATATACTTACCTTCTATAGTGACTATCCTTTTCTGAAGCCAAGCACTCATTCAGCCATATATTGAGCTAGCTGAACATAGTAAGTTGCCCAGGCATTGTCTTAGCTATTTCCGAACAGAGCCATTCTGTTTTAATGGAAAGCCCAGTGCAACATAAGCTATGTTGCAAGCAACCTGATGAACAGGCTTATTTCCTTTATTCCTATTTGTCAGCACCATATGTCAACTTAGACACAAGTTAAAGGCATCCAATATCCAGACTGCATGGATAAAAATGTAATGATGTTAACTCTACTACCATAAACACATCAATAGGCAAGCTATACAGACACACACAAAACCCAACAAGCTGATATATACAGGGCCAGCAGTCTTAAAAATCTACCTGTCCTACAAGTGGCTTCCTTCTCTGCGGGACAACTGTCAGTCAGTAACATGGGTTTCCACACCCTTCCCATCAGAAGGAATGTAAGACTTCGGGGTGCAATTCTGGCAAGATTCATCATGAAGAACTCAGCAAGACTAGATATAAACAGACATACTTTCCCCTACTAGAAAAGGTACAAAGGAAACAAAAGAAACAAATTCTTCCTCTTCTATTTGCTAAAAAGATTATTAAAAAAATATTTACTGAAACTACTGTTACAGTGGTGGTGATGTTTCAGAATTTGAGTAAAGAACAATCATAATTACACATTCTATTTCATTAGAGGATCTCCAAGCACTTCATAAACATTAATTAACAACATCCAAGTATTAATTGGGATGATTAGAACATTTTGTAAAAGCCGTGGGGGAGGAGAGAAATCAAGCTGAAGCACAAAGGACTCGTGCAGCAAGTTAATATATTAGAGCCAGTAGAATAATACATGTTTCCTGTCTTCAAGTTAAGTATTCAGATTTCTAGGACACGGTGCAAAATGACAACCAAATCATAGAAGATATTTCAGTGCAGGAAAGAAAAGTAAATTTCTTAATTAAAATATAAGAGTTCATCTTCATTAGATTCAAAATGTACCTTGATCAGTAAAAGGGGGTTGTCTGTCTGCATTCAATGGTATGCTCTTACTGCCTAGAAGGCAACAGTAAGTGCTAATGACATTTACCCCTCCTAATAAGAGTCACTCACACTTCACTGTTATTCCTTGTTATTGCTCAGGACAGGCACTAGCACCTCATTGAAAGATCAGTGCTGCAAGGGAAAAAAGTCCCCTTGAGATCCCTTGGACTTCAAGAAAAGCAGTAAATCAACTGATGCTGGACAGATGACAAGTTTGATTCTCTGTGGCCCTTCCTGATTCCTAAGTGTCTGCGAGCCTAAATTTCATAAGTGCCTGAAGCCAGTGCTGACACACAGACAATCAAAACCACCCCTAAACTCAGAGCAAGAGGTGTCTAAACTGGGCAAAGTCTTAAATCCATTAAAGTGCCATGGTCTGGGGACCGTACTCTCTAATTGACTTAATCTCCATTGATATGTAGCTGAATGGTTAATATCACAACCTTATCACCTCCAGGACCATGATTTGAATTCAGTCTGAGGTCCTCTGTGAAAAGAGTAATTTATAAAAAGCAGAAGTTCTAATCTCTGAGCTGTATTTTGTGAGAAGAATTATGTTAATTCCTTGGATTCTTGGCACAACTCACTCCCTTCCACACGCACACACACATTTCCCTTTAATCAATAGCTTTATGCCCTTTTGTTTATTTTATAACAGGTCACTGCATTTATTACAAGACAACTTAGATGGACAGTAACCCCAAGATCTTGTCCTCAACTCAATGTCATTTTTCTTTGACATAGTGCAGGATGCATTCCAGTAGAGGCTTCAACATGGCACTGTCGGCAAGAAAAGTCATTTTCCAGGCTAGGAGGAAAGCCCTTCTCTCCCTTCCCCTCATCCACAGAGAATCAGTCTCAAAACCAGACAGTTTTGTCACATACACTCACAGTCTATCAGAAATATAAATAAAATTTATAGATTATTTAGGTAGGTACATACACATACATATATACATATTTCACAGCAAAACTTCTGTGATCATAAATGGTTAATAGAAATTCAAATACATTCTGAAGCAGGAAAGCTGGAAACAGTTTTCTCCTTGGCTTACCTGCCAAGACCCAAGTTCAGGGCTCTGTTTCTCCTGCAATGCTTGATGGCATCACTCACACCTAAAACAGCCTAGGGAGTGAACTATTCCTCCCACCTCCTTCATCCCCCACTCTGCTTTAGGTGTTTGTGATTTCATCAGCTATCGCAAGAGAAACACAGGACCATGAACTCAGGCCTTGGCAGGTGAAGAGATTTTCAGCTCCATTTCAAAAAGCAAGCGCACATGGTTCTGGCATATGCCTGACAGACCTTCAGTAACAGCCATTTCCATGCTCTGCATCCCAGTAGCTGTGCCCAGCTGCGTGGAACTACGTCAGTCAGTGGGATCTCGGCTTCTCACCCCCAGTACAGTAAACAGTACAAATTCCAGGTAGGAGAAACGCAGCTACACAAAAGTCTCTCTCTATATATCCTTTTTTTTTTTTTTCTTTTGCTCTTTGACAGCCAAAAGTGTTTGCCATTAAAAATGCTGTCTTTGCATTTCTGAGCCATGTGAAACACTATGGTTATAAAGGCTGACTATTTCATAGTAGTCATTAAGAACTAGCATCATGTATACTGCTGTTGATCACCAGGGGTTATACAGCCCTCTGCTTCATTACCCTCACAAGATGCAAGACACAGAGCAGCAATAGCACAGCTCTCCAGCTGCACGTATTCTGGAAATCCAAATGATCTTTGCATGTTACTGAGACATCTGTTGTCATGTATCTTGTCTCGGTGGCATTCAGAAGTGCTATCAAACTCTTTGGTCTTTATTTTTATTCTTTCCTGGTTCAAGTGCTATCGGTTGTGATAAAGAGTCTTGTAGCACTAGCGTGACTGGTAGTGTTACTACTAGAGGTATGGCATCAAAAGCAGCAGGAAGATGTTAGGCAAGTTAGTGCAGACACAGAGAAAATCTGAAAGCACTTCACACTGTAGAACAAGAGGCACTGCTTTGCTCAAACACACAACAATGCTTCCCTCTGGCTCGGCAGTTGTGCTCTGTTTCCCATCTCCCTCTTCAGTCCTTACAGGTTTATCTGAGGTTTTTTCACCCTCTGTTTAGAGATAGGATAGTCACTCCTAGCTTAGTACAGCTAAAATGAATATAAAAGAACAAGGGGCATAGCAGAGAATCTCTGTTCCACAGAAGTGCAGGGGAGTCATGCTAAACTGACTCACATGGGAGAAGAGAAACTCTTCCAGATGATCACAGCCGCAAATATTAGTATGCGGTGGTGCTGTGGGAGGAATGGAAAACTCAGGAGATGGACACATCATCTAACAGATTCTTTTCATCTCTTTGTGTTTAAGAGGCAAAATCAGAGAAGGAGGGGCAGTGAAATGGAGGTGAGGCTGAAGAAGGGAAGATAAGCAAGAAAAAGGGGGGTGTGATTAGAGGCAATGACAACAGAATAAGTAAGTTGGAGTGGAAAGAGAGAGAAGAGGGAACAGACAGGCACAGAGAACAAGAAATAGGAAGGGCACATACTAAAGAGACCCAGATTTGGATCCTATCTGGCAGAGCAGAAGTCTGCATAAATGATACCCAGCTTTGAGCCTTGGTTGCTCTGAGGGCCACTGCTGAAAAACGTAGGAACAAAAGAACACAAGTGTTTAAAATAATTACAGGGGCAAAAACACATGATAGAAGTGTATCTAAAAAGGCTGAAAAAAGTAAATAAAGCTATAAAAGGCTAAATCTTCATTATCAAGTAATGAAATGTGGGTGGCAGTTATTATGGGAATATGAGCTTGCATGTGGAAGACTTTTGTTGTACTTTGCCTTTGTTACAGTCTTTACCAGATAAACCTCTTAAACTTTATCTGTATCAGTTTTACTATACATAAAAAGGGCATAATACTCATAGAGACAGAGAAAGACTGAGAAATGACTAATTCTTAAAACACATGGAAATCCTCCAGTGGTCACAGCTAAACAAGTGCAAAGTATTAATTAAGAGACTGACAAACAGACCAATGAAAAATGAGAAGCAATACAAACTAAATACATGTACAACCTTCACATACAAAAGCAATGGTGCATAATTGTCATCAAACTTTTGCTGGATTGCAAGGCTAAACATTTTTTTCCCCATCGATGTCATCATTTGATTGCCTATTTCTTTTAATTTTCTTTACTACGAATAATATAGCATACTACCTCTTTAAAGGTGTTCTTGTTTCGAAAGAAAAAAAAAGAGTAAATCAACTGATGGCACTTGTAAAAAAAAAAGCTGAGAGAAACTTCATATGACTTGTAATTATAGATAGCAGATGACATTGAAACGAATGTATGATATCATCACTACAATGACCTGACACCACTTGTCTGCCTTAGAAAAGCTGATATCCTCAGAGCTGCTGTTTGTTTATTTTCTTTCTAATGTCCCTTATGTTTAAGCAATGGAGGCTGTTTGACAAGCTGTTTAATTAAATAGCCTTTGCACTTGGGCTCTGTAGCAAAAGTTCAAACATCTTAAAAGGAAGAAAATTAATACAGACAGGAAAGCTAAGACCCTAAAAGAGGTCAGATACCAACAGAATCCATGCTTTTCTGAAATCCTCCACAGAGAAGCCAATGGTGGGGAATATTTGATTTTAAGAACAGTAAAGCAATTTCCATCTGTGCATATGGTTAATATTTCACCTGCTTAGAAGGAATGAGGTGCTAAGGGATTACTCAGAAAAAGAACAGAAAAGAAATTAAGAATGGTATTATTAAAGACACCCAAATTTCTTCTTTAGTCTCCCCCCAAATCTCTTGACCTAATCTGAATGTAAGAATGGTATGCATGAACAATCTAGTTGTGGTAAACTAGGACAGCAAATGAAAACAACTCATTCCACCAAGAGCAACTACTTTTCACAAAAATTTGAGAAATTGTCAGTTTTGAGTAATTGTCACCAATATATGTGAGCATGTAATTTGACTATACATAGAACAAATTTTTCTTTTAAGATCTCAGAACTGAATTATTTAACCTGCACTATGTATTTCACAATTTGAATGAGTTTGTTTTAGTTAATGGGATGTTGTCTTTTGAAAAAACATCTAAATGTCCCTCCTTTTCTGAAAGTGTACTCCTAGCTGACTTCAGTAACTGAGACAGTTGTTCTTGCTCAACAGTTGTTTCAGCACTACAGAATCAACACAGCAATAAGAATAAACCACAGTCCACCCTGGTCATCATCAGAAGAGTTAAGTGAATTCATAACGTAGCAATTGTGTTGATGATCTGTGGGCAAAGAAACACACAACCCCAAGTCAGCAGTGGCAGAGGATGTCATTAATTTCAAAGGTTTTTTTCTTACTTTTAAAATTAGCAGTCTTGACAGTAAAACCACAGAGGCAGGAAAAGCATAATACTCCCATTTCTAGTCTTCCCAAAGCATAAAATGATATCTAATAATTTTGAATTTTATCATATTTCAGCATTGACATTGCCATGGAAAAGATCTTCATTTAGGATTAGTGATTCCCCATGCACTGTCCAGTTCAGGAACTTTTTTAAGTGAGTCACCTTTGGGGTCAATAAAATACCCATACTTTACCAGCTGGGTTTAGTTTCGATTTTGGGTTTTGGGGTTTTTTAAAATAATTTCTCATAGCTGTGAGCGGCACCAGAGAGTCTGGCAGCCAAGACATTGCCTATGAGCTACTGACTATAATTTACTTTTTTTGAGGGAACAATAGTAAGAATGGAAATCCTAGGTCTAGCCCCTTTTCCTGATTCCACCAGTGTTCTGTGCAGTGCCTCTGCTTTCCTCTTTGTACTGTAAAGATAATATTTATTTTCCTCTTTTACACTAAGGGAATACAACTGTTTGATCACAAAACAGTTGAAAAAGTGTTGAGCTGTTACTCAAAACACTGAATCATTATTTGCAAAGAATCAGTTTATGGCCTCTAAGTTGTGGTCACATGTTCTGTCATCTGCAGCTGGACCAGTGCAAAAACTGAATGCCCCAGCTGTTCACTGCTAGTGGCATAATAGTTCTCTAGCCCTTTCCTCTCAGAATAATCAGAGTTGACTTGCACATGTTTAGCAGGAGGATTTTTTAACCTGGCTTGTTTAGAGAGAACCTGGCTAGGGAGCAATTACACATGTAGTTACACTAGCAAATGGGTGGGGTACAGTATTCTCCAGTGATGGAGCTGAGAACAGCTGGCAAAGTTACCTCTTCACTCAGCTCCGCTGGAACCAAACCAGGGCTGGAGACTTACTCACAGTTGAGCTGTTCTTTACAGCAAAAGTAACTTCACCCAAATCAACAGAGCCACTAATCACATCTCTTTGAGTAGCAGGTGCAGAATCTGACCTAAACCAGCTACTGTTGTTGACAGAATAATTTCCCATCATGTAAAGATAGTTGTTGTGCTGCTGTTCCCAAAGAGAAAACCTAAACGCTTACTAACACTACACCAAATCCAGGAATTTAGTTCCCTGAGATAGGTACAGGATAAACAAACCTAGAAACTGAAGTGCTCTGGATGCTTCTGGAGCAGACACAGTCCAGAAAGTTCCCCTATGCAGCAGGGTTTTTTTTTAGGATCACATCTAAAGATGAAAGAACAACTTCTCTTGCAAAACATTAATCCTGTGAGCAATCTGATGAGACTGTTGACCAAATTGTCACTCACTGACATTTCAGAGATAGGTATCTATTCACCAGAAACTGGGTTTATTGCACAGAGGCCAGAGAAAGCTTGCCAGGTCTTAATGCCTTTCAGCCGTTACTGGCAATGTTGTGACTGTACCAAATGTGAAAGGCAGTGTATCACATTACCTCCGCTGGCTTCAGGGTTCCTCCGTTTCCTGTCCTCCATTAATGCATCTACTGAATGAAGCAATAAATACCACATTTTTCTCTTCCCACTGCTTTTTAATTTGCTATTTAGAAACATTATTAGTCAAAATGAGGGTATTACAAATAATCCCACCCACCTTGAAGCACTAATACACAGTTAGAGAGAGGCACTGGTTTTCGCTTTTTTCTTGAGTGGAGCAAACGGTGAGATTTTTCTCAAAAGTTACTGAGAAAAAGTATTTTCTTTTTTCATGGGAAGAAGGGTTCCATTATGGATCTTGAACAGAAAAGAAAATATCTGGCAATACTAAAATAATTGATTTTGAGTGGATACATCTACCCTAAGATTTCTCTCCCCACACCTCAAAAAAAAAAAAAAAAAAAAAAAAAAGGGAAAATGTTAAAATATTTTAACACTTTCGTAATGATTCAGGGGAAATTCAGCACAGATTGATGTTTTAGACCTTCCCAAGGCATGAAACTCTGGTTTTGTATCAGCTTCACAAGTCTTTTGCACTGAGGTTAACTGGTGAACACTGGAACTTGAATCAGGACTAAGTATTCTGGAATCTGTCACAATCATTCCCTTTCTCTATTCTGTTACTTCTCTTACTCCTTTCAGAAGAGACTTAGGATACAGAGTCTGTATGCTTCAAATAAGTTTTGTATTTATGAGCAAGTGTTCCCAAAGCTACTAACATTCTTTTTTATCCACACCAAACAGTGATATTCATCATTTTGTCAAATTACAAGTTTATATTATTATTTTTATTAGAGACAAACAAGCTAGTTTACTGGTTTACGCTTCTCTAACTACAGCATTATAGCAAATTTAAACCTTTTCCTAGAGATATATATTTGTGTATTTGATGTACAATGAGTATGCACGAATGTATGATAAACTTACCAGCACTGACTGGACTAGGTTATTAACTTAGACAGGTTTGTACAGGAAAATTAAAAAGGACTCAACTTCTAGACTGAGAGTCAAATGCTGAATTCACTGCATGACAGCCTACGAACGATCCCATAGCTCTGTGATATTCTGGATGATTTCTTTTGGTACTTGATACTTTTGATTCTCCTATAGGAGGCTCATGCCTTTTCATCAGAATCTTTTTGTGGGGAAAAGCTGAATCTGAAAGCCTCAAAAAATTCTGTGAAGAGTTCAAATTCTATAATGATGAGCTTCATGGAACAACACCTTTTGCTCAAAGAAGACATTACCTGTAGTTCTTATCTGTATGCACTTTTACTGTGCTAGTGTTACTACACATTTCCTTTCAAATTTCCCTGCATGCCTCTTTTCTCCTTTTTATCTTAGCTGCGATAGAGATACTTTTAAAAGCAGACTATTTTATTATCAAAGATTGGATTAATTTCCCTAAGATTTCTCTTCATACATGTTTTCCTAAGCAGTTTCCCTTTTCTGCTATATACTGAGCTTCCTAGCTGTAAGAGAAACAAAATGCATTTTTTGCCCAGAGAGGCTGTGGAGTCTCCATCTCTGGAGCTACTCAAAAGCCACCTGGACATGGCCCTGGGCAACCACCTTTGGGTGGCACTTGCTTGGGCAGTGGGGTTGGGCAAAATTCCCCTTCCAACCTCAACCAGTCTGTGATTCTTTGAAATCAGAGAACTAAACTAGTAAGGAGGCTCAACCACACCTATCATAGGTCTTCATTCACCCACTAACAGAATCCACAGCCGAGCACTAACCAAGTCAATATGTGGCAAGACTGTAACAGCTGCCCCTGATAATTGTTCTCCTTTAACTGACATAATATTCAATATACTGTTGTTGAATGTAGTAATGGTACAATTCATGCCTTGAGGGCTACAATGTGATTGAGTTTTAGCCAGGTAACTCTGACCTAATGGTGTATTATAGGCCTTTACACGACTCAGATGCACAGGTCACAATCTCACTCTGTATAAATGTCTATGTATATTACAAGCCATTCTTGCATATATTAATACCATTACATTAAAACAAATTAAAACAAAATCAACATGAGCCTGATTCTACAACCTTAAAAATAAGAAAACTACTGATTTCAGTCACTGAAAGGGACAAGGGACACTGAATTACATTCTGTGCTTGTACTATATTATACCTAACTATTAATTGCATTTTGTAAACAGCAATTTTCCAATGTATCTTAGAAAGGATGCATTTTTTTACATGTATCCCTCCACAAATCATATTTCTTCAGCCCTCTTGATCAGTAGCATTCAGAATCAGGAATCTAAAATATGATGCAATATGCACAAAATGCCATCACAGTAGGTATCTTTATAGGTATCTATCACATATCTATCTAAATATCACATATCTATCTAAATTATATATCGTATGTAATATCTATAGATACATATGCATCCATATATATCATACGAACATCTATAGATATCTACTGTATAAACATCATGGATACAAATTTACATGTAAGTTTTAGACTGGTAATGGCAAAAATGGATTCTACTCTATTTGAACATGTGTAACATTTAGCTTTTACAAAATAGATGACTGAGAAAATCCTAAAACAATTAAAGAGCTCCATTCTGTATGTATCCTAATAACAATAACAGGATCTCATTATTAAAGTAATAGACTTTTTATTACTCTTCTTCTAGGACTGTTCTGCAACTCAGAACACTTCTCTGGAAAAATCTGTGTACAGAGCATTTAAGAAAATATTTAAGAACACAGAATATGAAGGTTTCCATAGAATCATATAAGGCTAATTCACGTGTTTCACACAAAGGACAGAAAACTGAAGAGGAATTAAAAAATAGTCAGAGTTCCACAGAGCAGGAAGAAAGATTCCTGTATTTTCTATATAGTGCCAAGCATGCTATCATTGCCTAAGAAAGTACAGGAAAAAATCAGAACCTAGAATTTTCAAAG
Source organism: Numenius arquata (assembly GCF_964106895.1). NCBI lineage: Eukaryota > Metazoa > Chordata > Aves > Charadriiformes > Scolopacidae > Numenius > Numenius arquata. Next base: position 36,026,325 of record NC_133616.1, read on the forward strand.
TTTTTCTGGCATGTCCACTTCAGTAACTGGATGACTTCTCGATGAGGTAGAGCTCCCACAAAGTCAGGAGCAATTAAGAAAACTCAGAAGCACATAGTATTAGATTCTCAATCAGAAATAATCTTACAAAATGCAATAATTCACTTTGGAACCCAACAGATGATGAAATTTTTCAGATAAACAACCACACACATTCATGACAATACTCATAAAGCAAGCCTGTCCATTTTTTTATTTACTTATTTTATGTTTTGTTTGCTTATCTTATCTTAACCAACCCGCATTTAACACTTTATTTAAAACTACCTTTTTAAAATGACCTTATAAACAAGATTTTCCCATGTACATATTACACTGTAAGGATACTTCCCAACAGAACCACGAACACAATCCCTGTTTCATCTACTCCTTATTAGATATCTCACTACAAAAGGAAAGAAAAGATGAAGGAGCTGCTGATTTGGATCTTAATTTCTGAAGTCAAACAGTAGCCCTTGAAAACTTGCCAGATGCCTTTGATGACCAAAGCAGGCTTGCAGCTAGCTAACCTCAGTATTTGCAGTATTTAAGGTATTTCCTACAATAAGTGTAAGCAAAGACAAATAAATACTCCAGTATGAAGAAACCTGCATTTTTTAGCTTAGGAAAAATTGAATATTTTATTTTGCCAGCACCATCACTCGTCTTCAACATGCCATGCTTAATTTACTTCATATCATTCTGTCTCTGTGGGTGCATGATCACTATGTCTGTACAAAGAAAAAATTAAGTTAACTGGGTTAGAAACATGCTTTGCTTTATTTCCTACCTGAAGGATGTAACCTCGAACATAGTCTCGAAGTGTCCAGCCTAAGCCGTGTAGAATATGCAACACCTCCTCTTGCTTCAGTACACTGAAGAGTCGGTCAAGTAGTATCTTCAGTCTTACTGGCACAGCCTGAGTACCGTAGAGCATCAGGCTGCTGATGTCAAACACAACATTGGACTGCACAATCTCCACTTGGGTTGGGTGGTAGAGGTGCTGAGTACTAAGCTTGTCCAAGGCTGAAAGAAAAGGAGTTAAGTATAAGAGAAGAGCCAAAGGGAAGACAAGAAAATAATCCCAAATAATGGTCTTAAAAGATTGAATTTGGCAGATGCATTTATTTTCCAGAGAAATATCACCTGGATGATTCATAGAATCATAGGATCACAGAACGGTTTGGGTTGGAGGGGACCTTAAAAGTCATCTAGTCCAACCCCCACTGCAATGAGCAGGGACATTTTCAACTAGATCAGGTTGCTGAGAGCCCCGTCCAACCCCACCTTGAATGTTTCCAGGGATGGGGCATCTACAACCTCTCTGGGCAACCTGTGCCAGTGTTTCACCACCCTCCTTGTTAAAAATTTCTTCCTTACATCTAGTTTGCATCTACCCTCTTTTAGTTTAAAGCATTACCCCTTGTCCTATCACAACAGGCCCTGCTAAAAAGTCTGCTCCCATCTTTCTTATAAGCCCCCTTTAAGTACTGAAAGGCTGCAATACGTTCTTCCCAGAGCCTTCTCTTCTCCAGGCTGAACAACCCCTGATCTCTCAGCTTGTCCTCACAGGAGGAGTGTTTCATCCTTCTGATCATTTTTCTGGCTCTCCTCTGGACCAACAGGTCCATGTCTTTCCTGTGCCAAGGACTACAGAGCTGGACGCAGTACTCCAGGTGGGGTCTCACCAGAGTGGAGTAGAGGGGTAGAATCACCTCCCTCAACCTGCTGGCCACGCTGCTTTTGATGCAGCCCAGAATATGGTTGGCTTTCTGGGCTGAGAGAGTACACTGTCAGCTCATGTCAAGGTTTTCATCCACCAGTACCCCCAAGGCCTCTTGGCAGGGCTGTTCTCAGTCCCTTCAGCTTATATTGATACTGGGGGTTGCCCTGATCCAGATGCAGGACCTTGCACTTGGCCTTGTTGAACCTCATGAGGTTCACATGGGCCCACTTCTTGAGCTTGCCCAGGTCTAGCATGTCAACTGCACCACTCAACTTGGTGTCATCTGCAAATTTGCTGAGGGTGCACTCGATCCCACTGTCTATGTTACTGATGAAGATAATAAACAGTGCTGGTCCCAATACAAACCCCTGAGGGACACTACTCATCACTGAGTGATTCTTTCTCAGATGCAGTCTGAAACAGGCCTTGTGTCCAAATGTCACTATTAACTTTAATTCCTACAGCAGAAGGGTGCTCAGCTGAGCCCCAGAGACTACAATACTCATAACTTCAAAAGAAATTAAAGAAAATTTGATTAACTGATGACCAAGACTGAAGCTATGCAGAATCAATTGGGACTGTTAAAGGTTTGACACTTAACCTCTAGGGGAAAGAAAGATAAGAGGTACACCCTAAACCCCAGCCTTTTAAACATGTTAAAAATTAGTCCCCTGATTTACCATAAATTCTATCATGAATTCACTGCTCTTTGAGCTGACTAGGTTTTCTTACTCTTCTGTGTGAATGTCATGTTATTCACTGTGATATGAATAATTTAGAGATGAGGGGAGAGGAAGTATGCAGAATGAAGGTAATTGTTATCCCCTTGTGAAGTTAAATATGATAGAATTGCATAAGACATCATGCAGTATCAATGTTTACATTTAATTTTCTTTCCATTTTATGGACTATGTTGCATCACCTAAGCTTCTCACTGCTTATTTTAAAAAAAACTTTCTGCGATTTTAAAATAATTTTATAGGGACTTCTTCTCTTGTACTTTGGTTTCTTCTTGGCTTATGGTCACTGGAGAGTTCATGTGCTCTTGATAAATTGCTTTCTTATATCCAGAGCGCAAAGGCCCTTATCATTTACTTGCTGGCTTCATTCAACACATTTACTCCAAGGAATACTTTGTCAAAGAGTTCTGGTTTCCTCATACTTCATCTCTTGCAACTGATTTGTCTGATCTTTCCTATTCTAGTGGTTAAGTCAACTTTGAATAAATAGCTTTAAATATTAATTTAACATTTGAAAAAGATAAGGAATTGGCAAGCCTAGGGACTGCAGTCCGATGTCTCTCCACAGGACATTTACACTGCAGAATGTGAAGGGTGGGATTTTTCTTCCAAAAGCTCTTCCAAAGTACTTCAGCTGTATAGGCTTCATGATGTGGGATTAATTTATTTGCATGGTCTAATGAATGTGATTTGACTGAAGCTTAAACAAGTCAAATACTTTCCTACATTTTTTTGGGCCCTTTTTTGTATGATATTTTTGTAACATGGTTGTTTTGCTACTACCATAACAGATATGTCATCAACGTACTCTGCTAGGAAAGCCTAGAAAATTGATTTTGTTACTGTGCAGGCTGTGCTGTATGTGTGCTGATATGTATATATGTGTACATGGGGGACAGCGAAACCTCTTGGAAGGGTAAAATAAAGTAAATTATTAATATTTTTTTAAAAAAAACACTACTATTGCAATAAGAATGCTGTGAATAATAATAGTATTGATAGATCTAACACCTTCTACTAGACTATCAAAATAATTAAGCAGATCTGGATCACTTTGAGCTTTCCACCCTTAGTCTTATAGAATAAGAATAGGGTCCAAAGAGGTTAACTGGCTTCTCCAAGTTTACACAAATTCAGACCAGATTCAAGAACTGACTGAATATTTTCTGAATACTCAATGCTTTTTAATCACTGCATCATACTGTATTTCTAATATGTCTTACTATTTGTTTTTGTTTCTCTTTCCTTTACAGTAAACCCTACGCCTGCAGTGAAGAAAATCAAGTTCCTCCAACTAAAGACGACTTGGCTTGCCGAAGATTTTAAGGTCATGATTCTACTTTGGCTCAAGTCAGAAATGACCGTAAGATGTCTTTATCTAAAGGCTATTGGGTGGATTATAAAACTAATAGCTAGAATGAGATTACAAAACTCTACAGATGTTTACCCACTTCACGTAATGTGACCATTCTAAGGATAGTAGCTTTGGAATGGCCGAGATGGAATAGAAGTGAAAAAAGAAATAAAAAAGGTCCTTTTAAATTATTAAGCACACTCTTTGACCAGCGGACATAAATTTTTACATGATACCCTGTACCATTCCATTTATCTGCAACATTTGTTTTCAAGCAGTATTATCTATAGGTATCCACTTCTCAAAACACACAAACAAATAAGAGTTAGTCCAGTGTTGGATTAACATTCCAAGTGACAGTGAAATTATCTCCAATTTTGATTTGTGGCCTTATTCTGTACATTATGCAATAAACAAATCAGCAGTGAATTTTATCCTTTTGAAGTACAAGTCAGGATATGCACTGAAGTGTGTAATTTATAACACAACGAAGCATATATTTTTGCATGGGTGTGTAAGAACATTTTCAAACTAAAAGCAGACCTCATGCTACAGACACAAAAAAAAAAGAAAGAAAAAGTTGTACATGAAGCGAAAGGAAATGCACTTGCACCCATATGAGAAATAATAGTATGGCAAGCATCCGAAATTCTTACAGACCATTGACTATTGAAACCCTTTGCACTCGGCAGGAGAATGAAACTTTTCACTATAATTTGTAATTTATAAAAAAAAACCTCGTTTCTTTAAAAGACATTGCTGAGGAAATGGTTGACGGAGAGAAGTTGCTTTCTGTAGCACTTCTAACTGATTTCTTCTCTGGTATCATTAGTGAACTAATGCTGGTGTTCTAGCTGTATTCAAGAGATCATTTATGTTGTTAGACACATACTTTTTCAAATAAGAGATAAGAAAAGGACCTAAGTCTCATTGTTGGTTTTTCTGTAAGGACAAGATTATTAACTTAACCTTCTTGCCAAATCTCAGAGTAGAAAGTCTTATTCTGCTGTCCTGACTTGCCCATCTAATTTCATTATAAAGCATTCCTCATCATTTTCTATTCTGAACTACTGATTCAATTTCTATATGCTAATGAACAATGCTGTGTTTCACAGGTGAATACATTCAACAGTATCTGCAGCAGCGTATGATTTCATGAGTGCTTAGGACACTTCAAGATGAAACAGGCTGTATAAAATCATACCTGAAAAATGACATAAACAGATGTGTCCTTATTAAGAAGATACCAGTGACTGAACATCATAAACGACACATTAAAAGTCCCTTCCTAGGAGGAAGCATGAGGTATTAATTATACTTCTTACACTTTCAGAGTGCTCAAAAGTTCACCCAACAAAAGCCTTAACACGTTTGTGACTTTTTGGTCACAACCTGCACAATCTTTTCCAAAAACATGACTAGGATGGGTTCAGCTAGGTGCTTAAATGAAGAAGGCTACCTTTAAACAGCCCAATCCAATTCTTAGCACTGCCCGATAGTCTGAATTCTTTACCTCAGTGTGAGTGGAAAGCTGTTCCATGATAGAGGAAGAGGAGATCTAATGAATCTTAAAATCATCTACTTGCTGAGTAATTGACTTTTTTGTGAAACAGCCTAAAAAGCACCTTGTGTTTTATTATAACAACATACAGCCAAGTAACATTTCCATGGTGAAGTCTAAATTTCAAGTAATTGCTTCAGAAATTTTAACTATTAAAAAAGGGCGGGAGGGGGGGGCAAAAAATTATTGGATAATTAGTCGAGGAATTAGGAACCTTTCAGTACTGTTTTTCTTACCTAACTCTGAAATATCAAGTAGGTACCATAATAATTTAGACAATTTAGAATATCTCAGTTGGAAGGGACCTACAGCGATCATTTAGTCCAACTGCCTGATGTCTCCAGGGCTGACCAAAAGTTAAAGCCTATTATGGAGGGCATTGTCCAAATGCTTCTTAAACACTGACAGACCTGGGGCATCAGCCAACTCTCTCGGGAGCCTGTTCCAGTGTTTGACCACGCTCTCAGTAAAGAAATGGTTCCTAATGTCAAGTCTAAACCTCCCCATGTTGGCTTATTCACTCCTCCCACAACACCCGCCCACCCCCAGATTTTACAGACACTGCTCAGTGTAATCTGAATTGTAAAGAGAACTTTGAAATTGATACAATGTCCGTCTTCGCATTACAGCCTGCAGAATTCTTATTATGCAAAATTCCAGCAAAAGACTTTGGACCTATTTGTAATGAATCAATGAACAAACTTTTATGTTCCATTTGTGGGTTTGGGGTCTTTTTTTGTTTGTTTGTTTTAATATAGTAAAATAGGGATGGGAAATATAACTTCACAAACTATATTTTATTCTAGTTTGGGACCCTGTGTAATTCAAAGGAAATTAAGTATAAAGATACATTAAAATAAAGCTCAAACACTTGTTCAATTTATCAAAAGACAGACTATAAAGACAAAATCTTTCATTTCATCTATACTGTGGCCAGTTCATAGTCTCAGCTATGCAAATTTACTCATTGACCTTAGACCCCTTACTTCCCCTACATGTGCAATGGACAAGGTCAACTAAATCAAAAGCCATGCTTCTGAGTGGATTCCATTTTGTTAAGCGAAAGAAATACAAGTATGCAGTGATGAATTTTGTATTTTAGAGGTCTCATATTATTTTTTGAATAGCTACAAAAATGCATGACATTTTTCCTTTACTGAACATAAAAGAATTTTAAATATCCTAGTTTTAATGCAATTGGAGCTGTAAATACACATACCACTTCATAATTTCCTGATACTAGATAAATATTTAGGTATCTTAGAAAGGGATGAAAAGGTCTAGTGAAACCCTTTCTCTCAGCTGATTTGCCCGGCTGTGTGTCTCAGAACACCACAAAGAAGAATTGGTAAGTTGCAGTGTACAGATCATTATGGATCTCATTTCATTTCAGTTTTAATTTGGGGTCTGCAATAGTTCCAGTCTTGATTTTCTTGCTTTTCTTGATTTTAGAAAAGTTCCACTCTTGATTTTCTAGCTAGTTCTCTAGATACCAAAGAGGTATACACTTGGAGTGCGTACAGACATATATATGACAATACAGAATTTTATAAGCATCATCATCTTTCCAGATTACTAGATTTTTTCAAGGGTCAATAGGAAAATGAAAAAGAAATTTTATGTAGTCTGTGTCCAGACAAAAACAGAGAGTTTTCCAGACTTTTTTAAGTATCTGTATAACTGAGCCACTTTCTGCAGCAAGAGAAACTGAAGTTGGCAGACAGATTAAATATGCAATACTGACATAGAAAGATTCCATAATGCTGTTGCATCAACAGCATGTCGAGTATGGTAAGACGGATACAGTATTATTAATGGCAACATGAGGCACTGGAGTTTGCTATTGATTTTAGTAGTGAAGATGAACAGCTCCACATTTTTCAGCATTCAAGATTTTCTTCTTTTCCATCAACCATGGAACAAGAAGTAACAAATCCTTTCAAGAACAGAAGGTAGCTTATGAACAACTAAAATGCTGGAGGGTCAGGCAAACTACTAGTCATAAGAGGTGGTCTAAGCTAGCTCCCCCCAGGCAGATTTAATACTGCCTGTAACATGGTGTAATGTGGTGCACTTTGTAAGTGAAAAAAATCACGCCGCAAAAATATCATGCTTAGAAGGTGAATAAGAACAAGAAAACTTGCCAGTGTCTACTGAATGGCTGAAATATTTTCATGGTGTAGGAAATTATCCCATTCACCCTGGCACAAGTGAAGAGAGCACGGGACATTAACATTTAAATGGGTGGGTAAACATCCTGAATCAGTTTCAGTATAAATTCCAGCTACAGCATGGCATCCTTTGGTGATCTCCATTTCACTTCTGTCTTCATCCCTTTCACCAGTTAATCCAGATAGAAGAGAAACATGCACTAAGGAACTAAGGAACATTAAGGAAATACATGGATTTCAAAAGATCATGGAAGGAGAGTAAGTACAGCATATTCTGATTCATAGGTAAAACCAACTTTTCCTTCTGCCTTTTACTGTATTTAAAAGTTAATAATGGAAATGATTTGCCAAATGCATTTAGTCTCTGACAGGGACACATATGTGATCTTCTAATTTACAGCTTGCATGTACAGATGTTCACACTTAGTAAAAGGATTCTTAATAGCATTTTAAAATTAAATGTGTGTTGATAATGGGTGTTTCAAACCCAAACAACACAGCAACTAAACTGATAAATGTCTTCATGCCTCACCATGCCTCATGGTCTAACAACATTTTTATAACAGATCAAAAAAAACCCCTGCACTTCAGTTGCATGTACACAAAATAAATGTTATTAAAAAAAGTCTGAATGAAAACTTTCATTAATTTTTCTGTCTATGATCTGATTCCAAGTTGAAACATTTAGATTGCTACTAGGTTTATGTAGCCGAAAGCAGAACCACAGTTTGTTCACAGACGTTGCTTGCTGTCTGCAATTTTTTTATCCCTTTGCAAAACTTTGAACCCCATCCAGCTTTGACACACTGCCTCTTCAGTTAATAACTATCAAGTTTCCCCTTGTCTCCTGTCTACTTTTCTTTGAGGCAATTGCGCACTCAGCACCCCGAGATAATAACACACATCTATAAGATAAAAGCAATGGCATTAATGTAATTGTCTGCCTTTCTCTCTTTAGCCTAATCTTTTTTTTCCTTCAGTTTTGACTGCCTCTGTGACACCTGTTTTTGTCTCCTCTGATCCTACGACAGGTTTTCCGCTGACAAGGTTTTTGCCTGACAGAGATTCTGCCAGACAAGAACATAATAAAATATGAAGAACTGCTTGTCAGAGTTTCTGCCAATGCTCACATGAAATAGGGAAAAAAAAAACCCTGACTTTTTTTTTTAAAGGGGCCCTGTGCTTGTCGCTTTTGGCCTGTCAGGAAAACAGCCTCCCTGGCCAATTCCTGCAAGCCAAACAGGTGTTTTCTTTTATGTTTTCCTTCTATAGAAAAAAACTTTTTCTTCAATAGTGGAAAACATATTTACAGATAAAAAAAAAAAAAGACCCCAAAATGTTTTTTCCTTACTTCTTGCTTGTAAAATGAAGGTTAGACCTAACTTTGTATACTGGTACCTCATGAACATGTTTTTAATTCAGAATTGACCCCTTAAATAAATAAATAAACTGGTAGGCTTTTTCTGCCTCCTCCTTCTTAATAGCTAATGTGTTCAAAGGAACAAGCTGTAAAGGACCCTTATTCCAAGTTCTCAGGAGAACATCTGGGTTACTAAACATTTCCTGCCTGGACATACTGCATGAATGAAGACACCTGACTATGGGGACCATGATAGGGAAGATAAGACAGAGCCTCTTCTCTTCTGTGGGATTTGGACCTTGCAGTCCTCTCCATCAGTGTGTGCATTTGTGCCTATGTGCAGGACTTCAGCACTGATGATTACCCTGATGAAGAAACATGTGTACATTAATCCTGCGAGCATCCCAACCCGCAGCTGCTTTTGTGTGTTTTAGTATCATCTGTCACCTCTGTAGAGACAGCAACTATTGATCAGTCCATGATGTCGTGGCCCTGAGTGCACTAACTGGCCTTCATTGTGCTGGCCAGTCTCTTTGAAGATCTTCACCCTGCGTTCTCAGACTATGGTTCCAGGACCCCAGCTCAGGCCTGGACCTTCATTCCCTACCTAAGATACATTGTAGAAGTGCCTTTCTGTAGTCCTGTCTTCTAAATGACCATCAGACACATGTTACAGCCTGGTCTTCAGCCCTCTCTCTGGCCTCACCTTCTTTTGTTCCTGATCTGACTTATTAACTTGTCATGCCAAAGGTTGCCGATGGACCCAGTTACCAACACATTGTTCATTCTACTGTGGTCAGGCCTGGAGGAACTGTGCCAATGGTGCAGGGATGGCCAGTGCTACAGTTGCCCTTGACTCCTGGCTCAGACCTCTTTGTTGGGCAGCTCCACTTTCGCCACTCCTCAACACATGGATTGACAGTGTCGCTACTGAAACCTACAATTTATAATGGAAGCCACTAAATTAATACAACTCTTCCCATTACCTTGACTAGTCATTCATCTTCTATCTTTCCTATCTCATCTCCAAAGCCAAATGCCCCCTTCCTATCTGCCATTAACACCTTCTTAAAAATATTCTCTCCCTTAGTAAAGATGAGATAGGAGGTACTATGTATCTTAATGGTCCTAATAACATCTGCTTGACATACTGTATACAGTGAGACAAAATTGCATTTGGGAGTCCTGGATTGTGGTCTGGGTTTGGTAGATTTCCGTCTTAATCCAAATGCACCTCAAGTTCCATTAACTATGATTTTTCCTCAGAGGTCAGTACTGGGACCAGTGCTGTTTAACATCTTTGTTGGAGACATGGACAGTGGGATTGAGTGCACCCTCAGCAAGTTTGCCAATGATACCAAGCTGTGTGGTATGGTCAACACACTGGAGGGAAGGGATGCCATGCACAGGGACCTGGACAGGCTTGAGAGGTGGGCCCAAGTGAACCTCATGAGGTTCAACAAGGCCAAGTGCAAGGTCCTGCACCTGGGTTGGGACAATTCCAGGAACAAATACAGGTTGGTAGGAGAATGGCTGGAGAGCAGCCTTGAGGAGAAGGACTTGGGTGTGTTGGTGGACTAGAAGCTCAACACGAGCTGGCAATGTGGCTGGCCACAGAAAGCCAACTGCATCCTGGGCTGCATTGCCAGCAAGAGCAGGGAAGTCATCGTGCCTCTGTACTCGGCACTGGTGAGGCCTCACCTTGAGTACTGTGTTCAGTTTTGGGCCCCTCACTACAGGAAAGACATTGAAGTGCTGGAGCGTGTCCAGAGGAGAGCCACCAAGCTGGTGAGGGGTCTGGAGAACAAGTCCTATGAGGAGAGGCTGAGGGAACTGGGCATGTTTAGTTTGGAGAAGAGGAGGCTGAGGGGAGACCTCACTGCCCTCTACAACTACCTGAAAGGAAACTGTAGAGAGGCGGGGGTTGGCCTCTTCTCCCAAGGGAATAACGACAGGACCAGAGGAAATGGTATGAAGCTGCGGCGAGGGAGGTTTAGATTAGATATTAGGAAGAATTACTTTACTGAAAGAGTGGTCAAGCACTGGAACAGCCTGCCCAGGGAGGTGGTGGAGTCACCATCCCTGGAGGTATTTAAGAAACGTGTAGACATGGCTCTTCAGGGCATGCTCTAGTGCCCGGGATTGTTGGTTTGTGGTGGGGTGTTGTGGGTGTGGGGTTTAGTTGGTGGGTGCTTTTTTTTTTGTGTGTGTGTGTGTTTTTTTGTTGTTGTTGTTGTTATTTTTTTTTGGTTTTGTTTTGTTTGCTTGTTTGTTTGTTTTTGTGTGTTGTGGTTTTTTTTTTTTTGTTTTTTTTTTTTAATGTGGTTGGACTCAATGATCTCAAAGGTCCCTTCCAACCACTAATATTCTGTGATTCTGTGATTCTGTGATTAAAAGAAGTGTGGCCAGCAGGTCGAGGAAGGTAATTCTACCCCTCTACTCTGCTCTGGTGAGACACCACCTAGAGCACTGCGTCCAGCTCTAGAGTCCTTGGCACAGGAAGGACACGGACCTGTTGGAATGGGACCAGTGGAGGGCCATGAAGATGATCAGAGGGCTGCAGCACCTCTCCTATGAGGACAGGCTGAGAGAGTTGGGATTTTTCAGCCTGGAGAGAGAAGGCTCTGGAGAGACCTTATAGCGGCCTTCTAGTACCTAAACGGGGCCTACAGGAGAGATGGGGAGGGTGGTGAGGCACTGGAACAGATTGCCCAGAGAAGTTGTGGGTGCCCCATCCCTGGCAGTGTTCAAGGCCAGGCTGGATGGGGCTTTGAGCAACCTGGTCTAGTGGGAGGTGTCCCTGCCCATGGCAGGGGGGCTGGAACTAGATGATCTTTAAGGTCCCTTCCAACCCAAACCATTCTATGGTTCTGTGATTCACAGAAAGTCTGTGTTGAAAGGGATTTTTGCAGACTGTCTGGTGCAGCATTCTATTGAAAGCAGGGGCTCAGATTAGGTTATATCTGGCCCTGTCAAGATGAGTCTTTTATATTTACAGCGGGGGTAATTCCACCACTTCTCCAGGCAACCTATTCTGTCACTTTTGCAGCCTTGAAAGCTGTTATGAAAATGCAACAGGCATTGCCCACCTGTTAACATCATTCTGTTTGGATGGAGGACTGTGTTGTAGAGGCATTTCACAAAGGCAAGCCAAGACCTTGGTGGTGTTTCAGTTTAGGTTGTAATTCTGGTTCAAGCCTATGAAATGTTTTCCCACATGTGCTAAACCACCTCACTTTTTCCCAGGAAAACCTTCTGTCCTAAAGTTTCTGACAGCTGAAGATGTTCAGACTCTGGGAAGACTGGTTCATAGAGCTAGTTCTACCATTCATAAACATCAGTCTTTCCCACTCCAATTCATGTACTGTAACCATTTCACAAAGCTCTTGTTAAATATACTTCAGAAAAATTGACTGTAATCAATTAGAATATAATTAGAGAAGTCTTTGAGACTCGTGTTATACATTTCTTGTGTTATCTTTTCTATTTCTAAAATCCAGATGGAAATGGGATAATAAAGTAACGCTATTGTCTGCTAAATTAATCTGGGGCAAGCTTCCTCATAATGCTACAGCTCAAATTGAAATTCTTCCTAGTAGGTAAAGAAAAAAAATATGTTTTTTCCATTGAATTTCACATTTGCAAAACAGAAAGCTGAGGTAAAGTTACCCATGGTATTATTGTTACTTTGTAACATCTGAAAGCAGTATGAATTTTTTATTCTGGCAGTCAAATCACATTTTAACCTTATGAAGCTATATGGAATGGAGTGGTAGGGTTTGTTTCATTTAGAGCTCTTTCAATTTGTGTTCTGCTTAACCCAGTGAACTCTAGTTAATTAAGATGTTCCTATAAACAATTAAGCTTCTTGTAGGATCGTTAAGAAGATATAAAATTTATGATGTAATAAAGTGTAATAAAATGATAAAGTGGTTAGCACATCACAGCAATTCATGTGCAGCAGCATAGGTGTTAAAAGAGACAAGTAAGCAGGTACTGCTTAGCACCTAAATGCCCTGGAGAATTGTGGATGCATGTTGCAGAAGTCCACCACTGCTGCCCCATAAATCCACTGGTGATTTCTACTCTCAGGTCCCGCAGAATTTATCCTGCTCATCTGGGAATCAAGCAGCGAGCACCAGACACTGTTTTGCTCCTATCTGAAGCTATGCCATGTAGTGAATTTCCTATCACCACACTTAAGGGGGCCAGATCAAGGGTTTTACTGACTACATTTCCAAAAAGCAGTCTCTACCATGTCTAGAAAGAAGAATTCCAACTACTAACTAAAATATAATTGCTTTTATTGTCTTTGTTCCACCTTGCACATAGCAAGTCTATTTTTTTTTTCCTTACTGGATTCTCTCTTTAAGAGGAAGGTGTAAGACATCATTGTCCAAGACATCTCCTAGCATTTTATCCTATGATATTGGGTGTACTACATGGGATGTAAAATGCAAATTCAGTAATGACGGGCACCAAGTAACAGTATCGTGCACTTTTGAAATACCTTTAGTCTAAACCTCTCTGGGCATTTTATAGCTAGTCAAGGGAGATCATAGCTGTAACAGAGGCCTTATACATATTTCAGAGTTGCCAAGGAGTATCTGATGGTATTAATGCCAGTTCTGTGAGAGTACAAAGCGTGATTAGTTAATGAGAAGTTTTTCAGACAATAAAAGATTCACAATGAGAAAGGGCTTCACTTCGAGATGTGAATATAGTTCAACCAAGCAGAAAAGTGCGCTATGTTTCAGAATGGGTCGTGGTCTGTTTAGGGCTTACCAGGCACTGAAGCAGTCCTTAGCTGAATGTTTAATATCTCATCAGGGATAATCTCACCTGACTCTATCCAAGGGACATTGGCATATTCAAACCCAGGGCTGTGAACCAATAAAGTTGGAGAGAAGGATAAAGGTCTACCCTCTTCCTGACTGCATTAAGATGTCCTGGGGGTGGCAGGGAAGAAGAGAAAAAAGCTCTTAATCTGAATGGACCCCCAGGGAAATCCAAGGAGGTGTAAGTATATGTAAGTTAGACCCTGTGGTTTACCCCCAGGGAAAAACTTACTCTACACCTGAGGATGTCAAATTTGCATGAGGACCAAAGCCTTGACCTTATGGTTATGTAAGTATCAGCTGAACAAGGATGGAAAAGGAACACTTTTTATTTGATCATGGGGCAACTAAGTATTATTTCCTTTCTGTCACTTGTGTCTCATAAACCTTTGAAACAATATTATTTCTCTTGGATCCCCTAATACTTGGATATTCTCATTTGATTTTACCTCAGCTTCACTTGCATTAAGGGTGATCTTGAGTAACCCAAAGCAAACACTACATCACATAATTTCTACCAATGTGGCTCGCTTTAAAACCAAATACTGGGTCAGAGTACCCACAAGATAAGAGAGTGCATCTTCTCTGTGCTGCATTGGCCGCTTTGGGAATTGCTGCTGAAGGGAAGCAAAAAGGGATGGCATCGGCAGAAGGGGGGACTTAAAAAAGTGTTTACCAGTAGTCAATGTTAATCAGGTAAGGTTCCTGGAAGCAACTGAGTAATGAAAAATATGCCTCAGCCTTCAGGGTCAAAAGGAAGTTATAACAGAGGGATTAAAATTATTTTGTCAGTAAAAGACAGGAAAAGCCAAGCTAGATCTAAAATAGTTTTACTTTAAAAGTCATGAAGAGCTAGCCTTTGTTATCAATGAGTTGTAGATAATTACTTTGCTAAAAATCTTTATGTAACTTAAAAAAAAAGAAATCCATGATGTTCTCAAGTTATTTTAAAGCATTTTAAATAATAAAATAAACTGAATAGAAGGAAACAAGTATGTTTAGTATGCTAAAATTGTTATTAGTTTTTATATCCTATGGAACAATACAAAAATAACCCAATTATTTTACCAGTATAAAGAGGACTACATTTCTCCTTTCCTTTTTCAGTATTTATTGTCTGCTATCTCCATTTTTAAGTAAATAACAACATGGCAGTTGTGCCAGCTTTTGGAGAGAGACTCTAAGATCTGTGATGTGGTTTTGTTTTGTTTTGTTAGAGATGATCTTTGACTTTGCAAACCTGCATTCCTTTTACTTAACAGCTTTGGCCTGAAACAAATATAGGAACCCTGCTGACTTTTATTCCAACATAGCACTTCTCTTCCTTCCTGCTTCATTCCCATGCAGGCCACATTTAGTATCTAAACCTTCCTCAAGGACCAAATCCTTTCAGCAACCTCAGGGTAAGGGAGAGATGCAATTTCTAAAATTTCCAGATCATTCTTCTGTTTCTTTTCTTTATTTATTTACCCCTGTCCTTCCTTTCTTTTGTTGTCTCTTCATGTTTCTTTTACCTGACAATTTCATGAACTCCAATGTAGGAATTCAGAAAACCCAACCATTGTTAATAAAGAAGTCACAGTCATGTCATGCATCTGACTTTGTGACAGAGCATTCTCCATTTTTCTAGTGGAGGTAGTTGTTTTCATTGTTAGTCTCTTTTACAACAAGCTAGTACATGCACTATATAAATACTAGTAGCAGAAAACTTCCTTCACAAGGTGAAAGTGTAACCCACATGGCAAGTCTCTGAGCATGAGTATTCACTGGATGGCAGCTTTTAAACTTAAAAAGAGTAATGGATTTGCCCTGTGTAACAAAATCTCCTACTTACTGTCATCTTCATTAAAACTGAGAGGAACTTAATCTCAACGGTAATGGAGAAAAAGCCTGGCCAAGTCTTGGACTGGAGATGGGGCCATCTGTGGCCTCACCATACCTCAGAGAGGTACTAAAGCATACTTGAATAAAAAGTCCAGCACCGAGCTGTGCTGATTGGCATGATGCAGATGAAAAGACATCAAAGATCACTAGACTACGGATCAGCTTTCTCTGAGAGAAAAAAAAAAAGGAAGATAGACAGCAAAAATGTTCACAGGATACTTTATTTCCTAGAATAGATTGAACAGTGTGAAATTCAGCTAGTCTAAGAACACAGAGTATACCAAAAACACCTGAAAAACATGCTGCTGCTGTCTGATTGAGTTTTACCAGCAATCAGTTTGAGGGCAAGACAGAGAACTAGTATTTCTAAATTTCTGACTCTCTTTGAAACAAAGTGACAATGATTTCAGACAAACAAAAATATTACTATACTGTGGTTTTTTACATCCCTGTGAAGTCTGAGATACTGAAATGAAAATAAATAGAATGAACATCATAAATAATAGCTTTAGCCCACTATGACATCTGTCACCTTGGTACACCCTTTTAGAGCAAAATGGTTATGAGAGAGGGTAGACTGTAATTCCTATAGATACTGCACTGAGCCTTTTGGTCTGTTGGACTAGGTATAATAAAGGTATTTCTGCTAGCAGTACGGTAGTTGCTATACTGACATCAATGACAAGCACACAAGGCAAAATGCGAAGTCAATGAAATCAACACCTTTTTACTGCAAAATTGCTTAATTTCTTTCCTCATAGGCAAAGATATTTCTGCTAGGGGAAGTGGGTGGCTAACAAAGTGGGGCTTTCTTCATTATTTCCAATAAAGTTTGAATAAGTGATTTTTGTGCTAAATCTAGTAACATGTCATGACTATTTTCATAGAATAGTATGTTACTTTTAGTACAACAAAAATAACAGGAGAAGCAAACAATTCAAGCACTTAAGAAAGTCCTAATTTTTTGCAGTCATCTTACTCCTACATAATTTAAAAGCCACGAAATAGCTATTGCCTATGCTAAAGTAAATTCTGCTTAAAAAAAAAAATCAACTATTTAGATTTTAATAAGATTTCATTTTCCACCATATGGACTATACAAAGTATCTTACCAATTAAAAAAAAAGAAAAAAAAAAAAAAAGAACGAAAAACATCTAACTGTTATCTGTTTGATGGAGACCTAGGAAATGACTTATCCAATTTAAACCATTTAGGTTTTTTTTTTAGAAAATAAATACCGACGCAAGCTGACAATATGAAAGACAGGCTTCAGCTGAAAACAAATTAAAACAGTCTAGTTATTCAAATCCCTTAAAACATCCAGAGATTCACATCAGCAATAACTCGTTCTCCATTACACACGGCAGTACTAGAGAATGCTGCTGTGCTCTATGCAGCTTTTGGCTTCAGCCTTAAAAATACCGGTGGTAGGATTACCACTGTAGCACAGGGGTGCAGGGTCAAGACTCGATAAGCTGAACTTTTGCCAACAGAAACATCTATCTTGCCACAAAATAACTTCTCTGATGAATCTGTTCATATATTGACAATCCTACTCTTGGCAACTCCAAGGAGAAGAAATTGAACATGTAGGAAACCTTCCCTTTCAAGATGTGTGCAGCTCATTTTAGGTAAGGAAAAACATGAGAAAGACAATGGAAGCAGGAAAAAAGAAAACACGCCAGCAGCTGCTATACGCAATAACATTGTGGTGGCTGTATGCCTTTTCCTCCTCACTCCAAGAATTCCAACGTTTTAAATGGTAGCTATTAACATGAATTAACTCTGCAGATTAGTCAAGTACAGCATGAGAAGACTGCAGTTCTAAGCTATTTTGGATCTATGCAGTTAATTATGATTCTAGGTTATCAGACTGAATAAGCACAGTACTTCCTGTTGGAAACACCTATTCTTTGATAATTACATTCAGTAAAGTACTACACCATGTGTCAAGGTGCTGAGTTGAAATTCATTAATAAAAATCAGAAGGAAAACCTTTAATTAAAGCAGAAGGAAATACTATTTGCATTCAAGGTACAACTTATGAATGTACCGTGCTAACGGTTTAAAGAAAATAACTTCTGAACAGCAACCTGATTCAGTCACTTTGAAATCCAGGTGCTACAGTGCAATGAATTGATCAGTTTCCTGAATGCTGCCCTCAAAATCCCGGAGAACAGCTAAGATCAAGAATTGAAGCAGATGCATCATAGTCTCCAGGAAGTAAATTATAAGCCTGTGCTTTGACTATGTATATGAAACATACATCTGACGTGTCTCACTCTGCCATAAAATGTAAATACTCCAGATGAATATACACAGTGTACTAAAAGAAAAAAAAAAAAAATCAGAGCATTCTTCACTTGGTGCAGCAGTAAAACAAACCCTTTGTAATAATATATAGCTATATTAAGTTTTCTATTTGGAATGTTAGGCACTCAGGTATGGGAGCAGGTGGTGTATCCCTAATTATCACATTTACCTTTCAACTTTCTGGATTTGTAAAACAGGAACATTTCTATTATACACACTGTGGTAATCTCAGATTACCAAATTCAACTACCTCACAGGGAAGAATTTATCAGGAAAATCTGATCGCACTTTTCTAACATGTACTGGTTAAAAAGAAAATGCAGGATGCCTATATTCCAGAATATAAGTGCTAGACTCCTAATTTCTATTACTCAACAGAAGGACAGCCTGGAAAATAGCTAGTCAAGTCTTCCCTATCTGTGGATCAGTAAAACCTCAGATGCTGATTCTACACAAAGCCAGAAGCATGCCTGAACTATCCAAATTTTGTGAGGTTTAGTGATCCTTCCAAGAAACGTGAGTCTGGTTATACTGTAACTGAAGATATCTTTCTGGGAATTAGGAGGAGCAAAAACAAGGTGTGCCCCTACAGAATCTAGTATGTAATAAATCTGCAATCAGCTAGGTAGGGTATTTGTAGGCAGGCTGTATACATTACTATACAGTGACACAGCACTGTATGGTACCTACATTCCTGCTTTCCTATCCATGTTGTGAATGTTTTAAAAACTTCTCTGACAGTCTGTGCTGTTGAATTTGTTGAGCATTCACACTTCCATATGTCAGCATATTCAGGCACAAATACACACAGACATGAACTAAATAGAGATCAAGTGCATCTTACGAGGGAAGTACTAAGCTTCCACCTCAGGTCTCTTCAAAATAAAATAAAGTTTATATAATGTAACCCACAGAATTTCTGGCAGAAGTGGGGAATGAAGACTGTGCTTGCTCAGATGCCAATAGGCTAGGCCATGAGAAGAAATCTCCAACGTTAATTTCTTATGTAAACATAGTAATCTTTCTCTCTCCACCCCCCCTTCTTTTTTTCCCTTTTCTTTTATCTTCTTTGATTTTCTTTTCTTTACATTAAACCTTTTTGGGTATCCTTATTTGCCTTCTAACTGTGTATATAGCTCTTTGTCTCTCGTGCATAGCTTCATGAAGACTGTCAAGAAAAAAACAACAACCAAACACACAAAATAGTAATGGATAAATAAAATGGATGGTCTAGAAGTGTATTTTGATGCCTTTATATAGGATCTGGGCATTCTAATCCCTTCTTTCTTTCTTTCTTTAGCTATTTAAGCATCAGAAGAGAGGTTCAACTCACAGATCACATATGCACACTTTTGTTGAGCCATACAGGATACACTTATTTCATTCTGACATCTAGGCTCTGAAATTTTGACTTTGGTATGTTTGAATTTTCATTAGGCTCAGTGACTCATTGGCTGATGCTTCTTTGCAATACAAACTCTGCTGTGCAACTATACTATAAACTTTTTGCCTTTCTGCTAAATCCTGCTAGAACTACATTATTTCCTGGAGGCTAGAATACTCTTTTGAGCTGTACACAAGCTGTTGAACTCTGGTGGCACTTTAAGCTGTTGCCAGAATAACAGACTCTCACTTTTTCATCTTAGAAATTGCTGTAAAAAAAAAGCACATACAGTAGACACACAGGCATGTACAGACAAATAGATATCACAACTGTCTATATCACTCCAGCTCTTAGTATTTAAAGACACTGGGAAAGATGGACAGAATAGACCAGACAAGTCTGGAACAGACATTTCTTACCATGTGCCACCCATCCATGTTTACACTGATCACAGGTTCTCAGGTTAATCTTCCCTGGCTGAAAACATTCACATGTGCAATTTACCAGTGTACAGCGGATGGCCTGGAAAAAGAAAGAGAAAACACATATTAATGTCTTTCTTCCTTCTTGTACAAATTTGTTGTGAGTGCTAGAAGGGTATTACCTGTATAGCAAAAATCAGCCTTCTAACATTGAAAGCATTGCTCATTCTTTTAAGTAGAGAATCATTTTCTTTCAAAAACATACATCAGTATCCCTGAGCAATGAGAATTAAAATGCTTATTCAATAATAACATAGTCTGTTGTCCCACGGAGATGAATACATTCCTAAAGTCTTTAAAAGAATTGCTCTATTTCCTTTAGGAAAAAAAAAAAAAAAAAGTGGTAGGATGAGGATTCTGTAGGTGTTCTACAAATTTCCTGGTTTTGCATCAACTGCCTGAAGGAAAATGTTACTAGTGATGTCTTACAACAACAGCATATCACCCTGATTAAAACCAAGAATATAATGAGGAAATAAAAACATTCAAAAAGGAAAACTACAGATCTATTTCCCCTTTCCCCATGGCATCCAAAGGTGATTCTCAAGTTTCGTTTTTAGGGTTTACATAAGATACAACTACGCCACAGAAAGGAGTCATGCATTTGATGTGTTCCCAAAATAGGGTAAAATGATCAAGGTACAAGAATAGGACTGGTTCATAAAACATCCCATAACTTTTCTTTGCATCTATCACTTTCTCCAATGTCTAGGCACAGCCCTTTACCTCTTAGCACTCCCTATTGCTCAAACATTTATTTCTCTGTCTTGCAAAAGATGAAAATATTTCAAAGCAGTGATGCTAAAACTCCAGTCCCATGCAGAGATCTAAAATTTGCCTACAAAATACACCTTATTAATATCTCATCTTCCTTTTTAAAATTATTTTTAAAATTACATAGGTTTACTTTAACAGGGGCTACCTATGTCCACAGAAAAGTGAATATAAATTGAATGAGACTCTTTTTAATGTGCAACAGACATATGTTTTTAAATAGTGCAGAAGATGACCTGTGAACTTCAAACTGCTAGTAATAAATTTATGGCATGCATTTAGATGTAATTTGCATGGAGATTTCTGAGACAGAGAGGCTTATTCTGATCATTCTCAGATTAACAATCTACTGTAACTACCAGAGCTGCCAGGAAAAGATATCTCTATAGATTTAGATGCAATCAATGATTACTTGGGGGCTAAGGTGGGGGAAGGGTGCTTGGTACCTCTGGCCGCTGAGATACTGAAGCATTATGAAGGCTCTTGCCTTTTCCAAACAATTAACATACACACACACACACACTCTTTTCATACAAAAAAAGTATTACCCTAACTATATTGTCATAAAGAAAATTACATTTAACTTTAGCTTGGCCAAGCTAAATTCCTTGGTTGCTGACAATTAAAAAGGTTCAGAGTTATTTTAAATGCTTTATCTATTTACTTATCTCTCTGCATCAGACAGCAATTTAAAGCCATTTATAGTTCATAGATCCACTGAAAATCTGTATTTCTCTGAAAAATTTCTGGTACAAAAGTCCCTTCTCTTTCCTATCCTACCTGCACTTTTACTATCTTTTACTCTAAAAAAACCTAATAGGGAAAAAAAAAATCCTGCTCTATTATGCCTGACACTTCAGGGCCTCAGTCCCAATGTCACCTGTCCAATTACTCATTAGCTAGGTTATAAAACACTGCTGTATGTATGTGTGATTAAAAGAATTAGTAATATGAAATATAAGGGTATCAAAGAAGTGCTGACCATGCAAGAATAATATATGTGTTTGTGGGTTATGAGAAAAAAATTCTCCTGAAAGGTCCTGTTTCATGTTCAATAGTTTATTGACTCAGTAATATATCAGGTCTCCTCTGGTCAGTAATGGTGTTCTTTCTCTAATATGTTCATTAATTAATGAACTCAGTAATTAATTGTACTGCAAGAAGAGCTTACAAAACGGTATTCTTATTTTACCATAAAAGGTTTCCTCACATTCACCACCTTTTTTAAATCTCTGCAGCAGTCATGCACATTTGGTGTATTTTATGTTATTTTGTCTTGTTCATCTGTCACTTACAGTACATATAATAGCAGTAATACAGTGTATGTACACATACTAGATGAAACTGTGTCATTTGGTAGAGCTGCTTTATTAAGGCTCATCATCATTTCCATTAGAACCCTACCTATTTTTGGCATAGAGGTTAACAGGTTGCCTGTAAAAATTGGATTCAGCTTGAACCTGAAATACAATGTTTCAGCCTAAGAGTGAGTTTTATTACGTACATTCAAAAATGAGCCATTTAGCCATCATAAATTATAAGACAGGGGGAAAAAAGTTTAGAGCTTTCATGTTTCTTTTCCTCTTCCCTGAGTTAAAGAGAGTCTTGATCATGTAGAGTTTTGAAGGAGATTAACTAATTAGTAAGATTTCTAATTTTTATACATACCTCCCCAAAAAATCACACAAAGTTTTCAGAAAATGGAAAATGTTGAATATTGACAATCTCAAGTAGAATCTAGTCTGTACTTCAAAGATTCCTTTTTCACTTTACTAAGTTAATCCAGAATCTTTGTAACTACCTCAGATCACAACAATATCCAACATGAAACCAGCGTAACTTGGCGGAGAGAAGATTCAAAATGCCAGGAATACTGTGTGCTCCTACACACACGGATGGAACATTAACATTCATTAACACGAAAGAAAGCATTGTCTTTAAAGACCTTCACATTGCAACCAACATATGTAATCAGCCTTGCAAAGATATGCACCCGAATTATTAACAGCATCTTTCTACTAGTTTTCAACAGCATTTAGCTTAGGCATACAAGTCACCGACTGCCTGTGCAACACTCTTAGGAATGACCCAGGATGGCAGCAGCAGATAAGCGTGGCGTAGATTCACCTAGGAATCTAAAGCTTCAACGCAGCCCCGCCATTCCCTGGCAGCAGGATTTCAAGTTACAGAGAGAACAGAAGTTCAGTGGCTGGCTGGTGTGTTTGTTGGTAGCAGCGTGGATTGGTGTCACTGTGGTTGGACATCTGTTACCACTCAATTTGAAAGAGGTGGGGTGGGGAATAGGGATAATAAAAAGATCCTGGGTGGGTTTGCAGCAGCTAAATATTGTAGCCGTTGTTCAAACCTGTTAAAAAGTAGGTATAAAAATCCAAGGGTGTATCAATGCTAAACTTTTGCCAGAAAATGCTTCTGAAAGAGTACTGCTAGGTATTCCAGAGGTCATGCACTGTAGTTCTGCCTTCGCGACATATTGCTAGAAAGTTTAAATAATGGGACTCTGTGTACTACACTATTTTGTAGGGAAAAAAACAGAAATTTTTTCTGATTAGGGTTTTCCTCAGAAACTCCTCCAAGAAAGACGGAAAGAAAACGGAAGGGAAAAGAAACCAATGACCATAGCGAGAGGAACAGTAAAATCAAGCACATAGAGGCTCCCCCTGTACCAGCTGATAGGCAACCAGGTATTTAGATGACAGCTTGCAGGTTGAGGCCCTTAAGAAAGCAGCAAAACATGGTTTTCTACAGCTTTTTGAAAAGCGCCACTATCGTCTACCATGCCAGTGGTCTGCAGATAACAGGAGTTCTCAGACATTTTTATAGGTCCCTTCCACTGAGTTCCGAACATAATGCTCTTGCATTTCTACCAAAATCACATTGGCATTTGAGGACCTGTGAAGGAAATGGACTGGATTTCAGGAGAAAGATTTAAAATAGTTTACACAACTGATTCCTTAAACCTTAAAGTAATGCAATTAAGGTTTAAAAGCAAAATACACATATATAGAAGAAGAAATTAATGGTTTTATAATTGGCACTGAAATATTCAGAAATATCTTGCTACTCTCTCTGACTTTACAGTCAGACACCATGAGCACCTTGTAGTCAGAAAAGGATTTCAGTTTGCTTCCCCTTCCCTCCTTCCACTCAACACCTCCCTTTCCACACGGGGACAGCTAAAGATAGATTGAATGCTTAATATTACAGAAGTTCATTGGAGAGCCAAGACTCAAATCCCTATTTTCCAAAGTAGAAGCTCTTTCTCTAGGCACGTCCTTCTTTCCCGCAGTGAGGAATCCAGCCACAGTGTGTTTTCACTTTGAAGCAAAGGGCTGGGGGGAGGTGTCACTCCTGTTCTGGGCTGTCCTGTAGAAGAAAGAAGGCAACTTTGCCTAGTATTAAAGCACACAATCTAGTACACCTATGTGTAAGTTTGTATGGCTGACATTAAAAGATGTTAGACCTGACTTCTGTGGGTTTCCCCCAGACCAAGGATATTCATTTAACATAGTTTGGGTGATTTAATTATATCCAACAAGTAAATATTTTTCACATATTAAGAGGAACAGCCTATTGCAGTAATGGAAAATCAATCTGTCTGGCTCTTTTCCAGAGTTTCCAAGAGATAAGAAGCAATAATGAACGGGATCACAGTATGGGAGAAGCAGAACATGCAAAGAAGAGATATGATTCCTCCTCTGGACTTCTTATAAGTGACCCCAAGAGATGGAGGCAGTTTAAAATGATGCAACATTCTGGAGAGATAGATAAATTTTGTGACTTCCTTTATCTTGAATTTTAATGATAAATCTAATAAAAATTTTTAATGTAACTTGTGATGAGGCTCCAAGAGTCCTGGGAGGTTAAACAGTGTCTTACTGAAATCTCAGCTACATCCTTTTATACAGGTCCTTGCCTTGTCTTTATCATGTACAAAAAAGTGTTTAAGCAATGTCTCCTATCAAACAATCCATGATGCAAGGGATCACTGTGTAACTGAATACATAGCGGACTCAACTATACTCATTCTCTTGGCATGAAGCTCTAGCTACCTGTTTAAAGCATCTACCGTGCATTTATCCTCCAGACCTCACACAACCTAAATCTACTGTTACCAACCACAGGAGCACGAGGCTTGATGATTATTTGGTCCAGTGTTTGTGAAATCTTTTCAGTGAGACTTCAAACCAGCAAACCGGTGCGTGAGTGCAGTTCCTTACAGCTGCATTAAAAACAGTAAGACTCTGCATGAGTATGGACTCTGCATAAATGTATTAGTTAGAAAGGATACCAGAGTTTTTAAACACACATATATGTATACTTAAAATTTAGATTTTCCATAATGTGGTAATTCACAAGTTCTGTATGTTTTAGTAATAAAGGCAAGAACTTTCCATATTTAATTGACAGAATAAATGATCTTGGTTATACTTTTAAAACCAATAACAAGTTCTGGTGGTGTATGTCAATTAATGAAATATTTGGGTGAAGTGATGGGAAGTAT
Source organism: Numenius arquata (assembly GCF_964106895.1). Classification (NCBI taxonomy): domain Eukaryota; kingdom Metazoa; phylum Chordata; class Aves; order Charadriiformes; family Scolopacidae; genus Numenius; species Numenius arquata. The sequence goes on from NC_133616.1 coordinate 36,051,453, forward strand.
TGGAAAAGTAAAAGCAAAAAGCACTTTTTGCAGATTATCTCTCAACTTTAAGAAAAACCCAACCCAACATGTTAAATTCAATCTTTTCTTTCTGCTGTCAAACAGTTTATAAATACCCAATACCTAATTTTCAACTAATATTTTATTGAAAGTGAATAACGCTGTCATTGGAAGAATAATTTAAAGCCGTACAGTAGTTGGTCTCGAGACATGACGGCACATCAAAACAAAGTTAATCAGTCAAAGTTAAAGTCTGCCGTTGCTGCATGTTGACTCATACGAATCAGCAGACAACAGGTAAGTCCTGCAAGTGCTACAGCATTTTTTTCACTGAGTGTCTTCTCTGTCATTAAGCTTTTCTTACTGTTGCTTTGTTATAATGTGAAGAATATAAAATGTGTCTACATAAATAAACACTATTGCTTAGTGCAGGATTGTACCATAGTACAGTTTCAGGTTCTGGGTTTCTTTCTTTCTTTTTCAGTGCATATATTATATGCTCTGTAAACAGCTCTTAGAAAATCTGTCACTTCTTTGCTACTTCAAGAATCCTAATAATTTTTTTTCTCTCTTGTCAATTAAGTATTTCTTTAAAAGACCACAGCATAAATTCTGCTGTGTAAATGGCAAAAAGATCCCGATGAAATTATACTATTTTTAATAATATATGGCAATCAGGAATACAACAGAGTTTGTTTTAAATTAACACCAAAAGGAGGATTATTTGCATACTGACATTTAGGAAATGCACAATGTGACCCACCTATAGTAAGCCTGCTGTAATTTCCAAAGTATATTTTCACTTCTAAGAACAAAGGAAAATTGAGGTGGAAGTGCTTGCCATACTTTCTACAGAATGAAGAGTATACATGGAGAAGTATTTCTGTCTCTGCAGAGACACCTGTCTCCATCATGTACTTTTGGTACAAGAATGACAATTTTTAAACTCACCTACAATTTTTATACTCACCTACAATTTTCATATGGGTAATTTTGCAGCCAAAACACTGGAAAGAAAGGTGGGAATTCCTTGATTCTGATACTGGATTGGCCACTCCACAGATGCACTGTGTGGCACTGGGTAAGTCACTTAACACTCAAGTTCTAACTGCCTAGTCTGTAAAATCTGGGTAATGATATTATGTAGGATTTTCAGAGATGAGACTAATGAACTGCTCACACAACACAGTGTAGTGTGAGGACAAAAGGTAAAGCAAAAGTATGAAGCATTATTATTTCTCCTCTTGGCACAAAAAGTCTAGCTTTTCTGTTTTAATTACAAAATTCAGGTTGCTTTGCCATTGGAATAATTTTAAATGCGGGAATCACCTAGAGAAAATAACCTTAATTGATAGGTGACTATTCTTACCTTCAATACATAAAGCCTAATAATGCATGCCTGTCCCCCACCCCCCCACCCCCAAACAAAAAAAAACCCAAACTCAAAACAAAACAGTAAGGGGGAATATACTTTGCATTTGAATGGGCTTGAATATTCACGCAATGAAATTTGGCTTCTAATCTCTCTCCCATGCAGAGATACTCAAATATCTTCTGAGTTGTTCACTTCACTGCAGTATTTTATTAGCAATTTCAGATCACACTGTATTAGTATTGTTTCTAACTTGTATTTATTTTCAGTAATACAATTTGAAAGGTACTAATATTGTTGTATTTCTCTGTGGCATTCAAGAAAACAGTTAGTAATACAATATGAAAGAAAGGATGCTAACAAGAGAGAAAGCTGTTAATAGGATAAACCAGCTTTTCCTGGAGCAAGGACAACCTAGCCTTTTAAGCATGTTAGAAAAAACATTTTTAACTCTTCTTGAGAAAGAGCTGGTAAATGAATGGTGAATAAGAAAAGAAGGAAAAAGAATAAAATGTCATTTGTAACATTGCATTTAAGTTAGGAGTCACTCTTCAATTCTACCTTAGATACTTCCAAAAGTGTAAACCTGTGTCAAGAAATGCTACCTAGACTTTTCTAGAGAAAATATATAATTCTGAATAGCTTTGTTATTTTCCAGCAACTTTCTGTAGGCCATGTTCATCCTGATTCTACACTCTCAACTCAGTTCTTCCAACAGGATATTCTACAAAGACTGCAGGTACAATATCACACTATGTTTCTGTAGTATATAAAATTAGCCTGAGGTTCCCAGGCATCAAAGGCAAAGTTGTTTGCACTGAAAAAATTAAGACTGACAAGTGCTTCTTTGCTTAAAATTTGAAGAAAAACACATGGATGATTTAAGAATGAGATCTTCTGTGCCTGAAAGCATGGTAGCAAATGCAGGCATTTGTTCTTATAGATGAAAACCAGATTCATGTTATGAGACCAACACTATCAGTCATTGGAGTTCAGCCATACACTTTGTCAAGGCAATGGCCAGTGCCTGATGGATACCCAACCACAAAGATGGACACACCTGCAAAAAGCCTCACATACCCTTCTCCTACCCATGACTCTTCTAGAGATTAACATTGCTAGCTCCACCCAGCTGCTCACCTCAAATAAGCACAACCACAGTCTCCTTTAGAGGGCACAGGGGTGAGTTGCTTCCACTGGTTTTACTGCCCTGCCCACACTGGACCAAGCATTTACTCCACTCTGGTGAGACCCCACCTGGAGTACTGAGTCCAGCTCTGCATTCCTACATACAGGATAGACATGGACCAGCCAGGGCAGTGACACAAAAATGATCAGGGGGATGCAACACCTGTCCTGTGAGGACAGGCTGAAAGACCTGGGGTTGTTCAGCCTGGAGAAAAGAAGGCTCTGGGAAGAACTTATTGCAGCCTTTCAGTACTTAAAGGGGGCTTATAAGAAAGATGGGAGCAGACTTTTTAGCAGGGCCTGTTGTGATAGGACAAAGGGTAATCGTTTTAAACTAAAAGAGGGTAGGTTTAGACTAGATATAAGGAAGAAATTTCTTACGCTGAGGGTGGTGGAACACTGGCACAGGTTGCCCAGAGAGGTTGTAGGTGCCCCATCCCTGGAAACATTCAAGGTGGGGTCGGATGGGGCTCTGACCAACCTGATCTAGTTGAGGATGTCCTTGCTCATTACAGGGGAGGCTGAATGAGATGACCTCTAAAGGTCACTTTCAAGCCAAACTATTCCATGATTCTCTGTTTCTGAACTGAAAACTGAACAGCTTACTATTTCTACACCATCCCTGCACACAACATTATTGCTTTTATATGAAAACAGAAAAACATTTCCCAAACTGAAAAACTTTATTTAGCCATTGCTAGTAAAAGTATAACCATTTTTCTTTCTATAAACTTTACTGACACCTGTGCAGGGGAAAAAAAAAAAAAGAAATCTCTGCTGGCAACTATATAAGATAAAGTATACCGAGATTCCCACACTGTGCTATCAGTCTTGCTATTCACAACAGAATTCCATTTTCTTACAGAAAATGTGTTCAGAAGTAGGTATGTAAGCTAGTAACATTTGAAACTTGTGAGGTAAAAATTAAAACTAAATAAAGTATGCCACAAAAGGCAATTTTTTATGCAATATCTTAAAAAAGACACGGAGCCTGTGGATGTAGCATGCATGTAGAAGGACATAAACAACATATTTTTGTCACATTACATGGACTATTGGGTCAGTAATCCATGAAAGAAGATTTTATCAATATATTAAAAACGGTTCAAAAAGAATTATTAAAATCTATTAAATCAAATATCAAATCTATTAATCAAATACCTATTCTTCATGTATTTCCTCTCCACAAATTAATCAGAAGATAATGAGAAAGTTTAATGTCTTAAAGGTCATCAGACAAATAACTCATGTTCTCAAGACTAGTTTTGTTTAGTCTCTAGGATTTACAGTCTGTCCAGTAAAAAATACAAAGTGAAAGCATGTAAATATGCAAAAATAACACCTTTAACAGATAAATAAGGAACCTTATAAGAAAAACATAAATGCCCAAACAAAATTATGTTGGCAAAATCAGTAGTTAGATTTTTTTTTTCCACCTTTTTCTTCTGTAAGTTAAAAGAATAAGCAAAATCTGTTTAAACAAAGTAAAATGCAGCATGACTCCAGGAATAGCTATTCCTTTCTGTCTATTTAGTCAGGAATTCTCCTTTAAAAATATCACAAACACATTGTTTATTGTCTAATCTGCTGTTCAGGAAGACTTTACTATTCAGGCTTTTCTCTATCTTCTCTGATATTACTGCTTTCTGGATTGTAAATGATGGACTTTCAATTTGGCCAAAAAACCCCATGGAAAAAAACTGCATTTTAGCCAGTAAAGAGAAATCTGAGTTCTACAGAAGTTACATGAAAAAGTTATAATGAAAGATACTATTGTTTTGAAAATAAGTGCAATGAATTAAAATTTCTTAGAAAAGTCTGAAAATTCTCTAAAAATCTTTTCTATCTCATCACGATCAACACTCTGTACCATGGTTTTAAGTTATAACCTAAAGCAATAACTTCTTATTTAAAATTAATTAAAGACTCATTCCTGCACTGTTCCTTCAGTGGTCAATACTCCGTCAGCGACAAAACTGATACTCTAAGCAAGTAAGAACAAGCAGGCTACACAACCTTCCTTTTTTTTCCTTTCCCCCAAAATGTCGGAGTAACAAGTGAAAATTTTTCTTTTCATTAGATAATGTTGTTCACTAAATATGTATTTATTTTATTCATGCATCTTTTAAATATTGCTTCTTCATCACTTCCCGAAAACAAAGCCATGGAATTTTTGCACAAAGGTTTCCTAACATATACTATATACCTTCAGCTTATGTACAAGAGAGAAGAATTCCAAGTAAGTGTGAAATAGATAAAATGTTTTTCCTTGGCAGAATGGAGCATGATTATATACATAAACACTGAGAGAGAGAGAGAGAGAGAGAGAGAGAAAGGGAGGGAGGCGGGGGTAAGGAGAGGGGGGGAAGAAAAAAAAAATGTTATTGGTTTTCTCAGAAGGATTTTCTTTTATACATAGCTTTATCCTATAATTTTGTCCCTGTTGGGCACACTGCCTAAATTTAAACACAAACAGTCAAGCAATGAAGAAACATTACCACATTTACTGTGAACAAAAACTCCCAGTTGTACAGTGAAATTTTAATACATTTCAACTTATCTCTTTTACTAATGGGGAGAGTACAAACCCTGCAGGAATTCGCTCTGCAAACTGGTAATTACAGTAGACTCACTTTTTTATAATGCATATGTATAGTCAGACACAAGAACCATAGCTGCCCTTTTGATGTAGGTTACAATAGGAATGTATAAAAAAAATTATGAAAATCTACAGCAATTCTAAAGGAATGCATTATTTCCTGGGAAGTTGTCCTTTAGCTATACTCAAGAACACAAATATACATAATACAATATAATAACATATATTTATTTGCTTTTATAAACCGAAGAACAAGCTTTATCAGCCTGTTCTTTTTGTTCAAGTGGTTGTTTTTTTCCCAATGTACAGAAAAAAATCTGCCACTACTGGTACAAAGCTGGAGTTTCCACCCTACGATATCATGTATGATCTCAGAAAAAGATTTTTGTTCTCCCAGGCCTCTTCCTCTGCACAACCTTCAAATTTAAATAGTTTTGATCTTCAAATTTATGTCTCATTAAATCATTATAACACATATTTAAAAGCACTATTTCAATTGCATAGATTTCCAACATACAATGTCCAACTCGGCTAAGGTAGGACATGCTGTGTCTGGCAGAACATGTGTGAAGTGTACACAAAGACAGATTTAATTTAATCCAAGGGGGTGTGAAATCAAAGTAAGATCTACTGCCATTTCATACATCAGGACAATATTTATATTTAATATAATAACGACAAGACAGTTAGTTATATGTCAACTAAAAAAAAGAACAAAGTACACAACAAGTACGGGCCTGCAAAAAATATAGATATTTCCAGGTCCTTTATGGTCTAGACCTTTTTTTTTTAATGCCTATCAACCACATCACTTGATTCTGCAAATACTCATATCCTCACTGTTTACATATACTCATATTCATACTCTCAAGATATAAAGAATTCTCACACAATTCAATAAATAATTAAATCATTGTGTCCTCTTAGTACAACACACACAAAATCATATCAGAATTCCAGTTTCTGAAGTTCCTGTAAACAGGCATATCTTCAAAATTGCCAGAAGAGCAAGGCCTATATTTAGGAATTAATTTTAAAACTGATTTGAGCCAAATGCTACATATTCATCAGTTTGCAACACCCAGTTTGATAGAAACAACATCTGCCTGTCTCTGTTAAGCAGCTTTTGTGTGTTATGTTGGTTGGACAGTAACACGAAACATTTGCAGGTTTCTCGCACTATGGAATAGCATGTTCACAGCTCAAAACAGTCACAGGTAAAGTCTCTAGATCTCCAGGCTTCATTCTCCAAGCGGAGGAAGTTGATATTACAAGGCAACAGTGTAAGTCAGTGTCAATGATCACTTGCAATCACAACTGGGGAATTAATGACCAAACGAAAACTGTAGAAACAGTGATGGGAAAGGTTGTTGTGGTTTAGGCCAGACTTGCCAATGACAAGATGACAGATGCTCTCCCTCACCTCTCACTTCAAGGAGAGGAGGAGAGATACAGATTTACGTGTTTAGAAGGAACTAAACTACCTTAATGAAATATTAATAATAAAATAAAAAGACAATAATGAAATAGATACAACATATACAAAACTGTATCAAGCTCCCAGGATGACCTCACTGGCAGGCCCTGGGAAAGTCCCAGATTTGACACAGCAGCAGACAGGAACTGGATTCTGGATCTGGAGTCAGGAATGCACAGATCAGGATCAAAGGCAGACAAATAGACCGAGTCCTCCTCAGATGCTAGCTCTCTTACGAAAGAGATCTGGCCCCTTTGATCCCTCAGCTTTTATACCAAGCATGAGGCAGATGGGGTGGAATACCCCGCTGGTCAGTTTGAGGTCACCTGTCCTGTCCACTCCTCCCTGCAGGTGCGACCCCTCTATGCTCTTCTGCTTCCGACCCTCCAAGGGGCAAATAACAAAGTTAGCCGACCTCAGTTTTTATAGCAGTAACTATAAGCAAGAGCATCTCTGCATACCGTTCCTTGGCATTAACTATAAACATAGGTCTTATCACTCTGAGAACAAACAGTTTTCTGCACAATACGCTGTTAATTTCAGAGAGTTAGAAGAGGCTTAGCTAAGAAGTAAAATTACTGAACAGAAAGTTAGTTCTGTTTTACCTCAAACCAGGACAAAAGTCTCTCTTGTAAGACTGTGAAACACGCTTTCTATTGAGGTATTATTCAGACTCTTGAAATTTTACGTGAGTATAAAACTTCCATTTCCCTCATTGCTGGGAACTAGCTCACTCACAGATATGTAACACTCTTCTCCAGAGATGGTTGCTTTTATCAATGAAATGATTCTTTCATTAAAAAGTAAGTTGCTAATGACTGTGGAATTACTCCTTCACATATTTTTTTTTAATAATAGAAATCTGGTCTTGACTAAATTTGAAGAGACTCCTTCTCATTCAGAATTAGGGGGTTTGATACAATATGAGCATCAGACTGAGGAAGGGTGCTACACTAGGGTTACTAACAAAAGGCACTGTACTTAATGTGTGTATGTATGGTGTTTTACTCATTCCTACACGAAAGTGAAACCTACAGTGCTAGAAGGAGAGTGAGAAATACGTGTTCTAGCAGGTATACAAGTGTAAACATTCCTCAGAGTAGCAAAATTCATTTTCACAGAAGATAAATGCTGTATCACTTATGGCTCTGACTGATGCAATACTCAGCATGTGCTTAGTCAGCAAGTCTCCAGTGAAAGCATATGGGAGGTAACACAAACTCATCCTCTGAAATTACCTTCACCACTGTGCATAATTAAGGTAACAACCTTGTCACAGCGGTTTCTGTCTGTCTCAGGGTGGGTAGAGGAGATACGCAGAAGCTGAGCCTAGATTTCCAAATGCATATGCTGTGCTAAAACTTCACTGAATTTCTAGATTTCAGAACCAGTGTGGGGATAAACAATAGAAAATATATCCTAGACTAAGAAACTTTTTGGGTAGAAGGCACCAGATCTAGTCACATTTCTAAATGGGAGAAACAATATCTTTGCAATGTATATGCAGCAAGAGTGCTGCTTTCCTCTTCCAGAGTTACACTTTCATTTAATTCCCAAGGATTCACAGAAAAAGAAACTTCCACCAACTTGAAAAGGAAACTGCTCCCTTTTATGTATTGTCACATGCAAAAGTGAACAAAGCCTATTTTTCACAATTTTTAATAATAATAAAAAAAATGATACTAAAATCAATTGCACTAAGTGGGTGTAAAAAGACTGCATCTGAAACAATTGGGTAGAAAGAATTTATCTAACAACAGCATTCCTGATCATTGACAGTGACTCTCATTATTTATTTCTTGACACTTCCTCATTTTCAGTGCTCATTTTAATTTGAGGGTCAGTTTTGGAAAGCCTACAGTACTTTCAATACATGCACAAGTTCTGTGGATCTTGATGTTAAGCAACTTTCTTCTTCCTTACTACTCCTTATTCTTATAACGTTATGTGTAATATTTGATCCCTCATGGGCAGAAAATAAAGAAAACTAATCAGAATCCAGGTGGCTGCGGTTTAAGGAGACAATCCTTAATGTGACCCCAGCCAACATAATGTAAATTGCTGATGGTGAAGCTAGAATAGATTTTATGTTGGCTATACGCCTCCATGCTGAATGCATGTGTTAATTTTATAAACAATTAATGTTAATACAAAACCTAAAAGCAAAGGAATCCATTGGCTTGCAACGTACGCCTCAAATCCTGTTTAAGATGCTGACTTTATTTTAAATAAACTCTGCTTCAAGGGAGAATGGATAAGCCTAAAATGAGGGATGTAGAGGTACTTCATAATCTGTAGAGTTCAGCTGAGTACTGCGCTTGCTGGCACGACAGCGATGTTCTCCCTGTCACTCCCTCATGTCTGCCCCAGAATTCAGGCAGGAGCAAATCATGTCTGTCGCAGACGCTGCACCACAACGACCCTGAGCACCTGCTCGTCAGCGAGTGGGACCAGCAAGGGAGGAAAGCAGGGGAGGGGAGCAGTGTCGGAGAACAGAAACAGTTTCTTTCTTTGCTGTTTATTTATTTAACTGAGGGCTGCCTGAAAATTCTGTATCTGTTTAAAATATAAGAAGCAGTAAGCAAGAAGAAAAATAACTTTTAAGCACAATACCAGGGAGAAGACCAACAAAGTGCAGAAAGCTTACCGCACAGTAGCATTGGTTTTTACATGTGTCACCAGTCCCGTAAATATAATTGTCTCCTGTGCTATAGCTGCATATTTATTGCTATGTTAGGTAAGAAATAACGAACTATAATTTCTCGACCTATCATTTCTACAGGTTTACACGATGTGCATTAACTTGTACAATATCCTGAGATTAAGACTTCCATGTAATCAAGTTGTTAGCTGTTTATACATTTGTGGTGGACTGTAGCCAGCCCATTACCACAGTTTCTGCCACAGTAACTTGCCCGTGAGCAAAAAATTTAAAGCAGGTAGTCAAGAGATGCTATATTTCTTGCTCCTGACCTTATGAATTTAGTACTATTGTCTTGCATAGTTCACAGTAATTGTAGCTGAACTGGGCCAAACGACTACCAAATTGTTTTTAAAAGATCAACATGCCCTCTTCGGGTTTTGCATTTAAGGGGGGGGGTAGGGGGGGGGCAACTGGGGAGAAAATAAGTGATTCATTAGGAAAGCATGTTCATATAGACAAACAGGAACTCTTGTGTTTAAACACAGAATCAGTTTTTCTCCTAATTCTTGTCTTATAATAGCTTATCTTCATCTACCTGTATTTATTTAAAATCAGTCACGGAGAACTCAGATGCTAGACTGCACCCAAGAGAAAAAAAACCCAGCAGCCTAGTAACACAATTTTGTTTACTAAGTAAAACTCATCCATTCAGACACGTGTATTGAGGAGAGGATGACAATAGCTGTACAGTTGTCCCAGGAACAATCAGGCCACCCCATCCAGAAGAATGTATTCTTATATGCTCCATTCAAATCACAGCCACTTTTGCCACTTGACAGCGTGTATTTGAAAACCTGGTTATCTTCTAGATGATTTTGATACCAGGATTAAACACAGTGCTCATTTGTACCTTGTATTTATCAGATCCTGACCGTTCATTTTGATTTGCCAGTGCTCAGCACCTTTAAAAATCAAGCAACACACATCCTCCTAGAAAAAGGAGTGAACTGAATGCATTTAGTGCATTCCCAGCTTCTTTAATGAGGTCTCTCCCAACTTTACCTAGAGGAATACAATATTGAGTGCATGTTTAAAATTTCTTTCATTTTGCCTTCTGCCAAACTAGTGTTAGATCACACTAAGTCTAGCATCAGCTACAGTAATCCTGCTGTTACTCAGTACATAAAGTGCTAAGCGTGGGCTCTGCAAGCAGGAATGCTCTCATTCCCTATGCAAAGACCAGTCTGCAGGCTCTAATCCAGCATGTATACTTATGTGCACATGCTGTGCTTGTGTTAAGCCCTGTATTTATTCCTGTCATAGCACCCAGCAGTTTACTATAGGACAAAACCTACTTTGGTCACCATTTAATATGTAAATGTTTTGCAGCAAATACATACACTGTGCACATTTGTGGAAAAAGCAGACCAGGCTAGTAGAAAGTAAAATGGCTCGGTGTGTGCAAAACACTGGCCCAGAGCCTCTTCCCATTGCAATCAATAGGAGCGTTGTCCTGTTTCACTGAAGGCCGAATGAGCCTGTCATCGTTTTTTTTAACAGCTTTATGAAAAAGAGCCTAACATGATACCCTGAAACTCCGAGAGTATTCTTATATCAGGATGCAGTTTCTAAACTATATATGCTTTCTAGCATACTTCAAACGTATCAGCCCAAGACAGTGAAGGGCAAAGGTATCAGCCTAACTATCTAACAGATGGGGTCAAAATCCAAAATCCACTCTCCGTTCACATTTTGCTGCTCGCATTGCAGTAGGACTGCCCAGAGACCCTTAATGTGGTAACCACCGCAGGTATCAACGGTACCCCTCATTCACAGACATTGATATAGCTGGTCCTCAGTGCCCTTCCTCCCTCAACAAATTCAGCAGCAGCTCTGGTGAGAGCTCCCAGACGGGCTCTTTCTGCCACCCTCACCATCACAAAGACCATTCCCTGAAGCCCCCGCTTTCGTCCACCTCCGCATACACGCATGTCAGCAGCAGCTGTACAGTGAATGCCTGTCTGTGTGCAGGAAGAGTTAAATCAGCACACTCAGCCCTTAATTGCAACTTTTTTTTCCTGTGGGACAAAAGCACAGGCCAGATGGAATGGGTTCCTCCGTCTAGACCTCAGGGTCTACGTGATGGACGACACTAGCATAAAACAAGCATGCACATACAGAGAGGACTAAATTCAGCTCCAAGAAACTCATGTGTCACCTCATTACAGCCAGCGGATTTCCATGATGAAAAGTTCAAGTCACAATGAGACAAATGGGAGACTTTTCTCTCATTTTTGTGAGAGTTCCACCAGGTCATAATTAAAAGGCAACGTTTAGCCTCGCACAAATTAGTGATTGGTAAAACCAAGATCCAACCACAAGCACAGACTCTTTCTCCACTCTGCTTACCACCTAATCCTCTTTGGTGTGAAAACTGGTCTGGAAATTGCATAAAAGCCGCCCTTCTGGTGAGATTTCCAGAGTTTTTGGGTAAGAACTCTGCCAGACATACCACAAAAACAGACTCTGTTACAGTATGTTGATAAGTATGTTTCCACTCCTAGGAAAAGCCAGATGGTCCAGAGGTGTGTGATAGTAATTTCTAAAACCAAAAGATTTTAGAACTCCAGAATTGTTGTGTTTAGTTTGAGTTTAAGGATCCCATTCAGGTCAGTTCCACTATTCAGACTGATTCACTTCTCCCTATTATTATTTGTTTGCCAGCCATATGCTTGCTGCTGTGAAATCCTCAAAAAGAAGAGTTTAACTTCAGGAGTTTAAATGCAGATGCAGAGGGAAAAGATGTACTAAATAGCTAAGAAGGGAGCCAAACTCATGGAATAACTTTTTCTTACCTTTTAAAAAAAAAATAATGAAAATTTTGATCAGGAAAAAAACACATTCAAGCTCTCACGAAATAAAAAATGGACATTCTTTATCAATTCATCTAAATGTAATTGAAGACTTTGAACTGCACACTGGCTTTTGGTATTTCAAAAAGCAGTATTTACATGAAGAAAGTATCATGCCAAAAACCAGGAAGTGATGCTCCATTAATATTCATTACATGCCAACACTCAAAAAAAAGGAAAGAAAATGTAAGCTGCCAAGTTTATTTTGGCAAAGCTGTATGACATGATTTGTATTCAAAGCAAAATTTAGAAAAATGTCTTTAAATAAATGTAAATCCCTTTCAAATTGAAAAAAATACAAAACAAAACCAACACATAAAACAGAAGGAAAAACCACTTCTGAGTTTTAGCCTTTTTTCAATGCTAGACTGTACCTAAGCAGTGATTAGTGAAGTACATTGTCACAAGGGCCTTAGAGCTTGTTAGGTGTACTTTTTCCCATCTTCGTAACAAAGAGCTTGATTTGTTCAGTTATCAGGAAGTTACAAATTAATGATATTTAATATCTTTTTCCTCTCCCACCTATTTTTTTTTTTAAATATATACATTAGCACCATTTTTAAATGTGTGAGAAAGCCAAGTACAGAGAATAATCCCAGTTTTCCTAAGCAAAGACCAAACTGCACAAGAAGATGGCAGTGGCCTTCAGCATGATGTTAGCACACTTCTCAGAAATAAAAGCACTGATTCATTGCCCAGCCCAGCCAGCAGCAGGAAGGGGGCCAGTGATGTCTGTATTGCACAGTGGAATGAATGCCATGCAGAAATTCCTACACTCTTCTGCATAGCTTCGCAAAACAAATGAACCCAAGCAGCGCTCCACACAGATTTGGCCACATTGCTTCTAGCACTTGAGTAAGTTTGTATAAAAGCAGGCCAGGTATCTCCCAGCAGCCCAGAACCGAGGGGTTGTCTCATACCATGTGACGCTCTGGCGACACATGGCACAAAAAATACAGTCTAGCAGGGAAGACAAGGTTCTGTCCTCAAAACAGAAACCTGGAGCCTCAGTTTATCCTCATTTAAAATTTCACCTACTGTTTGCAGCGGCTAGAAAAACAAAGGCACTTCTGAAGCCAAACCTGAAGATGAGCAACAAGCCCTCACATGTCTACGTGAAGATGTTGTTTCTAGTCCTGTTCCACTGACTTCCTGAGTGACTTAATGTATCTTCTCCCCAGTTCCTCTATCTTTCAACCACAATTAACAGCTCAGGAAGAGAGCTTGAGAATTAACTCTATAACGCAGAAATTCTCAAATTAGGAGAAGGCAGGAGAGTAGCCGTGTACATGGGGGAGAGAAGTCCAAAAAGCTACATCTAGACTTTTGCCGTCTGTGCTCTTCTTCCACGGTTTTCCCATTTCCCTCACCCCAAACAAGTTCTGCTCTTTACTGATGTCTTAAGAACGCCTGAGATTTACCTTGTGCCAGCAGGCAGGGGAACATGAAGTGAGGGGTACCATGGGCTACGGTGCAGGCAAAGGCATCCTCTCTGGCTACAGGAAGGGTGTCTCCTCTTCTTCAAATGCCTATGTCCCCAGACATCGAACCACACACCCCATGGCAGCCTGCCCAGAGCTGTTCCGTCCCTTCCCAGGGGAGCAGGGCAGCCTGGTCATAGCCGGGTAGCCCTAGGGCTGGTGACACAAAGCAGCGTGTGAGGTGGAGACATCTATGAGCAGGCAGCAGAAGAACAAGATGAGAGAGCAGAGAGTGTGGATGGTTCCTGGGAGGTAGGCTTTGGAGAGAAAGAGGAGCTCCTTAGACAGGGAGGGATAGCAGAGGCCGTGCTTGAGAGCTGTTTCCTCCTACTTAGGAGAAATGACTGTGCTGCGATTTGGGCTAGCTAAGAAAAAGATCAGGTGTGGTGGAAGGCACTAGTAACAACTGCTAGACTTGGAAAGAAGGTCAACTGAGGACCAGGGCTGAGGAACTGGAGAAACACTGGAGCATCGGAGGGTATGCTTGACAGATGTGGGGTAAACAAGCAAGTTCAGAACCGTCTTTGACTAAATAGACAGAAAGGAGGTCTCATCTGTATTAGCACTGCTTTGAAACCTCTGGAGGCCATTACTGGCAGGTATCCATACATTCATACGGATGTATTACTTTTCAAAATTATCACTCAAGCCTGTTGGTATAGCAGTTTAAAATACACCTTTCAGTTGTAAGCATATATGGTTATATTCTTCACCTCATTAAAAAATTTCTTCCCTTTTCTGAAACAATGGACCCATTCAATAAGGACTACAAAGATGAAAAGCAGATGCTTCCTAAGAGACTGGCAAAACTGATAACTCAGAAGGCATCTCACTCACCTAATTACTGAGTAGGACAGTATCTAATAGTTATTAGATAGTAATACTATTAAATGCTACTAAAAGAAACATATAACTCCAGTAGCTCTGTAAATTCTCCATTACTGTCAGCATCCAAATTCAATACTGCTGAAGGGAATCCCAGCAGATGAGAAGAACAGACCTTCTACATAACTCTCCCAAAATACAATTGCCACTTCTGTGATTTTCCTGATACTTTCTCGGGGTTTTGGTCAGGCATGGTTTTTGAAGTGAAATGCAACTTTGGATCTATGCCAGGTTGTTCCTTTTTCCTGAATCTTAAATACTTGACATGCTTTGGGAAATCACTGCTTATGAGAAAGTGATGACTTTTCAAGCATTTAGTCAGTACAAGGAGAAGTTGCAAAGCTATCCCAGTCCCTTGTAAAACTTCAAGGGAGTAAAAATATGTGGAGACAAGCAGAACACCTGACAGGTAGTAGCGAAGGAAGGAAAGGATGAAGGAAAGCAATGGGTCAGATGTAGGCAGAAGAGGGGAGAGGGCAGTGAGAGAGAGAGAAATCAAAAGAACTAGGTACAAAGATGCAAACAAGAAAATTGAAAAATGTTAGAGGAAAGGGACAGAACTACTGGCCTTTTAAATTTAGAAGAATTTAAAATTCAGTATGTCAGGGGGTAAGTACTACATTTTTGAGAGTAGTGGGTATAATAGCAAACTGATTGGTTTGGTAGAGCCTTGCAAAGCTCACATGTGAAAACATGCCATTGCACATCATGTGCATCCATCCCGTTGAAATGCAGACATTCCTTCCTCACCAAAAGAGGAAGTATGAAACTCCCTTTAATGATTTCTAGAGTAAATAACCCCAACACACACATGCCTTTCAAATGGCCTTTACCAGTGCCCTCAATGCGCATGTGGTACCTGGATGGTTCGCAGTTATAGAAAAGCATCAGGAGCTCCACCTAATTCAGACTAATTTGCAAAGCACCTGCAATGTTACTGAGGTTCACCTCAGTGCAGTTCTGAATTAGAAGAGTTCAAAAACTCAGAATTTATCTTTATAACTGATGGACAACTTTCAAAAAAGACATGTAACCTGCAAGGGCAAAAATATACCTATAACTTAAGAAAAAGTGATTTATAGGCCAGAAGTGTGTTGTTTTCATTCTTCATGTTAACTTCATCAAACAGCACTCCTTTTAGCTACTAAAAGTCTCCTGATTTTTGCAGGAACACAAAGTATGGATGTAAAAAATGAGCAACATGAGAGCAACTCTCTGAAGAATCACTTCTCACAGAACAGCAGGTTCTCAACAAGCAAGGAACTGGCATAAGCAACACTTCTCAAAACTCCACATGCATGAAACCTGTCAGCATGGGAAGCAGATGACCCACTAGATTAAGTCAGAACACCCCTTAGCTCTGATGTCCAGACGGAAGAAAGCCAGGCAAAGCCATACTCTCACTCCCACTTGTGTCCAGGGTACAATGAAAAGTGGAAGATATTTCTCCTTCTAAATAAAGTAACTTTTCAGACTAATGAATACAAATTAAAAAAAAAATAATGTTGCCAAACTATCTGATTATGTCTCTAAAGGAAACAATAGCTATGCAATTTCAGAGTCTACGCGTCCATCTTTTTGCCCTTTTACAACTTCTGAATCCATGAATTTACTTCAACCATCTTTGTTAGAAAGGTAGACTTTGCAAAGATACTTAATTCTTATATTTTGGTTGCACAAAGCATGACCCAGAAGCTGCATGCAGTCCCAAAGACCTTTTGTTTTGGTCTGCCAGGTACTTCCAGCCAGGGCATTCCATTACACTTACTTAATAGCGAAGAGGTAGCAGCCAGCTGGTCAATCAGCAGCTCCTGCCTAGTCAAACCACACCTTTTACAAAGCCAAGCAAAGGTAGCTCTGGGTTACAAGAGTGCTGCAGAAGGCAGGCCAGAGGGGAAGCTTGGAGGAAGATTAGAGATCTGTAATAAATTTCAACGCTAATAATAAAGCTGTAGGAGTTCTGGTTTCCCTAATGGTGCTGTTTACTCAACTTTTTGCCTGATAACAGGTATTTCAAATTTATATTTTCAATCTTATGAGAACTCTGGAAAAAACAAATTTCTCTCTTCTTGCCAAGCCTGGAACTAAAAATTACTGGACATCTAAGAACTCAGAATCCCCCAAACTTCATCTAAGAAGAATGATGAAATAAATTACCTGAGTACATGACATTGCACAGGTTCTTTGCCAGACATCAACAAGATCTGAGAGTATTCAGATGCATTTCTGAGTACTGTGCAAAAAGGGTAAATATAACTGAAGGATCAGAAATGCTAAACTCAGATTTGAAATAGCATACTAGAAAACAGAGAGATTTACAGACTTTCATAGGAGACGTTTATATGTGTTAAACATTATTTTCCAAAAAAATTTTAAAGAAATATTTCAGCAGGAGGCTCCTTGGTAGCAACACCTGGTTAAGCTCTTTCCTTGGTATTGCAACCAGAACTCACCAACACTGCTGAGCCAATCAATATCACAACTGACCAGGACAGGAATTAAGGCAAATTATCATACAGTCCATTTTTGTGAAGTGATTAACTAAATACAATCACCATGGTTCAGTTCATTAAGTACTACAGTTACTCATTCTCATTTTTCCAGATTCTCAGATGCTTTTAAGAACTACAAAACATAAATGGAATGGCTTTTTATACTTCATGACAATCCCACTATTTTTTTTGCAGCAATTTTATTCATCTAATAAAACCCCATGGACTTGTCACACCACAGACAGTAAAAAAGGGTGATAAAAATAATGAAATCATGACATTTACCATAGTCCTCACAATCTAAACTATGTCCAAAAATTCGAGAGGATCAGTAAAAAGAATTTTTAAATCGTGTTTATAGCAAAGCATTTTCACAAAACCCTTTACATTTTTGCCTCCTCCTTTAGTAAAGTTAAATTCACAACCCAAACAGCTCCAGCCTGCACAGGCTTTACAAAACAAGTAATATATGATATATGCTCGCATTTTACTTACTGTTGCTAATACTAGCCAGGAGTTTAACATTTACACCTGACTGACTAGACAGTGACTGAGCATATAACAAAAGGGATGATCATCCACTCAGTACTAAACTTGCTTCAAATCTGGTGTTTGCAGAATATTTGGAGAATACCCCTTTGTAGTTCTGCTGATTTTAGGATTAGTAAAAGCAGCCCAGATACTTAAAATATACACATTTTTAAGGACAATTAATGGATTTGGAATGTGTGGACATTTCTTCTATAAAAAAGTGTCAGATTGAAAATAAATGAAAAGGACAGGAGCCTTAGAACTGGGGAAGTTAGCCCCTACTCCTCATTCAAATTATATCAGTGTCACTGGTTGATTTCAATTACTCTCTACAAAAGTTCTGTATGGAAAAGCTGCATTTTAATAACCACTTTGTTAGGAGGAAAAAAAAAAACAACAAAAACTAAAGCAAGGACTTTACATTACATACAGGACCTGGTCCAAAACTTTCTTTTCATTGATTTCAGTGGGGTCTGGATCAAGGCCATATTGATTGCAGGCAGTGTGGTTCAATGATTAAGACAGCAAATTTAGGTTTCATTCTTAGCCTGGTCATTCACTGTGTTCTGAGTCTTAGGAAAGTTAATCACTTCTTGTGTCACTTTTTCCATCCATGTAATGGGAATAATTCTAATTCCCTTTATCAATAAAGGGAACCCATGTATTCAGACAAAGGGAGATACACAAAAGCTAACCTAAGTGTAAGAAAAAAACCCTTATTTTTAATTTGAAATAAAATTTCCTGGAGCCATAGGAACCTCAGCTGGTAATTTCTTATCCAGCTTATGTGTTAGTCTTCTATGGTGAGTCTGAGCTCTCAGATACGTGTGTGCATGCATGCTTGTGTGCTTGAGAGTGAGAGAGACTGAAAGAGAGAGAGGCAGAAGACACTGTTGCTCTCTAACTGGCACTCGACGAGATATTTAATTTGTTATAATAAAGCAAAGAAAAAGTAGCTGTCAGTTAAACTGCCATTTCTGTCACACTTTTTAATAATATTGCTCCTGTAATTACATTGTGGTTCTTTATACTTACTCAGTAAAAGCTTGCTTAGTTTTAGCATGGAAAACAATTTATGAAATTATAGAAACAGGCTGAACACAGCAGTTCATTTGTTGAGGCAATTATCCAGATCCTTGTCAAAAAAGAGAGAGAATAAAGACTGTGATGTGCAAAAAATGTTTCTAATTCTATGCTATAATACATACAATATGTCTGTGGTTGTGTTGGATTATGTTAATAAACTGCAGTCGAAATATATTTGTCACAACACAAAGGAAGGGTGCTATCAATTGTCTTGCCAGATATTTTAAATTAGTCACCAAAACGTCTAGCCAGGGTTTCCTCTATGACCCTTACATGAAGGGAGAGGCTTATTGGACAGTTTTTCCTGTGGGACTACACAGATTCTTCTAATGCTCAAGTATTTTGAATAATCTGGAAAATAACTGTAAAGTGAACTGCGGCACAGTTGCCTTTTTTAACAGACATGTACAATTGAACCCTGAACACATATCCAGTGTTGTTTTTGGCGGGTTATCACTCAGAAATGAGTTTCCCTAATATTTCTTAGCAAAAATGGATAGGGGCTTTATTCCTTCTTTTGGGAAGAGTAAAGGATATAAGGAATGAGATATCGCTCAGCTAAAAGAGCAAACAAATAACGGCAAAAATCTAAGCACAGAGTCCAAAAATTTCAACTTTAAAAAGAGAAAGAAAAAACAGATAAAATATTGAAAACAAAACACAGACTTGTTTGATATCCTATGAAGATTCAGAAGGAAACACACTGTTTGTAAGAATGTAGTCATTTGTATAACAAGTTGGAAAGAGAGCATCTTAAAGCAAACTAGCACTCCCAAAACACATTTAGTACTAAGAATTTTACTGAAATCCATCATTTTTCATAATTTTAGTATTTGTCCTTTCTTGTAAAACATTTATTATTTATCCTACAATATTTTACAACATGTAAATGGATTTCCAACTATTTCTGAAAAGAGAAAAACGCAAAATTTGTATTATTTAAACTGAAAATCAACTATAAGTTTCTTTTCTTCAACAGGACACTTCACACTTCAGCAGAAGATACTGCTTTAGATTCTTTGCTACAAACTTTGTTTTTTGGACAAAAATTGGGAGAAGAGCTAGAACACGGGAGACAAAGCAAAAATGGCATCCAAACACGGATCTTGAATTGTGAGCATGCTAGAAAAGTTTCACGTATTAAAATGTGGATGAAGTTTCTTCCTTCCCCACCTCCCCCAACATCTGGAGATAGTTTGGTGGAGCAATTTCCAGAAACCAAACAGTATCTTTGCTTGACTAGCTCTTTTCATTCGCAAATAAACAATTAATGAAATGGGCAACTAATTTCCAAAGTGTTCATATTCATTAGACTGCTTCCTGGAATTAAGTAGTTGTTCCATGATGCAAAGCCCACATAAATGGTATTGCTATTCTTTTTCCAAATATCAAAGTATTTTTAAGATTATCTATTCATGTTTCATTTATTCTAGCAACAAGAGCTGAAACAAAAATGTTTCCCACTTTAAAAGTATAAATACATTTGCATAATAAAATAAGGGAATGGACAACTAAAAAATTATTCCACCCGAATCACTGAAAGCCACTGTATGGACCACACTTCATCATGGGGCAAAATCTAGGTTGTATTATTTTGTGATAGCATCTCTGAATTACAGATTAAATTATCTGAAGTTATGACAGGCTGTAACATGTTATTCTTCGAGCATGGGTGGAAAAAACCTATACTGTGCAGAGGCCTGAGAAGAAATTATACAATATGCTTAATTTCCGTAATCAGTTGGGAAGCTTAGGTGTCTGCTAGACAGCTACTTAACTACACTTAGAAATCCTGATTACCACTTCTGACCAAAAGCTCATACTTGAAACTGCTCTTTCCACACTGCTTGTTTTTTATGTGCTACCCACTGCCAGGAAAAGAAAGCTCCTTGAAAATTTTTTTCAGCTGGTCCCCTATTCTCCAAAATTTTTCCTCTAGATTGCCTTACGGTACAGCTCTGCTTGAGCCGTACACGTACTCACATAACATACTTTTCCATTCTGTAAAGGGAAATACTGGGTTACAGAGCTCTGTCTCACATTCACAGGGAAAAAGGCTTTGGCACTTGCAACTTTGCCACCACCCTGTGTTTTGACGCCTTCACTTTCTCAGCATTTACTGTCCTACCAAAGAACGAAGGAAGGAGAATGTGCCCCAGTTTCCGCCAGGACATGAACAGAAGTTGCTGAACAGTGAGCTTAATTTCCCTCTGCCACTCAGCTCTAGCGGCAGTGGCTTTGGGGGAAAGCTGTCAGGACAGACAGCTGGTAGGAGAAGCATCTTAACCTCTACAGCAAGATGCCTCACGTTCATGTCTACTGACCATCGCTCCTTTCAGAGCTGTTTATGGGACACTTGGAAGAGCGGCGTGCGTCAATCTGGAATAATGACGACTGAAAAATATTTATATAGCACAGTACATTTATTTAATGTTTTACAAACTGAAGGCCTGATACTGCAAACATTCACCTCCTGGTATAACACTCCACCAAGTAACTTCTGTCACTAATGATTTTCCATTACTTCACACACACAAAAGTTGAAGATCAAGGCCACCTTTGCACAAGTCACTTAAGTACCTACTCCAGGGGACGCTCTGTGTCTCTCTCAGATGAAACACTGGTTTGAACTCACATTCTTATATAAATACACAATTCCATATCCTTTAAATAAACTCTGCTTTTAAAAATGCATGGATGATCTAAGCAACATAACATGCTTAAGCTGAAAGAAGATCTCAAGCTCTCAGACAGCTGAGAGCGGCGAGGTATGCATGCATACGGGGGAGAGGGAATGGGGCGGGGGGGCGGGGCGGGCCGGGAAGGAAGTGATCTGGATCCATCAGCAGTCTCTTTTAGTCAAGCGAACGAAAAATGCTGAGAGATGGGAGAATGCAACTCTACACATGAAAGGAAAGTACTTCAGGCCACTCTCTTTCTGAATAAGGACATTCACACACAGCTTTATCACGGTTTAACCAAACTGCCTAACAAAATAGATTCAGATGATCTTCTTCCTTTGTCCCCGCACCGACAAGCTCCAGATCTAAATGTTATCTCCGAACAGCAACCAGAGAGAAATCTGAAAGCTCTCAGCCAATGTATTTTAGTGTAGGCTTCAGAAAGGGTAATGCCTGACACAGTTCACCATTATTACATCGGGCAAGTCATTTTCCTTCTCCTTTGCCTCAATTTCCCCTCTGGAAATAAGAATAATAAAACTGACCTCATTCTCATAGTGCTTCAAAACTTACAGATGTGAAGCACAGTGTGCAAGCTGGGTGTTTCATTTGCTATTAGGATTCAAAACCAATCCATGCAATATGTAAAATATATACTATTATCTGGTGCAGTATAATCAGAGAACACAGGTCTCCAAGATTACATAGCAATGATGAGAGGATTCCCCAGTCTTTGCTTGAGGTCAGCTTTAACCTGTGGCCCTTTCAGGCTGAGCATAGAACACATTGCTTCGTTCACTCAGGACAAAAATGTCACAAGATAGAAATTAAAAGGTTACAAATCAGAAATGTCAGGAAACAGTTTGCAGGCCAACACTAAAGAGTACACACACAGCATCCAAGTGAAAAAGCAGACTGTGAAGGCATTTGGGGGAAAAGTGCACTGATGTACACTTTATATATGCACTTCTAGATTTTAAAACAGAAGGGCAAAGTAGTTCTATTTTTCATATATGAAGATACTTTTTCCATGTCCACCGGTTTTCTCCCTCTGCATTGCAATCATATTTCAGTTGACCCTCAGACACCACAATACAAGTGTAACCACAGTACTTTCTGTTATAGAACAAGACTTTCACTAATAAAACTCAGCTCTGTAGCTGAAGTGGATTGCTAAAGGAAAAATAAACAGTAAGCCAGACTGGTAGATTTGGTACTAAAATAGTGAGGAAAACATCCAATACTCCATATAAGATACAAAGAAAACAAAATCTGATAAATACTGTAAGAGTCTATTGTTATTGAAGACTATGTTTGGTTTTAAGTATAATTCCTGAGAAATGCAAACCAAATAAAAATAGGTGAAAAAAATTAAAGACACATCCCTATCTCAGGTCAAATCACAAAAATAATTATTAATTTGCAGGTCTGCATTTTCTGAAGTTTCTCAAATTACATCTGCAGTTCTAAATTTAATGACTGAATCTTCACAGTCATACACAAATTTCATTTGTGCATAAGATATGAAAAATTTCCATGCAGACATAAGAAATTTAGGTGCATGTAAAAAGAAATGAAACCAACATTTTGAAATTTTCAATGTAAAATAAAAATTGAATATTCAAATTTATCATGTAAAGCAATTTTTCAAACTGTTCTCATAGAAACAACTTCAAAGTAACAGGCTTATTTAGATTTACAGTAGTCTTACAAGGTATTTTCAATATGAAAATCTCTATTCTGACAATGTGCCTTCTAACTCAAAATATTCTAGACGGTGGAAATGAGCCTGTGTATGTACTATCCTGGTACCTAAAAAACGGAAATTTTCACTGTTACATGGGTGATCATTGAAATCTTTTACCAAATATAAAACAGAATATATGACCACTTTTCATGTAAGACTAACAGGGAGCACAAATTACTATTCTTACCAACTTTTATCACTATTTGTATTGAGTCTGATCTGAATAGTCTAATTATGAAGAGTGTTAGTATCTGATTTAGCCTTTCAGGGAATGATGTGAAGCATGCATAAGAGTGGCAGAAGGGACAAAGAAAAATTCCAAAATATAAAATTGTAAGGATGTAAGCTTGAGCAACAGGATGGATAAAAGCCTAGGTAATTGCTTTAAGCTACCCAACCAAAGACAAAATTAAAAGAAAATAAACAAAATATGCTAAATTCTCCTCATACAATTGTCCCTACAAACATAAAAAACCCTCAGGAACAAGTATCTCTGTGCAAACACCAGTTGCACATTAACAAGAAGAGGTAGCACATAGAAAAATCTTTCAGATAGTGAACTATCCCTAGTTGCTTGGTGAGAAGTAGTAAACACTAAAATCCAATTCAGTAATAGTCCACATCAAGGCAATAGCAGCAGTATTCTGTTTCTGTATAAACTCAAATGCTTTTGTCCAGGACCTAAAACTAATTACATCCTTAGAGTTGCTGTGTAGAACTAGCAAAATTCTTTACTTTATGACAGCATTATTTTAGTTTGAAGAACTTTTCTCCCAAATGTTTATAGCACCATGCCAGTTACTTCGGCTGTGCTGACACAATGAATTTAAAATGGTCTAATACTTTTGACTTACCAACAGATTAGCACATGATTAGCTAGACTAAAAGGATTATTATTACTGCTGTTATAAGATATTAACACTTTTGGTAACGCATTCTAGGGATGCTATATACACTTTCCACACTGAGAAAGCAGAATGAAGACCAAGTTTTTTTAGTTTTAGTTATCCACACATGATCTTGCAGTGAAGTAACAAAACCCTCATTAATTAATTTTTTTACTCCTGATCTTCACCCTTATTTCCCTAAGGTTCACGCAAGCTGATTACAAGCTGTAATACGGGCTACAGAAAGAATCGAACAATTGCAGCATTCAGTCTTCCTTTAAACAGCGGGTTAACAAACAACCTCAACTCATGCATGCACACACGAACCCACACAGAGGCTTTATGATGAACAACGAGGTTCGTGTCTGAAGTGGAGTGCAGCATTAATACACTTAGCAAGACAGAGTTATATTCACTGAAGCTTGACACAAGCTCTGCGAAGAAGGGTTGTATTTGCAGGAGCATGGGCAGGGGAGGAGAAAAATAGAGAGAAAACACCAACAGGAGGGAGAAGGATTCAGGGGACAGCTGAAGTGTGAAGTGATCCAGCAGCTTTTTGATACGGTTTAGACTTTGCTTTGGGAATGCAAGACAACAGCAGCTACAAACTTAACCCCTTGACACTGGCAAGACTGTCAACCTCAATGCTAAGCACCCATGCACTGAAATTCAGACTGCAATTGCCAACAGGTTAACGGGTAGGAGGCTTTTTCCTCTCCTACCAAAGGTGCTATATGTCCCTGTGGCTGTACTTCTGTTTCATGTACAGACGCTCTTCTAGATATATTAATATGTCACTGAACTTCTTTGTTCTCTTTTTAAATTCAAGATGAATTTTATTACGCTTAAACCTGTAAAGACTGAAAACCATACACATGGCATGGAAAGAATATAAGAAAACATGAAGTGAATTAAAGGCTAGGATTTTTTCAGAGTTTCAGAGCCATACTCTGTTACTAATCAATTGCAAAAATTACAAATTACATAACTGATGATCAATAGTGAGTTCTAAGAAATCATAAATAAGCAAGAACATCAGTTCTGTTATGAATGTGCTAACACAAGAACATACTTGGAGGAAAACTGCATTCCTTAGTTTTAAAATTGTTGTTTCAAGTTTTGTGTAAAGCAACATGAAAGGGAAAAGAAAGACAGGGATGGATCTCAATTTTTAAGCAATTTGTTAATTTTGGGACACAGACCACAGTTAAGCACTGCTGGTTAGGGTGGTCACAAAAGTAAAAAGATATGACACCTTTTTTTTTCTATATTTAAAAGGCTACCTTTTTTCCTGCATGATTATTTAAGTACAAATACAGGTTAAAAAAAAAAACTGGAGTTACAAGGTGAGATAAAAATTACAAGATGGGAAAACTCTGCTTTGCCTCCACAGCATTATCTGGTTCCCCGTGTTGTCATACAGCCAGGGAAAAAAGCACTTCCAGAAAGCTCACCAAAGATCAAACTGTGTCTGGTGACAGCAGTGTCCAAGCTATAAGTAATGTTCAAAGGATTCAACAATGCCTGTGACTGATCATTCTCTTTCCCTTGCCATCACCTGCTGATTTTGTCCAGGTGTTTTATGGCTATCTTGAGGCTCTGGAGAACAGACAGAAAGAAGACTTTGCCAATTTCTTTTGTCTGGGATTGTGAATTCCTTACACAGATGGTGGACAGCCACAGGCTGGCCAACTCCAGGCACAATTGCCTTCACCCTCAGAGGGAAAGCATGAGAGCAATATTATCTTCTCCCAAAGTCCTGTCTGTAACATGTCTGTGGTAAGGAAATAGGACAAGATGCCTTTTCTCAAAGAAAAAGAGATTCCCCCCAGCTCAACCCCCCTCCACCCGCCCCAGCCTCCACCCTCACTAAAACAGTATCAGGAGGGGGAAAAAAAGAGAAAGACAATAAATAAATAAACTTAGGCTTTGGCTTGTATTAGTAAATTAAGCATTCCTAAGCAATTCAAGAGGTTTGTCTAATAAGATAATCTTGTGTTAACATGGTTTTGTAGTATGTTTACCATCTCTCAAGTATTCCAAACAAATCCTGCTAAATCTTACTCACTAAGCAAACCGAGCCATTTCTGGCAGCAATTTTTAAAGATGGGCACCACCTCCTCACCCTTTTTCTCTCACCCTGTTTGCTTACAAGAAAGTCCATTACCTATGCAAATTACTGCTAAATGTGCAGTTACCTAATTGTGCAAGTACCTATTTAGATATGTACTTTTCTCCTGCAGTGATGCAAGTGCAATTTTGAAACTGGTTATTTAAAGTAAAACTGCTACGCTCCCACTTCTGACCTCTGAAAGTGTGACTACATACCAGGGAATGGAGAGTATGTAACAAAATATTTGTGCAACGCTTAGGCACCTGACAAAGCAAATTTTATAGAAAAATGTGTGACAACTTCCAGTTCTCAAAACTGGAAAGGCTAGGAAAAATATGTTTATTTTATATGCATTTCATTATGAAGAAGCCAGATACAAACCTCGTTAAGACAAACGTATCATGGACAGCTTCTGTCTTCTCATACTCTTCGAAAAAATACTATGTATGCCATATATACTTATTTAGGAAGTTTCAAAATATGTACAAGAAAATAAGTAGGTGTTTGAGACTCCAGGAAGCTGAGAACTGTACCTTTTGCTTATAGGTGATGTGAATGAACTCTGAACTCACCAGTAAGATGTAAGGCAATGTACTCCTCTTAGATCCTCAAGACACCAACTCCTCCCTCACCCCCCCATCCCCTGACTAGGGATCTATGTTAACATATACATAGGGAGAGCAGAGTAATGGAGCTGACTTCTGCTATGTAGATCTGAGAGCACAATTATGTCCTGCTCTAAATTATTTATTTTAATGCTGAAGGGTGTAACATTTTCATCTTTTTTGGAAAAGTATACTCAGCAGTTATAAAATCTAGCATCATAAATGTTAGAGAAGGAAAGGACCATTACATCACCCTGCCTATCTCCTGCCAAAATGGGCTAGTTCCCTACTGTATATTTTCTAGACTTATACAAAATGTTTCCAATAATAATTTGCTGATGCTTTAAATTAATTACATTAACACTTAAAAAAAGGTCTGTAATTGTAAAGGGAAAATGTAATGCTCATAGAAAGATCAACAGGCAACCCCAGAACTGCAATTCCCCTTTTTTCTACCACCACAGGTAGCTGCAGTAAAGCTTCTATACACTGTTCAGTCTACCAGCATGTCATAACCCTGACCTAGGGAGGTCAACTTCACGGTTGAAGAAGTAGCTTAGCCTCAATGGCTCATTTCATCCTTCAGCCGCCTGCTGTGATTACTGACAATTTAGCCAATGTATTTATTTATTTTTATTTCCTTACTGTACCCAAATACAGAGATACAGCCACATAATATACTGGTCGTACCCATAAAAAGGCTGCAGTGGATGGCCCTATGCAAATATCATCCAGAAGTCTTTGTGCCTATTTTTTCACAAAGATGCAGAAAGCTTCTCCATGGCTTCCCATGATTGTACAAGCATCCAAACGGAAGTATTCCCATGCCCTATACAAAAACCTGTTAATTTTAACTTTACCCCATCACAGCTTCCCCTTGGGATATTAATTTTAACTTCACTCCTCTCATCTTCCCTGAGAGATAAGAATGACCAGAAGGGTAGCCAGCCCAGGGTCTGACAGCCTAATGAAATTAAGCGAGTTCCATGGATGAGGCTGCCTCACTGTAAACTGAAATCCTATCAACTCCAGCACCTCTGCCAAGCATTTAATCCATAAAACCCTACACAACACAGCTGTGTTTGGGGGAGAAGAGGGGAGGGACGGGAAGAAGGCAGGAGGGAGGATTTTTTGTTTATTTTAGGGGATTTTTTTTGTTTCCTCTTAATATTTTTGAGGCATGTATCTGTCTACTTCACAGTGTCCTGAAACATTAAAAAGGGCACATCACTGACGGTGGTGATGCTAATGTCACACGCGAGTAAGTAACATAAAAGAAGTGACTGTGGACGAATTGTTCCTAGGTGAGGGAAAACTGGATCCAAGTGTGGATGATGGAACTCGCTTAAATTTGGCAGGATGATTGCCCAACACAAGGAGCTCAACCCAGGAGAGAAAGGCCAGAGAATGGAAGAAGAGAAAAAAATGTGCCTACTGGGAATTGGACTGAGAATGCCATGCTGCCCTCAGATGTTAACAGCAGTCTGATGATGGCCTGGACTGAATTCAAACTGGTGACCTAAAGCAGAAAGACTCTGTATCTAACTAGTAATCCCCTGATCTAGGGTAATTCAGTACTTTTAATCACAAAAGAAAAATTATAGTCACAGGGGAGACTTCGTTGGAGGGTAGTATGCTACATACTAAAAAGAAATTAAAAGCTTATGAAAAAACATGCAGTTTCTTCCATCAAATGCTAATGCTCCTCTGTTATCAAGACTAAAAGCTGGTGTAAAAAAAAAGGAAAACAACAAAATTTCTTATAACTCTTCAATATTTTTCCCCATTCTTGTTGGATAGTGATTAATGGGTGAAATTTCTTCAGTTCAATTTCATGATTCAGTTTTTCATTACATTAGTAGACTTTCAGGATTAAAATTTTACAAGACATTTACACAGAAAGAAGGAAAAAAAAAAAAAGACTGTCTGACTAGGCTCAGCACAAGCCATGGGAGGTAATTATGTGTATTTAAAACATAACAAGAGTGTACATCGTCAACCCTCAGTTTAATGGAGGCTTCACAACTTAGCCTCAATAGCTGAAGGTACTTAGAGTGAAAGTGTAACATACAAAGTAAAACTGGCTACTCCTCTGAAATGACACAAGCTGCATTATTACGGATAACAGTGAAATAACATGGCATGCACTTTTTCTTGAGAAAGTATTAAGCTCCTAGCTGATTAGTTAATGATGAAAGAAAGCATGGTATGTTTTTAGTGTAGATACTATTTACAAAATATGACTATGTAATCTTATTGGGTAGTATACTGTGAGCATCTCAGAAACATTAACAAATTATATACCCAAGGTTAAATACTTTTCAGAGTAGAAAAATACTGTTTTTTAAAAGGTCTCATTTTTATTCTAATTTAGCATCTTTCCCATATCTTTCCCCCTCTCTAGTGAGATTATCTATGGATCTTAATTATAATTGTCTATCAACAGTAGGATTTCTTAATACAAGACGAGTTTTTAAAAATTTCTTTTTACATAAGTAACAAACATTACTTTTCAATGCCAGAAACACCCAGACTATGGTATGGACTGATAATATGCCAACATTTTTGTTTTCAATTTAAGCTCATTTTGAGTTTCATCAGCAAGGAAGAAGAAAGCCTTGAAATGGTAACATTCATTTGATTTTCCCTCTCTTCATTGACTTAAAATAAGAAAAGATAAAAGGATATGCTAAAAGATTGAGCCAGAAGATATTTGCTTCAAGGCAGGTATTTCTTTATGTCATGTTTCAGCCTCGAACAAAGTTTTACACACAACTTATAACCCTGAACAAAAAAGGGATTTATAGTTCAAGTGTTACCAATACAACCTTAAGTACAGTGTGCTACTGATACCTTAACTACAGCATTGCAAATGGTGCTGCTGAAATGAACCATCTCTTTCTCTCTTTTTACTGAGAGAATGCTGCAATCATTTAAGTATTCTTGCCCTCTGCATGCTTGGGAGTGGTCTGTCCATAAGTTATTAATAAACCATGGAAAGGTGCAGCAGTAGACCAACTATTCATATTAATGAATGTCTCATGAATATTCAGCTGCATGTTGACTCTTACCTCAGAGGACCAAGGGAACCAAAATCCAGCCCCCTATTCTACCAGTTAAACTTCCTCACGCTGTAATATTTTATTTCGAGTAATAACAACTAAATTTGTAACCCTGTCTCTTTTGCAAAGCTAAATAACTCTTGTTCCTGTAAGAGTGTGAGTGGGGGATTGCTATCAGCTTCATTATAAAAGAAACCCTACAACAATGAGTACACACAGTAGTCATAAGTCTTTATTTTAACTAGAACTACATTACCTATAAGTTAACATCTGCACAATTTTAGTGCTAAAATAACAGTCACTGCTTCTGGATGCATCATGTTCTGAAATCAAAACTACCTATTTGGTAGTAATATTCCCCTTCTAGTCAAACACGATGCAGCACGGATGGGCAAATACCTGTGTTAGAAACACACACAATTCAAAACACTCCGACTACTGTTCTCCCTCCTACTCGATACCTTTTACAGACTCCCATTGACTTTTATTTCTGACTTTTCTGTATTCTAAATTGAAATCTCTTGACCATAATCTTTTCCAGCAACACCAGACACGTCATTGATGTAGAAGACTTCTAAGTGGGATTTAACCAGGGGGTTATTTGCCTGAATTATTTGCCATTTCATTATTCTTTCTCAAAACCATTTTTCTTTAAAGACCAGCTTTTCTATGGCTGAGAAGTGAATGCACACTAGATATCCTTTCAGGGTCAGCATACACTTCGTTAACCAAATCCACCACTTCCTTTCAAACAGAACAGAACTCCTTCAATTCTGTACATCCTCTAAAAGTTTAGAAGGGAGCACCTTTGCATGTAATAACAGGCATCGGGGAAGCCAACTGGCGCAGTTGGAGCACATATTTTAATAAGCAGCTCTTAAACATTCAATAAAGTGAGTGGTAATTGGGCACAGAGACATAAATTGTCAGAGCAAATTAATAAAAACACTTTACTTTTCAGTGTGTTATATGCAAAATTATTTGTAAGATTACACTGGATGTACATTTGAACAAGCACAGTTTCTTATACATTCAGTCAAATTATCTCAGAATACATAGAGAATTAACTGTGCTTTTCTTTTGGATAAAATTAATGTCAGCTTTCTGTCCTTAAACCAGAGCCAATGGGAAAACAAAATGTGTTTAGCCCTGAAATAGTTGTGGTAATTCAATCCCTGCACTCTCCTTATTTTCTTGATGACAAAGAGAAACTCCCAACTGGCAAGGCCACCTGCACTGATTACTCCTCCATCCACACCCACGGAATATGAAAATGAGCCAATGATCATTAACCTTAATTTCTTCTAACATAAACCTCAGCTTTTTTTTTTTTTTTCCAGGTTTACTTCTCTCGAAACTCCCTTGAGATTAAGGGGGGGGGGGGGGGGGTAAAAAAAAAAAAAGAAAAAAAAAGGGAGGGGAAAAGTCATAACTGGGGAAAAAAATATCAAGAGAACTGAAAAGAACCCAGTCACTTTTTTTCTTCTGTTTCACAGCTGGCTTATTATAACTTCACAGCACACAGATAAAGGGATTTTGAGGCACTATCATCTCTCTTGATAGCAACTTCTTTCCCTCCCCCGTCCCTCTCTCCAAGCAATAAGGTAAATGCTAATGCGTGGGTTTTCTGGGGTTTTTTAGATTTTTATTTTTTTCCCTGAAGATATTCCTGGGTAAAGGCAGTTGGCAAAAACAAAGATGGGTCTGGACATCAGGAATGCAGGTGTGGCCCAGTGTCAGGACTAAAGGGCCAAGCACAACTGGGTGGGATATTTCCAGGGTAACTACTTCAAAATACAGTAGAGAACGCATCACACCTCCTGGTCATCCACATTCTTTTACTGCCAAATGGAATAATTTTTGGTTCAAGCTGTGTGGGACTAGCTCTTGCTGGGATTACATCACTCATTTGAACGTCTGAAGAATATAGTGTATATATATATATATATATATATAAATGCATACTACTAATAGCTATTGTATATAAAAAAATAATTATGCTGTAGAAATAATGGTTAGTATAGCACAAATGTGTGTACCAAAAACAGATCCACTGTTATCTTGTTACGTCTCTGGGCAGAGCTAGGTAAACCTTAATCAACATTTTCAAAGGAATTACACATCTATAAAATTAAGGATTTAGCAATTCATTGAAGTATACTTGGCAATATCCCCTATTGAAGTAATCTTTTTCCTGCAAATAATTTAAAAATAATTATACAGCTAAATAGAAACAAACAAAGAAAAAGGTCTCAATATATATTTTTTTTCCTTAAAATTACTGAATTAAAAAGCAAATAAATGTTCAAAGAACATAGCAAAAGTGTGATTGTATTACCTTCAAATACATTACAACAAGCTGTTTGTCGCCTACCAAACACATACAGCAGGGCTTCTGTGGAGACCAGGAGGCAGACAGTAACTTTGATCACGCAGACATTCCTCATTATTTCAGACCTCAAATCAAGTAGCAACAGTCAGGGGAAGAAAGGGGTGAGAGACATGGGGCTGCTGGGGAGGAAAAGGGAAGCAGACTGCAATTTTGTCCTAGGTTCAGCATCCTAATTTAAACAAAAACAGGCTGTTGGCATCTCTGTGCTTCCCTGCAGCCCCCTCCCCCCTTCCCCATGCTTTCCAGCCTCCTGGTTCACTAAAAATGACAAGCACATTTCTAGGCTCTCCTTTTTTATCAAGCTGACAAAGGTCAACAATACTAGCCAGAAGAGTGTTGAAGTATTCAGTGCCACAGGTCATCCTAATAGATACTGGAGGGACTCATTGCAACACCACTGTAAGCCAAGACAGCACGATTTTTAAGAGGCAGCACTTTGCACGTTCACAGCCTAGTTAATTTAATACAATACTGGCTTCTTGTTTGCAAAATATCATCGGCAGATTTCAGAGCTGGTATCTTTCTGTGGGTGACAGTAAGGTGACTGAATTCAGGCATGTTAACAGATGCACCTTTTTATGCTCTGTTAAACCATGTCACAGACTACAGCCCCTAAGCGCATTCCTTTATTTATGCTGCAGCCAGCTGAGCTAATTATCAGAGACAGGCCTGGTTCTAGCTCTATAAAGTCCAGTGGCTGTGTAGGTGTGTAAAGAGGCTGGGAGGGAAAATGGGATGGGGCCGGGAGGGCGGGGAGAGACTCTTTTTGAAAGCACTTCCTTAAACACATGGCTTTGAAGCCTTCATGTTTTTTCACTGGTGCTGGGGGGGGTGGGGGGGGTGCCTCTATTAGCAGCTTGAGAATATAGTAATGTTTGGTTCAAATGTGCTGTGTCCCACCCACACCTTTTTTTTTCTTTTTCTCATTTGAACAGTTATGTTTAGGTCCAAACAGCTATAAAATAAACATCAGTACAAAACTCTCTCCAACACTCAAAAATACTGGAAGAAGCTACCTCAGGGAAAAAAAAAAATTAAAAACGGTAAACAAAAGCTTGTTACAGCTCTCCGTACAATTTTGGTCTGTTTTATCATGTGTGGCCACAGGAACACACATTTACAGTTCTCCTTCCACCGAATATTCCAATATGCCAAGCATTCTCCACAAGCCTTTATGCCACAGTCATATTTTAGCAGCAGTAGCAGCTACCTCTTTCCAAAGATTTAAGAGTCATAGGTAGTTCGGTTGTTTTTTACTAAATTAGTGTATTTTGCTTGCATGACTTCTTCCTGTACTATAGTTTTCAGTAAAAAAGATCATGATACTTAAGAGAAAAGGGGAAAAAGGAACTTGATGTTGACAATTTTTTTTTACTACTTATGACTATATGACCTTAACTAAAGTATTAAATGATTTATCTTATGAGCAACGGTATTTGGTTGGTTTTTTGTTTTGTTTTGTTTTTTTTACAGCGTACAATTTAGCTAATAACTGGTTGGGGCCAATCTTTAACAAGTCACATATTTCCATTGTCCCTTCACCCCCTGCTTATGCTTTTACCACATCCTAACAAAAACATGACCAGAACTGGTGAAAAACATACGGTTCCAACTAATGAATCACATACTTTCCCGCAAGTGCAGTAAGTACTACCAGCTGTGACAGTCTTGCTTTGGCAGTGGAACCAGTGCAGAACAAGGCCGACACATCTGAAACCAGCTGTACTGAAAAACCACAAGCAATATAAGTCCGTCTGCCTTCTCAGGGGCTTCTTTGTCTCTGTCTGTGTCTCTGCTCTGTCCCTAAAACTTGCCAGCCATCTTGTTTTGACAGAGTTCAGAGTTTCAGAAGTTTCAAGGGGGAAAAAATCCGCTGATTCAGGAAACTGGGTTTCAAGAAAATGATAAGGAGGTCTTTGTCAAACCAGCCCGAGTCAGGAAATTTAAAGAGACAGCGTATGCATCTACCCGTCTGCTCTGCTTGTACAACTGCTTAAAGTGCAGAAAAAGACACACATATACTTAAAACATACGTATGTCCATAAATTTGCATTTGTACCTAAAAGCACAGAATGCTCTTCACGAATGAAGGAGGGTGTGGGGAGGAATGCTGTCCTAAGATCTCCAGATTTTATCAGATTAAATTTGGGAAGGCCACGAAACTCGCAAATGACTTCATTAATCTCTAATTGTATACATCACCCCAACAGGAAAACCAGTAAAAGTTATACCTCACCACACCACTTTAATGTGCTGTAAATGCCATGTACTTTATTGAAGACTATTCCAGCGGTGTTTCAGAGAGGCTTCTAAAAATCTTGAGGGGGACAATTTCTTGATTTTTCTACAGGTAAGGCCAGGTACCAAAATAAACATAAGCCTGAGTCTACTTTACTTGACTGAGAGGGAGTAGAGAAAAAAGTAATCAATGTAAAAAAAAAAAAAGAAACTATCAGAATGGACTTGAAGTGGTTTTCCTTTACAGAAGAAAAGCTGTGACATTCAGGTCTGATGTTCCAGGTCTATCTAAGACTAAAAGCAAGTACTTAGTCACATTCTGGGAATTCCACTTTTCCTCTCTCACCTCCAAATAGAAAAACCCTCTTTCTTCCATTCCAGCAGAAATGCAAGATATACACCTTAATATTCTTTAAAAAGTCAAGATCCTGGTTCATGACTGGTCTTTCCTTATCTTGCAGCTCACATAGGTATGCATTTTAGAGAATATCCACATAGGAAAGGGTGAAATTATTGACAGAAACTGATTTTTCATTAATGACACCTTTTTCAGAACTTTTGAACAAATACAGGTGAAATAATTGTCTCATGATGAATTCTTGCAAATACCGCATCTCACATCTATTGTAAGATTTTCAGCAGACACAGACGTCCCCCCTTCCATATATATTGGGTAAGCATGTGAGAATGGCAAAACCCCACAGCAGTGTGACCCCTTTTGGTGACTGTGTTTTGTACGGTGTATACATGTGCACGCAAACACTGTAAACATGTTTAGCAGCTTTAAGGGCTTTGGTTCTCACTGAGGATGGTCACATTACCCCCAAGCAGTAAAGCCATTAAGTGGGCTATTCAGAGACTCTCTATCAAGTGCAAACAACACTTTAATGCAGTGCCGTGCCATTATATATTTTGTATACACACATACTTTGTAGGAAAACAATTTTAACTATACTTTAACATATAAATACATGTACTGTGATCTCTCCTTAACCAACGCACCTGTGATGTCATGCTGACATACCAAGAGCAACGTATGCACTATAGGTCCAATTACAGAGACTGTATATTATACCTTCCTGTAATCAGGAAGGGAATCAACTACAAAGAAAAATTTCAACTCACAGTATTTACAAATGATGGGAAGCTTTTCAAGACAGCTTTGACATACCAAATTGCATCATGATTTTAAGAACTGTTCAGATTATTTTTCATTCCTAGATGTGCCGTGTATTCTACAAGGAAGCTTGAATTTACTCCATTTTCAGAGAGTAAAGAGATCCCCTTCATGGTATTTGTATTCATCCCTTTCTGGTACATGGATATCAGCTCCTGAATCTATTTTTTAGTCAAATTATTGTGTTTCCTATACCAAAGGTAACCCTGATGCTGTTCTTACATTACAACCTAGGCTCTCACCAGCACTGGGAAACAGGGAAGGGTGATCAAAGGATGCTGAAATTCATCTCCACCCTCTCCTCCTTGATAAGATAGACTGAAGACAGCCCAGACATATGACCTCTACAGAGCTCACTGGATGGATTGGGATTTTAAAGGGTTTTGGGGATTTTTTTGCATGGGACTGGTATAGCAGGTTATGAAAAGAACAGACAAAGTCTTTAAGGTATCTTGTATATTACCCTAACATCAGCTCTGCACTAGCAGCACTAACTGTGCAGCTTTTTAGTTAACATAAGCTAAAAGGAAATTACAAACTTGAGCTCTTTACACACTTAAAAATAACTTTTTTTAACTGTAGGGCAGAAGGTGGTTTTGTTTTAATGATTTACTGGTTTACCTCAAATTACAAACTAATAAAATATATTTCCTCTTAAAATGAAAAAGGTCTTCAGCAGACCTTTGTAGATTCAAATAAAGAATAGTCATAACAATAATAAACTGCTATCACTGAATTAGCTTTACAATTTATATTACCTTCTAATGTAAGCTTTATTCTTCTGTGAGCACAAAAAATGACACCCATCCACTTTCCCAAATTCAAAAGGGAAAAAAATAAAATCAGTCAAGCATCAAAAGAAAGAACTTAGAGAAGACAATTAGAGATATCCAGCATCAACATAGGAGGAATAACTTTTGCATAGTGTCTTATAACTTCATTTACAATTATACAGCTGATTCTAAATCCCTTTTATCAAAGGTTTTAACTTTAAAACGAGAACTGAATAACCATATGAACAATATACCTTTTTAGTTAATATTTTTACTTCCATTTCTTCTGAAATGGACATTTAATAGAAATTAAAATTAAATTTAATATAAAGGAATTAAAAAAACTACAGTATAAAATACAGCACCCTGTATGTTAGCACACCTCACTACAGTCTCCCGAGTAGAGCAAAATGTATTCATGCACACCTCCCTGAAACAGACTCTCTGCTTGTCCGTTTGTCCTGTTTCAATTAATGGTTGCTTATCAATTCACTTTTTTACATTCAGATATTTCTAAAAAAATATTACAGAGAAAAATTGCTCAGAAGAATTAAACTGAGGAATTTAATATCTTTTTTTTCTTTGACAAAAAGTTTTGAAGCATTAATCCAATCAATTATGACTCAAAAACAATGTCACATGATTTAGCCAATTGCAAAATTCATCCAGTGATTTCTGGATGTGGTCAGACTGTTTGAATTGAAAACTATAGTTTTTTTCAAGCAATTGTATGATTTATACAAATTGCAGATCATTAAAGCACCTTTTATAAACCAAAAGGAAGGAATAAATTTGCTGTACAAGTTAACAGTTTGACTAAGCCAGGTTATAATTAACAGCAGTGACTATAAAAAAAAAAGTGATAGCTGCCCTTGGTAGTTGGCTAATATTCAATGTTAGAAAATCATATTATTTCTTTTAAGAAAAATGAATATAATCATAGATTTGAACATGGCCGTAATATTCACTACTTCTCTGAGGGGCAGATTCATATTGAAATCACTAACCCATCACATACACCTTGATTTTCTTTGGAAATGGTTATCCTTCTCTTCCAGAAAAGGGAGCATCCAGGGCAGTAGAAGATGCTTTGAGGCTAGCTGTTCTTTGGCATGTCAGCTGGGTGATGCAAAGATACCATGCTCCAGCCTTGTCAGCGAGGCAATAGAACAGACAGCTCAAAAGTACACCTGCATAAGGCATATAAACAACAGCCATAGAAGACTGTGAATCTATAATTTAAATATTTTTTTTACGTTTACATGTATATACTGGGCTTTTCCCTCCACACTTACATGCAAAAAACCCAAAGACTTTCCTCTGCAACTCTACAGTTCTTCAGTAAGAAATGTGTGCCCAAGAACACAAACTATGTAATATATATACCATTACTTTTGGCGTTTTGGGGGTTCATTTTTTATTTTGTAGAATCATAAAGTAATTTAAGTTGGAAGGAAACTCTGGAGGTCATGTGGTCCAAGCCCATCCTGAAAGCAGGGATAATTTTAAGCAGCTTGCTCAGTTTTTCTGGAAATTGTTTTGTTGTGGTGTGGTTTTTTTTCTTAATTTTAAAATTATACCAATAACAGAATTCTTGACCCACCTTATTAAGCATTACTATCTACAAGAAGGAAAATAAACATGGGTGTTGAAAGATTTGCCCATAAAGAGATGGCAGAGGCAGGATCAGAGGTCAGGAGCCTGCAGTTCAACCCATAAAGCACTGTTATCTAACCAGTGTTTATGTTGTCTTTTAAATAGACTTCATCTTCAAATTAGTTTTACCTGCTTAGCAAACTAACCTTATGCACTCCTTTCCAGGTAAATAATGAATATACAAAACATTGTGTGGGCTAATACTAAAGTCTACATCATCTCAGAAGGGAATTTTTATTTCCATTCTGTGCTTAGTTCCTACACAGTTTTTAATTTAAGTTAGGATCTTCTTGTATTTTGTTAGAAAGTTCCATCCAAATCAAAAGTATATAGAAATGTTCTCTACAGTCTCCTAGTTTCTTGCCTTTCAGCATGTTGGAAAAGCATACCTTACCCTCAGAAAAGCTCTTTCAGTTTTAACTTATCACCATTAGGTGCCTAGTTATAATTCTGTGTAAATAGTTTTTACTATGTCTTTTCTTCCTATCTAAAACCTCAGCCCACCTTTTCAAAAGGAATACTAAAACATTTGAGTGCCCGTGCAGAGAAAAGTATGTTTAACAGATGTATTTTATATGTCACTACAGCTACAAGTCCTTAGATGAGTGCCATTAGTGATTTATTACAAATTAGTTCCTTTCACTTCCTGCCTAAGCTCCAAAATCACCTTAGCCAAAGCTGGCATCTCTGCCAATGTGACCTGTGTTCCTATATAATGGGGACAGCAATGGAAATATTTTCCTGAAAAGTCTGACTAGCCCTAGGAATACCCACAATTTACTTACATGCAGTCTACATAAACAGTTATGCTGGATTTAGCTTGTGTTTAGCACCACTTGATAAAAACTATTACCAATGTGGTTTACATAAATTACATGTAGTCTACTCCATATGGAAACCATATTTTAGCAGCAACCAGTGTTTAATAATGAACACTCTGCCTTGCTCTCTCACAGGCAGGCTCTTCCTCATCTCTCTCTGGCTGCACTCTTCCTATGATTTAATAAGATATATAGCTCAAGAGCGAGTCATTTGAATATTCACACTGCAGTTAAAAGGGATTAATTTTATCCCATGTTATACTGGTAACAAGATGACTGGCCTCTTTGAAATGTAATGCACTAAATTATCCTCATCTATAAGTTTTTTCAAACATAGGCTGATAACAACAATTCACTGCATGAACATCATTATTTGTCTAAGTTATTAATGACTTTTAATTGTTTACTTTATGATAAGTCTCTTTACTTTAGCCCCTGTCATGTAAAATTAATTAACCAGCAGGCCACAAAGAAATACAAGCACAAAGTTGTTCAATATTTTATCACCACTTTGTGTACTTTTGTAACATTTCGGTATTTTTGTTTAATAACAGTGGCACCTTCTATGTTTCATTAGACATGATATAACTTGTAGGTTAAGCAGAAATTATGGAGGACTATATACTAATGATAGGAATAAATGCCTTCTTGAAGATTTCAAGCTTATATACATACTTAGATTTCCCTACTAAGCTTAGCAAAAGAGACAATTTTTCTGTCAGGACTGTAAAATTTTAAGCTGGAATTCTGATCCTTTTGAAGTTCATGGCAATTTTGTTCTTTTGCTGCAGCCAGATTTAACCCTCAAATTTATAAAGTGTTTAATATATCAGTTATCAGGGAGAAAAAGCAGGTTCTAACAAAAGCACTTCCAGAAAAATAAAAGCTATTACAATACGAGCAGGCCTACCCCATTCTTCTGTTCTTTATTTAAATCTTTAAGATATAAGAAAAAGCTTAAAGATTTTACCCAAATAAACTAGTCAGAGAAATGTAATAAAAGCCATGAGCTAAAAAGAAAAAAAAAAAAAAAGAAAATATAAGAAATGCTATTATGCGGCAATGCTCAAGGACCTAGACGAGATACTTTTCTTCTTGGAAAATTAGAGTGAATTTAATAGAAAATGGCAACATTGCTAAGGAGTTTTAAACTGAGTTTTACTCTGTATAAATACCTATATCTCTATAACATAATTCTATACAATTCCGAAAGCTTGTATTAAGGATATAATTCTTCATAGCTCAAATTCAATGTCAACTTCCAAACATCTGGTGAACTTCAAGGCAGAGCCTTCCATCTCCCCAGAGAGTTATCATTTGGACTATAATGTTATCAGCTTTCGCACACTTCTCAGTGAGATGCAATCTACTTGCCTGAGAACATGAGGTAGAGCCAGGAATTCCTGTTCCAAATCCAAATTTGTGGACTCTCTAAGATTTCTGGTAAGTCAAGAACTCCCAGCTGCCTCACTTCCACAGCCTCCAGAAATGGGGGTATTTACACACCTACTTTTCAGACCAGCAAGGATTAATTACTGTTTTACTGACCATTATATAAATACTTAAATAAAATTCTTTGAATGGTAGTGCTCACTTCACAGAGCCTGAACACAGACGCTTTAATACAAACGGGAAGATTTTAAAGTAGAAACAACACCCAACATTGACATATGAACACCACCTCTCTTAGGTGCAGAAATAGTGATGCTGTTTACACAAGCACAGCAGACTTTCAGTGGCCCAGACAGTACAGTTAGTGCCTTAATACAATGCAATTCATCATAACTCAGACAGCAGTCCTCTCTAGATCAACTGACCCATCAAGAGCACAATTCCAGTTAACTCAGTGTGCAGTACTGACATGCCACGGGATGCACAGAATACCTTGGTGTGTTCACAAAAGGTCACAACAACAAGCGCTGTTTGGCTGCTTCCTGAAGACAGAGCTGTTTCGCAAATCTAATGAGCTACGAGAAAACACCTTGAGGGTGTGGAATCCAGATACTACTCGCCCACCGTCTGATATGACTTTTATCTATCAAAGACCAACACCTGTCCCCAAACTACGAACTGGTAACTCTCAGTCTGTGTTACCAGCCTCTTGTTTCAAGTGCAGTTAAGGAATGTGCACCCCAACAAGGCAGAAGGGAGTTGTTAAATACCAACAACACTATTTATTGTGAAAAATGTGGGGAGGAATGGAAAGAAAAGTGCTGACAGTTTGAAGGCAATGAAATTATTCTTTTAGGGCATTATTCACAATTTCTCGAAGTGTTTCAGTAAATGAGAAATCTCATGAACAAGAAAAATTATATCAACAAATTACAATTAGATAGCATGTCAAAGTTTTAAAATGTTTCAAAAAGGAACACTTATTCCCAATTTACAGGCAGAAAAAGCAAGGTGTACCAAGTGGAACGTGGAAGTAATTAACAAAAGTCCCATTAAGAAAGTTCAACTTCCATAGATGCAGTAAAAACAAAATTCAGTGAGAGAGAAAAGCAAACAATTGAACTTGATACTACTCATTCTTATAGATCCTCTCACTAAACTAAGCTTTCTTTTATACATAGGTGACAAAAAGGCATATAAACAACACTGCATTCCGTGAAATTTCTCAGAATTTCTAGTCCCAAAATCTCACAAATGCCTGGGTCCGTTTTGCTGATGCTTTGAAACCAGCTATGCATAATGTGATGAGATTCCTATCTTCAGGTACAAGTAAATAGAAAGCTCTTTAATGTGGAGAGTTTACATGGACAGTTTGGGCAACTGTCTCATAAAATGTTTAGTGTTCCAGATGAAAATCTCATGACAGATTCTGTTTCATAAAAACAAATCAGGTGCAATCTCTGGTAGCGATTACTGATTTTTCAGATAGCATCCAAATTTTTAGAGAACCTTGCAGGTTTCCATTCACAGTGGATACATGTCTAATATCAATAAACTGTTATCTTTTTCCTTATTTAGCCATAACAAAATTCTGAAGAAAATTGCATGCTATTTTGATAGATAATTATATGCAGTTTTTGTCAGATCTATTTAACATGGAAAAACTGGCAGACCTCTAACTGTTATTGTGAGAGTCTCTTACTACTGGCACAAAATTTAAGTATGTTCATACTTTTCTAACTTCTAATTTCAGTGTTCTGCTACTAATTACTAATGTCAAAACCAGAACAAAAGCTCACTGGTTGGCTTGTTGACTTCTGCACACAGATGTCAAACACACAGAGTTCATTAATGATTT
Organism: Numenius arquata; assembly: GCF_964106895.1. Taxonomy (NCBI): domain Eukaryota; kingdom Metazoa; phylum Chordata; class Aves; order Charadriiformes; family Scolopacidae; genus Numenius; species Numenius arquata. The sequence continues at coordinate 36,093,522 of NC_133616.1, forward strand.
CAAGGTGACGGAAACCAAAGAGATGTCCAAAAGTGTGCTGTTGATTATTGGTTCTTTTCAGATTAGTACATTCATGAATGGAGAAAGAACAGTTAAAACCAAAATCTTAATTTGTCATACACTCTAAGTCATTTTACACTTACATACAGTATCAAGGGAAAACCCAGGAGAGTCTAGAATACATAGGGATGTAAAACATGTAAATATGATTTTGCTTAATTGCATGACATCAAGTGGTTACCAAAGAAGAAAGATTAGCACCCTAGATAGATGGAAATAATACACTCATCTGTAAATGAATGTGTAATGATCTTCCAAAACAGAGGATCTAGATGTCTGTCTACATCTGTTCAAAATGTCTTACGTGGTCACTTTTCAAAAATTGCAAGGAGGCAACAACGGGTAGTTATTTGTGTAACTGACATAAAACTAGTACAGTTTGTGTGTAAGCATTTACTGAACATTGCAAAGAGTGGGCACCTAAAATAACTATCTCCCCTTCTAGTCAGCATGACATTTTCTAACATTAGAAAACTGTATTTTAACGAAATTCCAAACCTGCAGATTTAAGTCCATTCTAAATCTAGTACCATAATTCTTCCAAATAGAAAAAATAGTAGTTGTTATACCCTGATTTTCACATATGTATTAACATACGCCTCGAAAAGGGAGGTAAACATACAGTTGTTTTATGAAGTTCTGAATTGCACTGTTTTTTTGCAGAAGCTGAGATTAATTGTCAGGGTAACAAAAAAGTGAAAATCTAAACACACACTCAACCCATAAGGTGAAGAACCATCACAGGCAACCTTTGCTTCCACAGGAATTTTTTCAGTCCCTCATACTCAGTTTTGTAAGCTTATATTGACAACTGCTGTTGTGAAGTGTTTTGTCCTCATACTATAGCGTGGAAGGTCCACAGTAACAACAGGGGAAAGCGGTTACACTCTGATGTCAAACTCACAATTAAAATGGGGTGGGATAGTTTTCACATCCAGCATCCATCAGTTCCACAAATCTGTAGCAGCACTTGAAAGGAGAGCAGGTAAATCACTTACAGACATGTGAAACTGTTCCCTTTACAGTACCTCCAAAAATTATTCTGTTCAATAGTGAACAGACTAATCCTCAAAGACACAGAAGTGTTAGAAAGTACTGAGAAGAATTAATTGTTACCTATACTTACTTCTGGAAGACATATGGAACCTCAGAAGGTAGCTACCTAACTTATTCTTCCTGTATGCTTATATACTATGAAGGCAGTTTTCTGAAATTCTCCATATTACTCTCCTGATTCACATTCCCTGAGCTATTTTTGACTTGATGAGAATAAAGCCATGGCAGCTGCGTTCTCACCAACATCTACACAAACTCCACTGGCAGCCAGCGGCCACTTTCTGAGCTTGTTTTGGTTCTTCCCCACATTATATGTCAATATTCCCACCATTAAGAGATTTATTTACAGAAGTCACTGCATAACTCAGGAGTTACAAGATATACAAGCATTATAACATCTGTGATCCCATTTTGTCTGTGAAGAATCCAAAGTCTGGTAACTTTGTGTTTCAGTTATCTAGTTATCTATAAATCGTAACTATGCCCAGCATCCCCAAGTAGGATCAATCTCATTGTAAATGCACTTCACAGATGGCTTTTAGGACAATTTATCTCTCTGGCAACCTTGCAAAAACTACTGGGCAGCTCGTGCACAGTTAGTCTGAATTTTCAGGAAGGGTCAACTGGACAGGTCATCTGTTCACCTGCACCAATGCCCATCCCAGGGTCACCACATCACTGCAAACACACTGTCCTTCCTCACTCTGCAGAGACTGTCTGCTCAGTGCACATGCAGTAGGCCTGGCATTTCTTGGAAGCCTGAGACTCATTGAGCATGTCCTGCAGAGAACATGAAGACATGTTTATGTCCAGGAAATCCTCAGTAGAAATACAATGGGCATAGTTATATATCTGCCTTTCAACAAGGTAATCAGAAATCAGATCACTTGCTGATGGATTATTTGCTCTCATGATGAGAATTATGTATAATAAACAGGACTAGTTATAATAGCTGAGTGGTTACCCACATGATAATGATATCTTTGTTTTATTGAAAAACACGTCTTTGGGAGACCTTTTCACAGTGCAAAATCATCCAGTGGTACAACTGCTGTGGATTGTACCAATCTGAAAACCAGTGTTAAATATTTTTAACCATACTCATTAGTTCTTAGCATATTAAAAAAGCATTTTCAAATAAGCAAAACTGTAAAACATTTAAATAAATACTACTACGTATTTTACTTTTTTGTGGTATTCTATTGTTGTTAACTGCTGTATTGTCAGCATCCCCTTTTATAAAAAATATCCTGCAAATCACAATAAATATTAAAAAAATACAGCTTTTATAAAAAAGACCCACTGCTATTCTGTAACTTTTTTTTTTTTTTTTCTCCCCAGAACAGAAACAGATTCAAGACAGATGCTTACAAATTAACTTTTGAACACTCCAATAACTGTGGCTGCAATCATTCCCTCTGTCAATAAGTTTCTGGCTGGGCAGTAGAAAGACAGGCATCCTTTCCCATCCCCCACTGTACATAGGTGACAAATTCCTTCAGCAACTCCTCCTTCAAGTGCTGGAGGTCATTTGTAAAATTCGGTGCACCTAGAGAGTGGCTCCACAGAAGCCACTGGCACCTCAACAATAAACAGCAGTGAACCCTTATATCCTTGAGGATGTTAATACATGCCTTCTCCCACAACTTCCTTTTCCTAGACTATTCTCTATCCTTTCTTGTCAGGCTGTCCAGGACCAGCAGGTCAGGATGGAATGGTACCAGAAAACTATCTGGAGATAGTCGGAGACTGAGCCTTAGATCTCAGAAAATGAAGGAATTAGGAAATCTATCCACTGAAAAAACAGCAGGTATAATCTAACCCTTTGACTAACACACACAAAATATATACCTGTACACCCAAGTGCATTCAAGTTCACAGCAACATCCTGCTTCCTTTTTAAGCAGAATAATACTCCTTAGTAAGGTTCAAAAACATGGGAGAACAAAAAAAAGAAAAGGAGAACTTGCCCATATCTGCCAAGTATTCTCCCACCATAAGCAAACACTAAAAGTAACAAGTTGCTTAGCAACGTTTATCACTTGGCTTAAACCTGCTCATCACAGTTAAGATTTATCTTAATGTTTTATAAGCCAAAATAAACACTGACCCTCCACTTCACTGTTTTCACAAGTTGTTAGAAGAAATGCATTGATTACTTCTAGGTTATATTACACTTTTAGCATGGCAGTTTTAACTTTTCTGCTCTGCTTCTCTGGTTGTTTCTACTGAAACAAGTTCTGATAAAAGCAAGTGGGCACACAGACAAGACACAGACATCAGACCCATGCACAGAAACACGTGGACCTGAAAATTAAAGACATTAGTTATCATTGTTTAGGTATTTAAATATCAAGAATAAGAAGAGAGCAAACTGTTCCCAAACAAATTCTGTTAAAAGTTGCTAGTGATGACAATGATAAGAAAATATTATGTTTTAGGTAATGTTTTCTACTATCTCCTCAGGTGCTTTAAAAAGGAAAGAAAAGGGAGTAGAGTCCATTAAGGTCCTAAGACCTCTTGTAAAAACACTTATTGAAGTGAGAAAACAGTAATCAGAATAAACACTTTGAAATTAGGCAATCAGCATGATGAAAATGTTTGCTTAATGTTTCCTCCTATATCTAAGCCATCCCTTAAGTGTCTTGCTCCTTCTCAAACAAAACCAAGGTGCCTCTCGGACTCTCAGTAGTAGAAATAAATGACTGAAATAAGCTACAACTCTGCTAGATACTAACACCCTCCAGAAGTCTCCACCCCACAACCACCTCCACCACCACCTTCTCCACTTCAGCACTCAGCGCTGCTGGGCAAGAGGGCAAGGGTAGACGGAAAATTGCACCACCACTACTCTTTAATTTGAGTAGTAGCAGACACAGCAGTAAAACCCCACAGAACCAACCCAAAGAGAACCACAGCCCCATATTGACAAATACTGTATGAGCTCAAAGGAAGCACAGCCCCTGCTCCCAGCTCAGAAGAGAGAAAACCTCAGTCAAGCAGAAAAGAAGCTGTTATAAGACTTCAGGAGAATAAATATACCAAATATATTGTCTTTTTTTGCCATACAACAATGGCCAACAGGGTAACAAAGAATGGTAGTGTGGATATGGTATAAGAAACAAGCAAGGACGGAATAAAAGTGAGTAGGAAGCAAGGAGAAGTGTAATTAAAATAACAATGTTGAAGGAAAAAAAGGCAGAAGGAATAAGGCCATTCCAGACAACCAATAACAGGGTAAAAAGCATCTCCAAGGCACTGCAAAAACACAAAGGGGTGTCATGGGCAGAAAAACTGTTTCATCCATGGAAGAATAAAAAGCTCAGGTTCGCCTTCAGGAATATTGCTCTGCAGTCCTCCACCCACATGGCTGAAAGCAGCCACCTCCAGATAAAAACTGCTGCAAGTCTTCTCTGGATACAGAGTTGTGTCTTCCTCCTCATCTCCACTGCTCAGAAATACAAACACACCCTACTAAGTGCTCTGCAAAGATCTTCACATGAAATTGTTCTTCCTTATCCTGTCAAACATATATTTAACTTGGGATTTACAGAGGGTTTGTTTGCTTGTTTCTACCACAAAAAGTAACACTGAAATGATTTATTTTCCTAGTAATGCAAGGATTAGGATCAGATGTCACAAGGTAAACAGTCATTGAAAACAACTGGGTTGTAATAGCTCTTTACAGCATAATTATTAACACTTCGCTAGAACTGTGGACCAGAAGAAGAGTTAAAATGAATGCTTCCACTAAATAGTGTAAATATTATTATTTGTGAAGTGCCCAAGACTCACAATAATTCTTAGGGATGATCACGTCCCTCAATATTACGTTTCAAAATTCTCTTAAAACTACATGTGTATCTATTAACAGCTTTTTATGAATATTTACTCAAAAAGCTTCTGAACATTCTCTCTGTGTGTGTCTTCTTTGTGTTCATTTTCTCTGAATATTCTGGGCAATTTTCTGGCATGAAAATTTGCAGAAACAACAAATTGAATGTTGAGTGGCAGCACTCTAGGAATGGCTTCCCAGAATGTAGGCATCTGCAACGTTGCAGGCAAATATTAGACATGAGGAAATGTGATGGTATGCAGGTGATTAAGTTTCTAAAGTATAGCGACTATTTGCCCACCATAAGGTGCCTTTTTCAGATGAGTTTTGGTAAGTTCCCCTATTACACACCCTAGATACATACTTCAGAAAGAGAAGTCCTATGATTTTAGCCAAATAAATACTAAAGAAATATGAATAAACTATACATGTGCAGTCTCAAAAGTTTAAAAATACATTGTTCATTCATATAGTGCCCTTCATCCTAAACAGTCATGAAGCTTTAAGCAAATGCTGTATATATTCATAATACTGAAATGCTGATACATGTTTTTGAGACTGTGTAATTTCCTCTAATGCATGCAGAAGTTTATTGCAAATTTTTAGAGGACTCTGACCTGTCCAAAGTGTACTACTAGATTTTGGGGTGCTTACTGGTTTTTGCAGGTTGAGTAGTTCAGGCCAATATAGTTACCATTAGCAGGCAGAAGATTGTTACGAATACAGAAACAGGACCTTTATATTTACAAAGAACAGACACCATTTTGGTTGAGACACCTCCTGGAAAAATAAACTCCATGATACACAATTCACGTGTCTCAGAAGAACAATGGTAAAAGAGTTGGTCCTGCTGTGATTTCAAACAGCAGTCTCCAGAAGGGCTGGTATTCAAAGACTTGAGCCTAGTTTCAAGGTATCAGCCTGCTTGCTTCCATAAAGATCCCATCATTTCAGTTGAGATCTTCAATGTAGGGTTTGTAAAGCGCTTCAGGATTTGTCCTGTTTATTTAGATCAGAGAAATATCCTTCCCCTTCAGGCTACCCTGGGAATGTTACAGTATTTGATGCACTGTAAAGTAGACTGGAATATAAAATATGTAATGGCATCAAAACTGGAAGGCACTCTAAAATCCAAAAGAGAATTGATATGTATGGATTGATTGTAAAAAAGGAAGTTTACTTTTCATCCATTTTTTAAGGGGGTACATAGGGTATTAATGGGCTGTCTCCTTTAAATTAGGTGAAGAATATGGATGGACAGTGTATAAGTCCTGGGAAAATAAGGCCCCTATAGATTAGTGGCAGTTGCTGAAATGTTTAGGCTTTTCATGCAAAATACTCCATTGTAAATTCTGTAAAGACTAATTAAAGTGTTTTCAGAGTTTTGCCTTCCAGTCTGTGTAACCAAGGCTTTTTACGCTTGACCTGCAGGAACAAAATCTCCTAGGCTGCTGAACTGCTTGCTTGCCTGTCTGCTTTCACAGTGAAAAAATATTATTTTAAAATCTACATTTGAGTTCTTAACTATATGCTAGTCGTTAAGCTATTCTTAAGCCATAAAAATAAATGTTTTCAGATAGTAGAAAACCCATTTCAGAAAATCTCTAGGCCCTCTTCAACTGTTAGGTAATATATAATCAATTGTTCTTTTTATTTAAAAATGAGGCTTAAATTCTGAGTTTAAAGTTAGGTTTAAAATCATATATTTTAAGCAAATTGCTTCTATAGGGAAATGCTTGTACATCTAATTTTGAACCTGAGTAGCTCCACTAAAGTTTCCTTTTATAGTCATTTTGATACAATCAGGATTTGACTCCAGTGGCCTGAGGAAAAGGTTTAAAAAACTGGTGTTCCTTAATAGTTCTAACTGGACAGAAAGTTTTTTAACAACAAGGAATAAACAGGAAGATGTATAGCAAGTGAATGTTGGCCCATTTATTTATATGTTTCTGCCCTTGCTCCTTCAAATACAAGTTTTCTACTTTTGCTTTTGCTGGCATTTTCCATACATGAAAATATGTATGTGGCATGTATGCTCCTATTCTCATAGGTTTGCTGATAAACAATTTATCCCATGCATTGCATGACTACTCATTTGCTCAAAACTATTATGGCTACAAATAGCCAGTACAAGAAATCAAAGTCCGATTTTATGTATTTCTGCAGAACTTCCTGCTACCCTACTATACAAATATAGGCAAAGCAGAAATCTGTATAAAATGCAGTCAGGTGGGAGTGTTTTTAGGAAAATCAATCACAGAAACTCACACTTTTTCATTTTTTTCCCTACTTTTATTCTTCCCTTCTTTTATGATTTTCTAAGATATGACTTGCTTGACTCCCTACATTTCAGCAGCAGTTTTGAAGACTTAATTTGGCAAATTGAACAAAAAATCTAATCTATTTTAGAATGATATCAAAACTTGAAACTTTTCCCTATATCTTCTCTCCTTTCCCCAAACCCACCAGATTTTATAGCATCATACATAAACCTGTAATAGTATTGCATTGCTATTCTGTTTAATGTAGTATTCAAAAAGAAAGCAAAAAACCCACAAAACAAGGGAAAGTCCTTAGAAACTTGTAAGTTTCGAGCCTTTAGTCAAAGTTGTATCACTTAGTCTATGAGCTTAGCAGTGTCCTCAGTTCTTTGGCAGATTATAGCTGGTAGCCCATTAGACTGTTCATGTTAAATTACTGAAAAGGGTGATGTATTTATAATACAGCTTGCAATGCTATAAAATGGCTCATCAATCTGTTTTATTCATGGAAGGTCCACATAAGGCCACTGGTCTGTTACTGGCAATAAACCTTGGGTGCATTTCCAAAAGACCTGCATTTTAGATGGTGATTTATAGACCCTGTCCAAGAAACCAAACATGATACTAACAAGGCAAGACATGACTCGGCTAACACTTTGAAAAACAATGTAATTCCATAAGTACGTCATGTGACTATGACATACACAAACAGAATATCCAGAATATCCATGTATCCATCCTTGTTCTATCCATGTAACATGGACTTCAGAGGACATAGTAACATCCAATCCACTATCATTTTTGGATTTGCTTCACTGCTGTTTCAGACAAATTAAGTATTGTACCTACTCCTTTTATTTGTGTGTTGCATTACTTGAGGTATATACACTGCTCATATTGCATTGCCTACCTTGCCCACCTTGTGATTGCACACTGGCCTAAAGAAATTGTTTATCATCTGGGAACTATTTATATCTCTGAACATTATACCACACTGTCAATCTGCAAGACAGCTAATGAAAAAGGTTTCAGTTGTACCCTTCTCTCAAAAGTCTAGGCTAGTCTACTCTAGTCTAGTCTAGTCTGAAAAATACCTAGTCTAGTCTAGAAATTTTTCAGCCAATTTCAAATTGTTTGCAAAGCCCTTTTTTGGAGTTTCTGAGTAAAAAAAGGGAAAGTAATTATAAATGGGAAGAAGTGGCACTCATACAAAACACAATCAAAAGCACAAATTGAGTAATAACAAAAGAAGGAAACTATTTTCTGCCAATATCTTTTCATTACTGCCACCATTAGGGTTTGGTCAACCAATTAAATATTTCCAATGACGGTGAAGGCCTATGTCTCTCTGAAGCAAGTTTTTTTGTGTGTTTTCTACAATATAGCAAGTAACACATTTTTAGAATGAAGAGAATTTTTAGAATTCATTTTAGAATGAATATTAATATGGTAATATCTTTGCAAAATGTTAGATAGAAAGAATTTCCCAAAACCTGTTTTTTGAGTAAAGTGTTCAACATTATATGATTTCCCAAAATATGTTGAGTTTCAAAAGTTATTTTATTTAACACAACTTAAAAAAAATGTAGAATTTTGAGATTCTTAAGTGGAGAGACTTCTATTACCAGCCTGCATCATCCTCTTCCAGCAAGACAAAACTTCTCTGACTCAGTGATGCAGTACTTCCATGTCACATACCATGGTTAAGTCACAACCTTTCAGCAGAAATGTGAACAGATTTAGATAATTTATAGTATATACTACAAAGCAGAATGAATCTTTGTTAGAATTGACACTTTTCCTTGGAATGCTGCATATAGCATGAAATGTGCTTTCAAGTTAAAACAGTAACTAAATAGTAGCATTAATAAAAACAAGTAAATCTTTTAAAACAAAGCAATTCTCTAATAGCCTGTCATTATAACCTCTGTCCACTCCTTTCTTCATTTATCCTTTTGGAATTTCTTCATCTATTGATTACATTAACTTCCTATTTTAAGTGAAGTACAAGTGCTTACTGTCACACATATTGCTCAAGTTATTAAATAGTCAGAGGACCAATAGTTTTGTGTTTAAGATGGGTTTTTAAATAGTAATAATAGGATTAACTAAGAAATCCAGAGTGAGTTTTATGCTCCATAAACTCCCACAGCAAAAGCACAATCATTCACTGACCAAAGCATATGGCACCTGGTGATGTATGATGTCCGAACACAGAGCAGTATTAGAACTGGGACGAAGAAGATGATAACTGTAGGTAGTTTAAGGCTTTACAGAGCTTCTCTGCCTTCACAGATACCAAACCAGGTATACTGGCTGGAGTCAAATTTGTGACTCAAGTTAACCTTTTCCACAGGAAAAGCGTTCCTTACAATTGAATTGTGTTTATCACTGAATGAATTAGGACATTAGGGTTCGGGAAAGGAACAGAAAGGTATTTAAAAGGAGGGAAATAATATCAGTAAAACAGTGAACCCTTGAAAACACATCACATAACTCTGCTGCACTGAAATACATTGTAATAAAATGCAAAAGAATGCTTAAAGTCAACTCAAATATTTCCCAGAAATGTGGTCATGTTTTTACACGTACAATATGCCTGGGTCATTTTACTATACCAACACAAATAATTACAATTCTATTAAAACGTTCCTGCCTGTGATTAGTGCAAAGTGGGCTCGTTTCCCACTCCCCCCACCAGGCCCATAAAAAAAAATGCCAGTGCTTTTTCTTTGTGAGAAGTAGCAGTGGCTTTTTTTTTTCCTTACATGTTTCTGTAGACAGTTCTTGAATTCTTGAACGATTAAGTAGAATTAATGTCTCTTGAATGTTGAGGCACTGGAAAAAAATCGAATTCTCTGTCATAGGGAATGTGGTGTAGAACTGCAACCATGGACCTCTGGAGGGAGAGACGGGAGCTGTTTCGGCAGGCTTGGGTTTCTCTCTGTTTATGTGAAACGGACATTGGCATATCTTGCCTGGACTTTTCCTGTGGGGTTCATATGGTAGGCAGGGTGGGGAATAGTTGTCTGAGCCATACCAAGGTCAGCCTGCTAGAGCTGACAGTTTCTGTCTCTGTACAAAGAAAAGAATCAATACTTTTGGACTACGGCTGTGCCCTCAGTGTAAAACAACAAACATGCAGCGTCTGACATGTTTCTAGGTGATTTGTGGCAGAACCTCTTGTCTGATCTGTATCCAGGAGCTGCTGTGTTACTGCTCTGTGCTTTTCTTCTCTTTCTCGCCCCCCCCAGCTCTGTGATGTCTAATACTTTACTCAGGTACAGAGGCGTGTGTTCTACCCTACAGCTACTTGTCACTCAATAAATCACACCTACAAGCACAGTCTGCACATAGTGATCTGGGCTTTAACAAAGGATCAGAGGGACAAAGTGCAGGCAAGATACTGTAATTATAACAAAAATAAAACATTCAGTGGGTTGTAGCAAAAACATGGGCTCCCAGGCGCTAATAAAATGTTATTAGAATTGCAGTTTTGTTTCAGTCCTTCAGCTTCCATTTTAAGCAAATTTTCCATCTTAGATTTCTCTTGTTCATTGTCTTTCCAAGCTAAAACACAAACTTTGGGGACAAACCTATTTTATATAAATACCTGGTCCTGGATACCAGAATGACCCTGTGTCCTACTTTGTGAGTCACTGTCACCTGCAGTCACTGCCAGTATTTATTCCTCAAGTTCTTTATCTCAATTGTTGTGCCACATGGTCTAGCAGAACTGTAAATCTGATCCAAAAGCAAAACCAGCACCAACAAAACAGCTATCTGAACATAATCGGAACACAATTATTTGAACAGTCTTGAACCAACCAAGGTTTACGCAGCATGCATTTGTTTTTGTCTGACAGTATAATTTGTGTAGAAACATCTCCTCAGTAAAACTGTAACATACATCACACAGCTATATTTGCCTTGGAAGGAGTTTTACACCAGGCCTCTTCTTCCAGCTAAATTACCTTCCAGCAGTTAACCTGTTAGCCAACTTGGTTATGAGGGTAATGGACAGTTATCATCCATCCCAAGTATTTTAAACGCACTCATTCATGTTAACCTGGCCATTTTGGTCAAATCAGACACCTTGTAATGCAGTGTAAGTGATTCACCACCATGGAGGTTTCAAACCACCCTGATGAGAAGACGTGGGTTAGTGGAGCTCTATGCTTCCTTCCTATTCAGTCAGCAACCGACAGGCCACTTTCCCTCAGCCATGTACTTCAACAGCAGTGGATCAATAATTGTGGTTTAACAACAGGGAGCCACCAATCATCATATGAATGATTAAAAAGTGTCTGTGTGCACACTGCTTTTCAGACAGGCTGGGCCACAAGATCAAAGCCTGTATGCAGGATTTAGTACTGAGGGATGAGATCTGATTGGGAAGGAGCACAAGATAAGGGGGAAGGAAAGAGAATCACGGGTTAGGCAAACTCTGGAGCGAATGCTTCCAATTTATACTGGTCTTGGAGAAGTGAGATCACTGCATCTGCTCTATGCATTGCTCACCTTGGCACTTTCCCACCATTTTGAATGGTGGCAAGCTTCCACATACATCCTTTTGCTGGTCCTCATTAAATCAGCATCTCACTATTCACGGAAAGAAGGAGCAGCTTTGCTTGCATATTTTAATGAACAAAGACTTATTTAAGCACAGTCATTACAAATGAAAGTCATGTTGATGAGCTTGCAAAGGGTCAGCACTTTCTGACTGGGAACAACTGACCTTCTGCCCATACCATACTTGCTGATTTTTCCCACTGAGGAAAGCAAAGGACTATCACACTTGCTTGCCCACACACAACAGAAATGATGTCACTCTCCCAAAACACCGATATTTTCTTGAAGCACCTACTATTACTGACCTTAAGACCACCCCTGAATAAACAGAGGGAAAAAAAAACCTCTCCACAGAAAACAATGTTAGAAACTTAACAACAGTCCTAAATCTGCTGAACATTTACTGCTGGCCTGAATAACTCCAGATGGTCCAAAGAGAATATCACTTTTTGATCCTTTAGCTTAATACTCAAAACCACAATTAGAGCCCTGAATGTCAAACTCCTAATGATTCGCTTACTCTTCAAAATTCTGGCTAACTGGCTACACACTATGACCCTTTCAACAACGGATCCAATTCTTTCCTCAAGCTTTGTGAATCTGTGCACAGTTGGAGCTGTCTACTGGGAAACAACTGCATTTGCCATATGATTGTTCTCCAAATAAACAAACAAAAATAATCCACAACAAGAATTCTCACATTCTTTTTCTCTCGTTATCATAAAGACCCACGAAAGTCATAAGTATGATACGTCACAAGTAATATACCGAAATAGCCCAAATGGTGTTCTTCATTGAAGTAGATGGAACTAACTGGTTGCCACATAAAATCCAGTAAAGGACTTTTATCTCCTATTCTCCTTAACTATCAATGCATAGCTTTTGTTTTTCAGAAAGTAAACCACCCATCAAAAAGGAAAAATGTTTTTCCATGGTTTGTCCAAACCATTCATGGTCTTCCTACGAATCAAGCCAATTTACAGATTGAAATCACCAATTCTTCTTTCACATTTCAAGTCACCCCATACCAGTGCTCCACAATCAAAATTCAACTTAAGAAGAATGTCAGGTGGTAAAGTAACGTGCATCATGAAATGTGCAATAAAACTATGACAGCCCTTTGTACAATGTCTGTAACTTCAAAGAGGCTTTACACTGGCTTTTCAAAACATGCCACACACCAGGAATGCTGCAAATTCAGCTCACATTTCATACAATAGCAGACTAAACTGATACGATTTTCAGCAAACACATGCACAAGCAAATGGAGACATATCCAACTATCTGTAACTCATATGCTGTAAAACCAGGTAGGTTTTAATCTGTTACCTTTTCACATGCATGTTTTTCCACAGCATATTGTTTTTCTGTGGCTAGCACTAGTGATCTCTGGTAGGTAGTAACCCAAAACAGAAAATTACAGATAACTGTAAGCATGCTTCCAGAAAATGTCTGGATCCACCCTTATTGTCACATTTTACATCTGAAATCTAACTATAAAAAAATGCAAAGTTTAACATGTTCCAGTAAAGGCATACGGATTCCATAAGGAAGGATAGGATTAGGAGGTCATTCTGCTCAAGTCAATTAATTGTGAGTTATGCTTAACTCAACTGCCCCCCAATCTGCTTCAGTTCTTTTTCCACCTTTCCAATAGCCTAAGAAAATATTTTCGCTGTTAACACTTTCCTTCAAATTTATACTTTTATACATTACTGGCATGAATGTATGGTGGGCACCCCTCTATGTAACTGTAAAACTATTTTAAGATAATTGCTTTATAAGAGGAAGGAGCTATATGTTTAAATTAATCATGTTATAATAGCACAGTAAATTATAGTTCACAACTCTTTAATAGCACTAGTGTTCTTTTATGAGATCCATCACCATTTCAGAGCTTCCTATTCTTATATGCAATATACAATTTTCATATAGCATACTCTGACATCTTATTTTTGGCACATCTGCTATGGCATTTTTCCTGTTGCACCTTGTTTTTACATATTCAGGACTCAATAATGTGAAGTTCTAAAAATATCTTTAACTTTAAACACCTAGGTAACTGTACAGATCTCAAGGGTCTGCACATTCATATTATGAATATTTGTCTATACTAAGGACCTTAGTTTCCTGACTGAGTAATACTTCAGAAAAATGCAACTGTATGTGTGTATTTTTAGTATGTGGAAAACTTAATTACTATAGATTAATTGTATCACTGGGTAACCTCTTAACTACTATGGATTTCATTTCACTTTATTATCTACTTCAGGGATATATCATTCCCCTTTTTAGAATTAGGATATTCACGTTTATTTTACATATTAATTTTTCTTAATTAATTAATTGGATTTTATTTTACTTCATTGTAAGAAATATATTATCTCACTATAGAGTTCTTGGACACTTTCATCATGAGATGCACTTTTGCTCTTGGGCTCTTATATTTACATGTTACCCTAATTTTCTGCTCCTCTTCAATTCTCTGCTTTCTTTCCTTCCAGTAATTTTGGTATCCCTTTGATCTTTCTCATGTTGGTTGCTGAAATTCCTTCTCTTTCTCTCTTCTCACCCCCACCCCTCCTTCTCTGAATGTGTGTGTGTGTCTATGCCATGTCACAGGGACATATATCCTATTATCTGTGAGTGTAAATATATTAAGAAGGAAGGAGTATTATTTAACATATCTCAAAATGTAAGAAAAGAATTATACACATGACTTTATTAACAGATTGTGAGTTTGTGCATGCTAAACTGTGTACAAAGGTATGTTAGTAAAGTAGATAATGAACGTACATCTCTTTCTAGTATCATTGGCCACCTTTCCTCCTGAACAAAACCAGTCATATAACCCAAGCAGACTTCTCAAAACTTTTTTCAGCGATGACTCTTTCCCCAACCCTACTTTTTTTTCAGAATTATAGAATAGAATAAAATCATAGAATAGTTTAGATTGGAAGGGATCTTTAAAGGTCATCTAGTCCAAGCCCTGCTGCTATGAGCAAGGACATCTTCAGCTAGATGAGGTTGCTCAGAGCCTCATCCAACCCGACCTTGAATGTTTCCAGGGATGGGGCATCTACAACTCCCCAGGCAACTCGTGCCAGTGTTTCACCAGCCTCAGCCTAAGAAATTTCTTCCTTACATCTAGTCTGAATCTACCCTCTTTTGGTTTAAAACCATTACCCCTTGTCCTATTGCAACAGGAGCTGCCAAAAAGTCCCTCCCCTTCTTTCTTATAAGCCTCCTTTAAGTATTGAAAGGCCACAGTAAGGACTCCCAAAAGCCTTCTCTTCTCCAGGTTGAACAACCACAACTCTCTCAGCCTGTCCTCAAAGGAGAGGTGCTCCAGCCATCTGATCACCTCTGTGGCCGTCCTCTGGACCCGTTCAACAGGTCCATGTCTTTCCTGTGCTGAGGGCCCCAGAGATGTACTGATACCAGGGGAGTCTGTACTGATACCGGGGCTGTTTCAAAATTAAAAGCTCCTCAAAATTGCGCATTTTAGGTACCAATATTCACTAAATCAGACATAATGCATTTTTATAATCAACTGGCTAAATTTGTACAGATGTTATGTATTATTAAATTATAAAATTCTAAAGGCACTTTAGGCTGAGAAGTTACAGTCTCAGTTTGTACCTAGGTGCAAACCCAGTTGCAGAGATTCACAAAGACTATGATCCAGTTAGATCATGTGCCCAGTCTTCAGAGTACATATAGAAAAAACACGTAAAAGACTTCATCATGACAAAATGAGAACTTGAGCTTTGTAAAAATGTCACAACCAGATGAAAAAAAACCACATTAAAAAAAAAACAAACCAAAAACCCAAAAACTAGAAGTATCTATTTCAAACAACAATCTGAAAACTATTTTACCTGGGCTACATCGCTCTGCTTACATTTGTCTAACATGGTAATGATTCTCAGTTTAAGAGGTGAAAAGCGCATTATTGTTCCTTTAAGAAACATACCCTTTAGCAAGCAAGCACCAGGGACGGTAGGGAGCGAAGAAGTTTCTAGCAGCTATTAGAAAAAGGACATATAATGGACTTGCCATCCCATATAATTTTAGCCAAATTATGAGTTTTTAATCAAAGAAATCAACGAGCAAAATTATCATGTCCTATTAAATTTTGCTGTTGTTGTTGCTGGGAAGGTGGGTTATGCTGTGATCATTACAGTTAGCTTTCTGCACACTGTCCGGAGCCAGGTCTATGCCCTGCTCTGGAATGGACTATGGAGGCCTATAAAAAGAGGATTCAAGTTTTCCAGTCTGATTACAATCTTTGATCTATCACATTTATTTTCAAAATGAAAAACCTGCACTTTCTATGTTTGTAACTAAAACGCAAAAGAATCTGACGAAAATAAGTGCATCTGCAAAAACTATTGTTAATAGTTATATACACAGATACACATACACACAAATATATGTATATATACTTTTTTTTTTTAAACAAGAACATGACTGGCTTTCCACTGCAGGACATAAAACTTAGTTTTGTGTTTACACTGTACCTCTGATTGGAACTTGGATAGAGCTACTGTTGCTAGTTGGAATAAAATGTACACTGTAATATTGTTGACATTATTCATGTTGGACAGACTGTAATGTAAATATACATTTTGCTACAGCTAGAAATATGGTTTTGATAGATTCTCAGATTTTAAATTGATTGTAACTCAGAGCAGGCCTCTGCCAAAATGAGTTGGTATTTCACAAGCATATGAATGAAAAATAGATGACAATGGATCAAATCTGGATCTGAATAACTTGACCCAGTGGTTTATGGTACTGCGATTTCTCTCCAACCTCTCCCACAATTTTCATACAAAGGAAAATATCTCAGGATGTGTTGAGGGGATTAGAATTAGCCATGGTATCAACGTTAAGATTTTAAAAGCCTTGTAGACTAACAACTATTCATAAACCACATTTCACATTTTTAGGTCATAATGTAATTATGAGGTAAATGATACTTCATATATTGACTGGGTTGATTGAATAGAGTGGGTCCATAGTACTAGATAAAGGATGGCAGAGAACAAGATACAAAGTAAACATTAAGCCACAGAGTTCACTTTTCCAACCCCGAACGTCAGCTATTTTCAAAGTAAACAAAAACTTCCACCTCATCCTCCCACAGTACACTTAAAGTTAGGAAGTGTCTTATTGCCCGTAAGCGCACCTCAGATTCCATTTTGCCTGCAGAAGCTTCTCTGGTTTTGCCTACAAAGTTCACCATGAGGCTCTGATGCCATTTTGTTATGCCTTGTTACCAGTATTTGACTTCACTGGTAGACTCAGTTACCTGATAAAAAATAGCTCTTATAGCTCTCCTACATGCTTAATAGATTTCAGTGTGAATAAAACTAACACAGCCCCTTCATACTGCTATTGACCACCTAGGAAACATCCAAAAAGGGTAATTTAAATCAGCCTCATACAACTGAACTGTGTTACCTCCTCTTCAGTCTCCTTCCTCAACATCTGCCTGATTGGTCGCCTTCTACATGCCACCAGAAATTTCAAACTAATATAGAAAGCAAAATGAAAATTGAATTAAGCACATGAAATTTTATCTAATATGATTCTTTTTTCCTCCACCCTTTCTTTTGAAGTCCTCTTCTTATTTCTGGATCAGTAAGCATACAGTTCCTGATACATCATCACAAACGGTTGGCATCAAGATTTACAGTACTTGCAACATCCCACTCTGGGATTGCTTCCCTGTGAAAATAAGATGTGTTCTATGTTTGTACAGTGACCAGACTCCTGGCCCATAGCTTGAGTTTCTATGCACCACTGCAATACAAATAATGAACACAGTCATAACAATAAAGAAAAATAAGTTTTTTAAAAGGTAGTTAAGTCTTATTTCTACACCAGTGCCCCCAGTTACCCAAGCTGGTGACAGCATCTAGCACTGTCATTTGTTTCCAGTTTTGGAGATTCTGAGCTCCTCCTCATTACTCCTTGTACAACGTAGAAAAGAGCAGGGTGGTTTCTACAGCTATACAAGTGAATACAGCATTAAAGAATTTAGCTTCACCCTAAGGCTCTCTGCCTTAATCTTTGATCTTGTTTCATTTGCTTATCCAATGTCTCTTACCTGATAATTTATGAAAATAAATACATAAATAAAAAGTATTCCACTATGGAATCAATAAAATAAGTAAAAAAAATAAACCGCAAAAAAAATTATGCTGCTTCACCTCCACTGTAGTACATGAGGAGTGTTTACATAATTCCATCTTCAAAGTCAGACACTTGCAAAATTTAGCAGCTATCACCTACCTCTGAAATGCAAAATCACATGCAGAACCCTTTGCAGGCAGCTACCATATGATCCCAAAAGCATGCCCCTGTAGCACATCCTGGGATATTTTCCAGTCCCCAGCACTGGTTGCTTTCACTACTTGCAAAAGAGAGTTGGACTTGATGATTCTTACGTGTCCCTTCCAACTTGAGATATTCTATGTTTCTTTGAAGAGAAAACCTTGTCCTCAGACAATTTCAGCTTAAATGAGTCTTTGTCCTTTCCTGATGGCAACCTACAAGTCCCAGAAGAATGGAGAGATAGAGTGTGGCTGTTGCCACAGTGTGGCAGAATGGCAGCCATCTGCTTTGACACTCATTTTTGGTACACATCCATCCCTGTTCACTTGCTCCCTCAAACCTCACTTCTAGGCAACAAAGCACACCTACAGATGGAGGAAAGAATACCTAAGTAACAGAACTCGAGCACCATCCAAAGTAAGGATCTTATGTCTATTTAACTTTGAAAACATACATAAACCTGAAAACCAAGGGGAAAAGGGGAGATTCAAGGCAAAGAAAGTCGCTGATGTGGGCAAAGGATAGAAAAGAGAAGCAATAATTCTTTTTTTCCTTCTTTTGCCACTCCTTTTTAAAGAAAATTATTATATTCAAAGTTATTTTCTCCCAGATCTAGCAGTGGTATCTATTCAATTATTTGCATAATTCTTATCACAGATCTAACAAAAAATGAGCAGCCTCAGTGTATGCAAAATGCTTTGCCAACTCCACTTCTTTCCTGTCCATACAGTTCCAGTTTTCCACCATGAACCTCAGCTCCAATTGGTATATTCCTATTTTGGTAAAGGCAGAATAACAGTTGGCCTGACTGACTTCTAGCAAACAGATGAAATCTATCTCAGATTTGTCTGCGTGGCTCAACTGTGACTGCGAAAAAATTTGTGCTTAGTGTCATTGCCATGCTTAAAGCCTTTCAACAAAAATCAAGATATAATGCTACAATGAATTTGTACCCTTATTGTTAAGTGGTATTACTATCCGTTTTTTTCTCATTAAAAAAACACCAAACAAATAATTCAAGGATCATTCGTTCAAAAAACTTCAGCAACTACTGATTCATAAACCACAGGAATGAGACATGCTCTTAACAATTAGTAAGGATGGTGATGAGAGATAGGTCACTACCAAAAAGTTGCTTCATTTAAGAAAATCTAGAGACAGACACAACAGCCTCTTAGAAAGGAAATGCTTAAATTTTCCAGGAACTTTTTTTTAATTAGCATTAGTCCAGCCATTTTTCATTTCTTAGCACAAAATAAATCTACAAGTACTACTTCACCTTGTCATATATGGAGTTTGACTTCATGAGTTCATTGTAAATTGGAATAAATCTAGCACAATTCAAGGATAAGTCTAGGAATGCCTGCCACATCAGACACTAATTGCTCAATTCATAAAAATAATATTTGTAAGTGAATCACATGGGTTTTGTGCTACCTGTTGATGCCATAGAAGGAAGCCTGTATCAAACCATTTCCCTGAAAGAAAACACATACACTTGGCAGTAAAATATCGGGAGGATGTAACCAGGCACACAAACAATGCATGCAATGATCTGGAAAAAAGTTATGCTGCTTTTTCTCTGCTCACTGCCATTGAAACAGCATTCAGAAAAACCTTCTATTTTATTTATTTAATGGGAATGAAACCCTGCTTTTCATAACTGCTTTCCAAAATGTCACTGAAATCAGTGGAAGCAGCAGGTGCCTTGTGTATTTGGACACCCAGAGCACATGTTATTCTATTAGCTCTCCAGTCCAAATTTAGGCCCCAATCCTCCCAGTGCTCCAAGCCTGTAATGCAGTTAGTGTAAATGTTGGTGCCATATGTAGGACAGTTCTGTGGACCTGTCAATTGCTCAAATGCATGTATTTCAATTTCTACTTTATTGGCTTTCCAGTAATCAAACAACACTGTCGCTAACTAACACAGCATTCGAGGCAAGTTTCTGGCAAAACTTAACCATTGTTTTTATGACAAGTTGCTAAAAACATGGTTTGCCTGAATATCAAAGAACACCACTTTGGTTTATATAAGGAATATCTAATAAACTTAACATGCAAGTGAAATATTTTTGTACCAAAACAGGACAACACAGCACCGCCCACAAATAGTGAGCTGCATTTATAATGAACTTCGCTGTGCCTCGAAAAACCAATGTCTGGAGGGTATTGGCATTTAATGAGGAAGGGGACAATGGGTTAAAAGAACACAATTCCTATTCAAGGAAAAAAAAATTTAAACTGTAACTGGGAGTCCGGCATGTAACTCTCTTACACAGAAATCTAAGCAACTTGCTTCAGTTCTGTTATCAGAATTGACAAACAAAAAGACCCTAATAGATGGCAAAAATATAGCAAGAAATCTTGTTCCATAATCACAATATTTCTGCTATTACAACATGAATCTCAAGAAAACAGCTTTGCAAAACAAAGCAAATTGACTTAAATGTGCATTTATCTTCAATGCACAAAATGGGCTCAATTTACATCTATGAACATTTTTCAGCCTAATACATGGTTTCAGAAAGGATGGCTTGTTTATTCCTGCAAGAGAAAACAGGGTCCTTAAAATCATATTTTATAAATACTAAAACAACTTGAACAGTTTGCATTTCACTGCAGCTAGCAGACTAACGTTTATATTCATGTAGTACAACCACCCTCGCCTTCCATTCTCAGGGTTTACTTTTACACTTAGGCTGCAAAGTTTTAACAATGTCTGCAAGCACTATCTGTTCACTCTGTAGTTCTTAATTTCTTTCTTTCCCACTCCTCCTCCACTCTGTCATAGTTTAACCCAATTATTTAACTAATCTAAAACAAACACACAGAGAGAGTGTTCCTCAGAAATATCTCTCGGTGTATATTAGCCTAAAGAAACTAGTCTAGGGGACACAAAGCTTTTATTTATTCATTTTCTAGTGACATTACTGAAGAATTGTTCCTTCACGGCTTCCAGGAGGATATAAACAAATGTAGTTGATGCATGATAGGGATTAGGCAGAAGAAAAGTGACAGTCTGGAAGGCCAGAGCATAAATTGGGGGTTGGAAAAGCCTTAAAAACAAAAAAATCCTCCTTTGAAAAGATGGGGAGGGAGCTCCAGTATCTCAGATACAGCAGAAACAAGTGAAAACAAAAGTCTTCATTTTGTTTTCCGCAACTACATTAGCAGCCAAACTACATGCCATATACACACTGCAAAAATACTTCAAATATATTCAAGGTGAGGTATGACCTATGCTACAGCCACTAAAGCACTCCAGAGAGAAAATATTTAATACATTTTAGATTTAGAAATACTGATAATATTTTGACTGTCCAAACCCAAACTTTTCTAATTCACCGGGCTGCAGTTCAGCACATGTAGGCGTATTAAGACCCTGTAACATGACATGCACCAATTTTCCATCTTACCTGAAATCTCAACCGGGATAAAAAGTGCTCAACACCTCCAGAACTCAGGCTGTGTTCAGCCAGTCTCCTTACAGGGCTCAGGTGTTCCCTTTCTGACTCCTGCTCCCACCTGCTTTCTTAGCAGTCTCCCAGTGCTCTGGAGAATGCTCTGATACAAACCTGAGTCTGCCAATAACCACAGCATCAATTTCTTGGTTTCAGGCAGAAGGAAACACTGGTACGGAACTTACAGTTACAAATTTAAAAATGCTTTGGGTCAAAGTCACATATAGATATATGACTGTTTGCTGTTCCAAGTTTTTCCTTAATAAACAGTTACTTCACCTACAGGGTATGCTATGAGAAGGAAAAGCCTTGAAAGGTTTATGTACCACAAAGACTGGTGATCCTTACACTGTCCTATGACCAAATATAATTTTGCACCACCTGCTGTACCATTGCATCCTGTTTGGGCACCATAAGATGAGATAAAAGAAGTGACTTACACAAAACACATCTATTTTTAGTGATGAAAATAGTTTTTAAAGTCCAAAAGAATAAATGATTTTAAAAAAATGACTATTTTCTCATTACTATTTTGGAGCACTGTCACCTTCAAGAAAAGTGGAAAAATCAGTCAGGGATGCCAGCCCTACCTCTATTAATACCTAAAAGCATCCATTGGGAATTCAAGTACTCTGTCTTTAGATGTCAAAGTACCCTCAATTACAAATAGGTATTGAGCAAAGAAAACTGGACGTGCACAAACAGGCAATTGAACAACGGAACAAAAGTTAGCACAATTTTAGAAGCTGGCCGTAACATTTTCTCAGAAAGGCAGAAGAAATACACAAACATTTACCCATGCTCTCCTCTGGTCACAGGAAGAAACCCCAACAATATTTTGCTGGTAACTGGCAGAATTTAAAGCAGGCTTCTAGCTGCACCATTGTGAGCACCCTACCCGCTCTCTGGGAACAGCGGCCCATATCCCGTCGATAGCCAAAGCACAGGCTGTGATCTCTGGCTGTGTGTCCTACCTGCAGCTAGAAACTTGCAGTATCATTCCAGGTGCCAAAAGAAGCAGCTGGGCTAAGTCTCTCACTTCTTGAAACTTCTTTACTTTGGAGACGCCCAGGACCACCACTTCCCACCGTTTCTGCTTACTAGGTCACTAGTGAGCAAAAGTCATAGAATCATTGGTTCAGCTTAGAAGGGACCTTAAAGATCATGAAGTTCCAACTCCCCTGCCATGGGCAGGGACACCTCCCATAGAGCAGGTTTCTCAAAGCCCCATCCAGCCTGGTTTTCAACTCTTCCAAGGATGGGGCATCCACAGCTTCTCTGGGCAACCTGTTCCAGTATCTCACCACCCTCACAGTAAAGATTTTCTTCCTAATACCTAATCTAAATCTCCTCTCTTTCAGTATAAAACCATTACTCCTCATCCTACCACTCCACTGTCTGATAAAGAGTGCCTCCCCATCTCTCCTGTAGGCCCCCTTTACGTACTGGAAGGCTGCAATAAGGCCTCCCGAGAGCCCTCTGTTCTCCAGGCTGAACAAGCCCCCTCTCTCAGCCTGTCTTCATAGGAGTGGTGCTCCAGCCCTCTGATCATCTTTGTGGCACTCCTCTGGACCCATTCCAACAGGTCCATATCCTTTCTGTGCTGAGGACACCAGAGTTGGGCACAGTACTCCAGGTGGGGTCTCACCAGAGTGGAGTAGAGAGGGAGAATCACCTCCCTCAACCTGCTGGCCATGCTTCTTTTGATGCAGTCCAGGATGCGGTTGGCTTTCTGGGCTTCCAGTGCACATTGCCGGCTCATGTTGAGCTTCTCATCCACCAATACTCCCAAGTCCTTCTCCTCAGGGCTGCTCTCAATCCATTCTCTCATTGGTGTCATCAGCAAACTTGCTGAGAGTGCACTCAATCCCACTGTCTATGTCTCCAACAAAGATATTAAACAGCACTGGGCCCAGTACTGACCACTGAGGAACGCCACTCGTCACTGGTTTCCACAGGTCAGATTGTGTCTACCCATTAAGGTTAGAAGCAACCGAGTTTGCACCTAACACCTGTTCAAAAGAATTTGACTTAGCATAGCCATTTTCTCTGCAAGTCTGTGAAGGGTGATAATTTTTTATTTGAGGACTGTCCAAGCAAAAAGCAAATTGAGACATTTTACCAGTGCATCTCTTTTTTCAACCAGTTCAAGATTATCTATTTCCCTGAAATCTTGTGCAGTGTAATTTCTTCATTTTATAAAACAACTGATGCATGGCTGTGAAAATTTCATGTTCATAAATGGCCCTTCTCCCTTTGACAAAATAAAACTAACAGAATTTCAAAAGAATCTCTCTGTAAAGGGGGGCCAACCACTTATTTGTGAATATCTGAAAAGGCTGAGGGGCTTGGGTCTTTTTAGTCTGGAGAAGAGAAGAGAAGACTGAGGGGAGATCTGATCAATGCTTATAAATACTTAAAGGGTGGGTGTCAGGAGGATGGGGCCAGACTTTTTTCAGTGGTGCCCAGTGACAGGACAAGAGGTAATGGGCACACACCTGAACACAGGAAGTTCCATCTAAACATGAAGAGGAACTTCTTTACTTTGAGGGTGGCAGAGCACTGGAACAGGCTGCCCAGAGAGGTGGTGGAGTATCCATCTCTGGAGACATTCAAAACACACCTGGGCACGTTCCTGTGTAACCTGCTTTAGGCGGACCTGCTTTGGCAGCGGGGTTGGTCTAGATGATCTCCAGAGGTCTCTTCCAACCCCTGCCATTCTCTGATTCTGTGATCTCCACCTTGGTCCAGTAACAAAGTTAGCAGACTGGTAGGTATAAAATAACAGATAAACTACACTAACATTTGTAGACAAATCTCTGTTTACAAGATAGACTGCTTTGAAACTGCACAGTATGTTTTGCAAATCCTGCACCAAACCATTCTTTGCTTTATCCATCATTATCAGGTGTGATCTTAAGCAAAACTTTATCAAAGTAACATACCACTTTCTTGCATGCTGATTTTACAAAACTCTTTTTCTGAATGTTGTTCTACATGATGTCATCACACTGTAACTCACTTCATTTACAGTATCTGTTTCACTTCTACTCACAAGCTAATATAACTCATTTCTTTTTTTTAGCTGCGCACAGGCTGCTAGACACATGTGCACAGCAAATGGAATCTGAACTTAGCTTAACAGCCTCATTTATTCCTGATGGTTTAAATTATTTCATCACAATTAATGACACCCCCTCAGCTTCCTGTGCAGCACTGCCAGATGTTCAGAGACCACAAAGCCACTCTCTTCTTTGACGGCTAGTGACAAGTCGTCCTCTGAAGGACGTTCCCTCAGTGCACAGGCCGGATGACACCTCCATTGCTTAGCACCTCTCTACCTCCCTGAGTAACCATGGTGAGAGAAGAAGGAAGACATGAGAAACCAGCCAGTGCATTAGTAAGGACAAATTAAGTGAAGCGTTCTGAACTTGAAGGATCTCTTCTCTTCCTACTGGAGTTTCAAGCCTGATTGTTTTATGAAAAAGACAGACAACCGTTTGCCTTTTCCTTCAAGGTGTTAAGTTCTCTCTGTTTCTTTCAAAAATAATCTGCCTTTTTTTAAGGCGGGGAGAGAGGGGGAGAATAAAGGAGAAATTAAAATGGTAACCACATGGGCAATAAACTCTTACCTATGGCATTATCTCGCTATCCCATCATCTTCAGAAGCAGAATGCAAAAAACCCTGAATCTTAGAAAAGTTTCACTCACATTCAGCTTGTTTATTGGATTTTATTTCGCTCTGTAAGCTGAAGTAGAAGATTTTCCCTTACAGTGCTCCTCTCACAAGATTCAGGTATTTTTCTCTGCAGGTGAACTTAGACACCTTACATGGGGAAAAAAAAGTAAAGCTGTGAGTTGGACATTCTGAAAATGAGGATATGGCTCCATCTCTTAAAATGTGTGGGCGGAAAGAGTAACAACTGTGCAACTACAACCCTGGAATATGAAAATGGCAAGTGTCTTGCATTTTTAAGATTAAAAAACAAGCATCTCTGCTCCTGAAATTCCATCCACTATTTTGAGCACATATGGCAGACATTCTATTGACTTTTTTTTTTTTAATTAAAAAAAATGCTGATCTGTGTCATGGACTGAAGGGCTCTTCAGTTTGCCAAAAGCATAGTATTAAAACAGAAAGGCCACCTGTGTTAGCCCACCCGATAGGAAGGTCAGGAGCTGGAAAGTCTGTCTGTCTCTCTCTCTCTCTCTCCTTTGGGATTTTTTTTTTTGCTCTTTTTTTTTTAATTTTGTTTTGTTTTGGTTTTTTTGTTAAACATACTTAAAGACAGACTTGGAAGGGAAAAATATCCCTCATCAATATAAACTCTAGATAGCAGTGCCAGAAAAGCTTTGTACATGAGTCTGATTATGTGTGTGGCCACTTCAGAATTATTTCTGTTAAGATAAAAATTAGTTCCTCACTTAGATTATTAAAAGTTACTTTGAAGGAAAGTCTCTTCAGCATCTTCCTAAAAATCCAATAGCAAGACTGGAGGAAAGCGAGAGGTAACACATCATCACAGGCTTATTTTTTTCACTTGTTTTTAAAAAAGTGTTTTAAAAACTTTCACAGCACAGAGTTCATCACTGATGTTCTTTTAGTTGCTCTTTACCATCACTTTAGCAGACGATCCTGTAAAATGTTATGCTTTGTTTTCAGCATCAGGAGAAGAGATTCATATAATGTGACAACGACAGGAACTCCTGAGCAGTCTCAAACTTACATTAGCTTTTCCATATCAACATGCATATATATGTGTGTGTAAGTTTATATATAAAATACACACCAACAAATAAACCAAACTTACCTAGATCCATACAAATAAAAAAAAAAAACAACCTACTCTGAAATGCTTTGAGATTTATGGAGAGTCACATGGACTTCATTCTGTTTTCTCTGAATGTTTTATTGGGGGGAGTGGAGGAGCTGAATAAACTTTAAACTCTCATGTAGGGATGTATTGACTGTGTGTCCCTGGCAGATGTGGAAAGGAGATGAAATGGGCAAGGGAGAATCAAATATCCCATCACTGCAGGTTTGCAAAGGGGAAAGAGCGCTGCAAAGATCTCACATCTGGCAATCATTTGTCAATAGCTGGAAAGAGAACGGCAGGAAACTTTCTGGCTCTCGTGGAAGATGAAAAGACAAAAAACATGTGTCACACATGCACAGGGCTGGTACAATGACTACTACATTTATTTCCCCCCCTCCCCCCCTTTTTTTAATTTAATGATCTTCAGATATACTTTACTCCGTGGTCAAAATCATGCAGTCACTTGACTTGTTAAAGCTGCAGTGTATGTACATTTTTCAAATAAACCCCAGGGCTGATGTTAGAAAATCAAAATCATTCAAGCATAGGCTGCCTGGTACTTTGGGCAGGAATCCTTGTGGTTTAGTCAATAAACAGAATCTAAATGAAAGACACCACAGTAACTACACAGTAATGTTTTGAACAGTTCTTAACCCCAAAAAAGGAGACAGACAAACAGAGGTTGACCAAGCAGCCAGATACAATGCTACCAAGTCCACAGAGATCACTCTACTGCATGTAGCATCTGCGTATGAGCACAAGGTCACTTGCTGTTTCTAAAAGAGAAAGTATTTTTATTTAGGGCTATTTCTTATGGTTCTTCTGTAGTTCTGGGTTTGGTTTTGTTTGGGGTTTCCCACTGTTTCTTTCCAGAGAGATTATATTTGTCCTGCAGAAATATCTGCTAAATAAAAAAATATAAGGATCACTTTGCCTTTTCTGAGCCACAAAAAAACCCCATTTTACTGTCTAACTCACAAGTATCACATTTTACAATATTGTGAACGCTTCTAGGCTACAAAAATTGTATAGGTTTGTATTCAGTGGTACAACTGATGTCCCTTCACAGCTAGCTTTCAATTCGTTCTTTTGCTGCTTTTAAGAAGAAGCTGCAGCAGCAGGAGCACATCTTGTCCTTGTGACTGCAAGTAAATGCTGCAGGTTGTTTAATCTGGCAAAATCACAGTAGCCTGTCAAATTTTAACAGGAACAATATCTCCCCCAAACAAGCCTGATCATGGTTAATTACAATGCAGACCAGAGAGCAGCCACAATTATTCATTATTACAGGAAGTACCTTATTTAAATTTTATGGAAATTTGCACTTGCACTCCAGTATGCCTGGGAAAAAAAAAAGGGAAAAGAACCCCACTCACAAAAGGAAGGACCTCAAACATCTGAAATATCACAAGATGCTACACATAAATCGGCAGCGAAATGTTGCCTTGATATTTACATCAAGACATCACAACAGTAGCATTTACTGAGTCAAAAAAAAAAAAAAAAAAAAAAAAAAGAAAAAACCCCCAAAAACCCCAAACCTATCCCTATAAAGATATAGATAGGTATAGAGATAGTCAGATAGATGGACAGACAGATAGATATACGTATCTACATGTCTGCACACAAAGACATATATACATATATATATATAAACATGTGTGTTCCAGAAGTTGCACCCATCCTTTACATTTAGGACAACTGTTCTCCTTGATGTGCTCCACAGCGCAATAAAGTTTCAGGTTCCAAACTTGCAGACAGTGAGAAAGGAGGGAAAGAGGGGTGGGGCTGCTTTAGGGTAGTCCATCAGTACCAGCATATCAATAAGAGCATATCATTAAGTCTCATTGGCATAAGCAAGTATAGCAGGGCGCCAGGGAGGAAAATGCTTCCACACATATGGGCGTGGGTAGGGAAACACACTGCTTACTGTGCACAGCATTTTTTTTTCTTTTTTTTTTGCATTCCATGTGAGTAACTGAAATAATTCTGCTGATTTAGCTTTCGTTCAATTTTCCTGTAACAATTAGCTATATATCAGATGCTGGCTTTACCTATCCCATTTATGCTTTGAGTTATCTCTCACTACAATTGAAAGTATAGGCTTCAGAGCATAAATTTACATTTACATTCTTGATAATATGGGCAGCTTCAGAAACAGGCTTAAATTTGCTGTAGTACTTCAAGATCACAAAAGATCACAAAAGATAACCCCAGGAACGAGTTAGCTCAGAGAATTGTTGCCAAAAACATCAAAAAAGGTGATTTCACCTCAGATCATTCCACAGACTTCATTTACAGCAGAGCTTAATAAACAGTTGTGACAGCAGCAATGGAGAGGTGGGGTGAATAAGCAACGATGTTTAACCATATAGGAGCCAGGATGGAGAAAGGATGTCTTTGCTACCAGAGAAACTGAATTCTGAAAAATTCAGAGCAAAAGGGATTAAAGCATTAGAAATAATACAGCACGCTGAAAAGTTCTGCATCAGTATAGGGACAACAAATGGAATAAACATTTTCAGCTGCTAGATCTCCCTATCTAGCTGCCCATAAAGCCACATGTCACAATAAGAGATGAGCAACAGTGACAACATTGAACACTTAAAAAAAAGCTTTCCATCTTCACGACACTGCCTAAACATTAACAAACTACTGCTCTACCAGATATGTCCTGAAAAGACTGCAGGGTTACTATTTAAGCTGGAAGTGAACTTTAATGACTGTTGCAAGTTTGCCATTCTGCTTGCACTTCAGGATTATGCTTGTTTTTATACATTAATAAAACATATACAAACACATAGAGATATTAAGATATACACACACTTCTCACTCTGCTCTATGCTCTGCTTTGTAATATTCTAAGTAGAGAGAAACACCAACCCATTGGCCACCATGGTATCATTTCCAGTTCTGCTTAGCCTCCAAGGAAAACACACAGGGGCAGGAGTACTCTCTCTAAGTGTGTGTGTGTACATATAGATGGATGGATGGATGGATGGGTGGATGGATGGATGGATGGATGGATGGACGGATGGACGGACGGACTCTTTATGGCCTGCCTCAGGTCCATTATGAAAAACCTCTCTCTTCATCAATGCTTGGACAACAGGGAGAGGGCACTCTCTCATCTGAGTAGGTTTAAAAAATCAAATAGATTTCAGTTAACTAAATACGTGACCATTAGTTGTTGTGAGGTTTATTTTTTTTTGCTTTCTTGTTTGTGTTAGGTTTTTTTAAAAAAAAATCACATAGAAAGGGAAAAGAGAGGATGGTACAAAACCTTGCCTTTAAAATCTGACAATTTCTGGATGGGGAAAACGTTCATATCTCTTTCAATGCTGGCAGTTGCAAACCCAACTCACAATGTTCACTAGACAACATTAACACACACACACAGAAAACAAGGTTCTAGCCCACTGCTCTCCCTTCTAACCCAGTCAGCACTACCAGCTCTAATTCTGCTTGAGAGAAGCTACCAAATGTCCCCTGCAAATCCTCTCTATTGAATGAAACAACAAAACATACAGATTCTCCCAAAATTCTAATTATGTACGTCTCATCTGTTCTTTCCTTATTATCACCTTGAGTCATCTTTAAAAATTATTATTGGAGTTCTCTACACTGCAGGTTGCCACGCAGTGATAGGAGAGCTAAGATTCAAATGAACTGGGGCAGTGCTAACATGAATGACTGTGGAGCAGTTGAGTTCTCTCTTCCAACGGCAGCGTAAGTTACCTTACATTGCTCTTGAGAAAAGGAGCCCACACAGCTTTGTGAACCTGCAGCTGGGCTGCTTTTGGCATATAAGCTACTTTGCATCGGTCCACTCAAGGCACACTAATACACAGACAAACTGAAACACGTTGCATTATTCAAGCTGCTTTCAAACAAAAAAAAAATACCAGTGACCAGGAGCTCCTGGCTGCTAAAACAAAACTGAAGGGTATCTCTATTTTTCCATGGTTGACCTGTCCTAATTCTGAGCATAAAACTACACAGGAAACAAGTTATAGTCACAAAGCCAATGTGTTGCTTGTTTATTTCACATCACAAAATCAATGCCATGTGGCCCTGTTTCTCCACTGTGTACTCTGGATAAACATTACTGTGCAGGTATGCTTTTGCCATAGAAGCAGTGCCAACCAAAAGATGGCTACTAACTAGACTGCGGCTTGAATGTCAAATTAATATTCCTTATCTATAGATCATTTTGTTCATAATCTTTTTTCTCTCTTAAATGCTTCAGCTTTGTAAGTACATTTCCTACTAATGTAGCATGAAACTTGTAGTATAAGGGATTTCTCACCTATTGCCTGGATCATGTCACTCCCCACTTTGATGTGGAAGGTAAAGGAAACTGATTCAAGTCCAGGCTCTTCATCCTAAACTTCAAGGCTCTGAACAACTCTGCTTCTGGCTACATTTCTCTTCCCCATCATATTCCTTTCATTCTGCTCCCTGAAGCCCAAAGCCTTCCTCCTCCCTTGTCTATTTAGCCAGCTCTTGTCTTCAGACTTTCTTCCACGTCCTTTATCACACCTGGGCAGTTGCTCTCACTGCATTCCACTTGTTCTTTAAAACAACTAATTTCTTCTTGTGCTTCACTGAAGCACAAAAACCGTAGCCACCTAGGGAAAGTCGTCTCTGTCCTTCCACTAAATGTCCATTCCAATGCCCAGAGAGACAGTCATCCTAGGGCCACTGTGAGTCCTTCCTGATTGGATCACTCCAAACATCTGTTTAAGTTATGAGTGTTTACAGGAGGGGCCCATCTAATATTGCTTGTTCATATAGTGCTAGCTATACTACTACCCTTAAATAAAACACAGTTTTAATGTCATCATTAACAGCTTAAAACCTTTTCCTACAAACAAATCTTTGTATCACTGGCTGCTAACATACATATACACTTTTTTGGGGGCAAGAATTTAAATAATTTCAAATTTAGAGGATGCCTTCACAGGACAATATTTATGCGGAGGCATTCTCAAAAACTGGTGTAACGGGATGTTTAGGATATTCAAGAGATTTAGAATCAAATCTATGAGCAATATTCTACCCTTACCAGCAGGATTATTGAGCAGAATACACAAGAGAAAAGGGATGGGCTGAACAAAATTTTAGTAGAACCTGAAAGGAGAAAGCTGAAAGAGAAAGGAGAAAAATTATCCCACAGATAGACTGGGAAGTCCTTACTCTGGAAAACAAAAGTCGGAACAGACTTTTGTTGAGACATTACTCCTTAAAAAGAAACAAAAATAATCCTGAAGGCAAGAATCCCATTTTTCTCAGTGTCATTGTTTGTCAAATATCAACTGTGCAAGACACCTATTGTGTCCAAAGAACCGAAAAGTCTGGAAGACAAATAGCAAAAGACCATTTACACTGAGAAACTGAAGGGAAAATTTCTTCAGGCAACTTCTTTCTGCGCTTCTATGTAGTGATATTTTTTTTGGAGCTCATAGGCCTAGAAAAATGAGTGTGTCTTCAGGAAGGCACCTGAAAAAGGATAGCATGTCTCAATCAGATTAGGAGATTTTCTGTGGCAGAGATGTGGACACTAAGACTACACAGAGATGGCAATGGAGGAAAGACATAAAGGCATTCCAGAGCTATCACAACAAAATGAAAGCAGAAATGCAATTTGATAAGAAGGCTAAAACATAGTACCAGGTCCTATCTGAATGTTTATGCTTTCCCTATGTAAACCATTAGTTTACATTGAACTTTTAACCTCAGAGGGACTAAAAAGCAGTAGTGACCCGATACACAGTTGCAATATTCCAGCATTACCAGTCAGCTGCCTTTGTGATGGACTGAAGGTTATATGGCACAAAAAGTGTGAGCGTTCAAACACATGGCCTCTCCAGCATTTATTCCGTCTCACAGCTCTCAGAAATATCCATTTCACAACTCATTTAAATGTATAGAGAACATATGCTTCACATGAAAGTCCTTTCATTTTGGCCAGTCTAGCAACTGAAATCCAAAAAGATATCCAAAGAATGGAGAGCCTCAGTGTTTGAAACGTTATGTGGCATCTCACCATCAAGTGCAACGTGGCAACCACAACTGACCTCTTTAATCTAGCACAAGTACTCACTTTCCAGAAAACTACTGCACAGGCAAAATTCTGTGTTTGAGATGAAGTATTCATAGTACCTAAAATTTCCTCACATAATATTAAAAAAAAATGTATCTTTTCCAAGACTTCAAAACAGATCTATTAGATCTACTATTAACTGTAAACACTAAAGTCAGGGTGGTTTTTTTCCCTAAATGAGTGACAGACTTTTATATGACGTTGCTATTTTTCTTACCTAATCAACTACCACAAACTCAGAGGCAAAAGTTATGTTCTGTTCATAACAAGACCACCATGTTTTCTAGTATAATCTCCAGATCCTGTATTTTGACATCCCATGGTCAGTTTGATCGGTGACATGACACAGGTTTATTCCTGTGTCTTAAAGCTCAGGTTATATTAGTTACCGTGATATGCACTTTTACAGCCACTGTCTAGCTCAGCACACTCTGAACTACAAGGGACCAGAACACTGCAGCCAAGAACAGTCACTTTCTCCAGGAAGCAGACAACTATTGTATCTTTGTTCTCAGTTTCCAATTTAGAACCATATCTAATTTGAAATTACCATCCTAGTTTACAAATTTCTTCATGGAGGTAGAAAGACTTAACAATGTACCTTCGTATCTGAATTTCCAGTGGATCTGAATGCACATGAGTCATTCATTTTGACAATGTATTTTAACACCCTGCAGCTACCAAATAACATGGTCTCAGTCCCCACTTCTCTTATCAGTCTTTTTTCTTTCCACTTGTGCTCTTCCATATACATGGGACTTTCTCCATTACCCTTTTTCAAGCCACTAAGTCACCTTTCTTCAACTCTCACCTTTTACTTTCCTATTCAGTGTGGACAGCTCAACCCCAGTGACTTTTCATTTTCCATTACTGTATCCTTCTGTTCTTCCTTAACTAAAGTACCCTACAGAAACTGGCTCACATCTCTCTGCACTGATATTCCAGTTCTTCTTTCTCCTCTGCTTCAAGGATTCTCATGCTGCTTAAGAGTATAGACAACATCTTAAGAGACAAAATGCTGTGGACTACTTCTCCCATTTACAGTCACGTGGAGCACCTCCCCTCCCACCTGCAGTTACTTAACATCCCACAGTGATTGCATACATGGAAGAGTACCAGCAGGAAAATGATCATCACTGTAATTGTTCAAAACAATATGCATAACAATATAGCACAAAATAATTTCTGGATCTGTTCTGCACCTTAGACGTCCAGATTCCCTGGCCTCCCTCCACTCCTAATTATTATATGTAATGAACCATTACAGTAAAGTTCAGACTAGACCTGGATTTTCCAAAATGACACTTAATATCTGCAGAACTCCAGGGTAGCAGACAGTGAGATTTGCATCAGTGTTAGGTATATCGAAAGTTGAGGACTTTATTGATTTTAAACCATAAAAACTAACAATACAACCAGCACGAAATTTTAAGCACTAGGGAAGGCAAGAAGGTGCAGACAATAACCTGAATGTTAGCAAATAGATAACCTGTATACACAGAAGCTCCCTGAACACATTTTAAGTCACACAAAAACATATCAGACAAAGTTTATCTCCAAGGAATTAAAAACTATTCTCTGATACGTTTAATACAGAAATGTACACCACAATCTGTTTTGTCATCTATATTCCCAAATGGTAAAAATATTAAAACCAGGTTAAGAAGAAGTATAATTAGACAAGCATTTAGTGTCTTTCACTTCATGAATTCTAATATTATCCAGGTTTGTGAACCTCATTTGACTGATGGGAGAATAAATGGAATTAAACCCTGCTATTACTTCTGTTATTACTTTTATTTAAAATAAAATTTTCACCTGACTTGTCTTTTTTAATTTGGTTCTTTTTGTTCGTGTGCTATGGTGTTGATGGCAGGCAGTGTATGAGGATTCAAATACTTCGGACTCTCCATGTCATGCAAATTCATAGTTTGAGATTGATACTGTGCTGACTGCTACTAAAATTTTTGAAATAATCTTCAAGCTTTAATGATTGGATGACATTTGTCTGATACAAAGCTAAATTTATTACTGTCAAAAATACAGAAATGAATGAAAAGGGTCTTTAAAGTGTCCCTCTCTGATCCCTGGGGCATAGCAGTGCTGAGAGCACAGCTACTCTGCAGTATCTCTCTCAAAGGAATAACAACACTGTGCGAAGGAGCTATTTACAACTTGCTTTGTGTATCATCAGCAGAAACAAAAGAGAGAACAACAAGCACGAAGGCTTTTCCCCATCTACGCCTCTTGACCTTTATTCCTCCCACCCACCCAGGACGGGGAGAGGGGAGCAGGAGGCACAGCCTTTTCTGTCAGTTGCGGGGGGGTGGTGGTGGTTTGAGGTAATACTTATTCTGCACTACAGAAAAAATACCTGCCAAATCCTTTGCTCCTCCCCACACAGGTACGGACATATGTGTACACACTGCCTTTCCATGCCAAATCTGTCCAGGGGCAATAAGGACGCGACCATGGAATAAATTAGGAGTGATGCTCTTCTCACCAGGAGTTGAAAAGATAGGCCAAAGAGAGAGAAGCAGTGACAAGAGGTAAAAGAGAAAGACACTTCAATGACCAGTGCAGCTAATGGAAAATGCCCAGAGCCAGATGCTTCTTCTAAATAACAATGAGACTCAGAGTGTCTTTTGAGGCCAGTGCCAGTGACTATCAAGGAAAGGTTAAGAGTAACAGAATCGGTACAGGTCATAAGGAAAATCTGCAACAGGCAGAGTAGTGGTCAGAAGACATCCCGCCACTGTGGGAATGTCACTGTCACTGTGGAAATTTTTCTGTGGTTCTGAAGGGGCTTGGTGGCTGCCAGAAAGCACCCCTGAGAATCCTGGGGAAGCACCAGCATGTTCTGCAGTCCCACAGATGCCACCAGGAGTCTGGATACTGAGACTGAACTGAAAGTTCAGGAAAAGAAGGGAGGATAGTCTTAATTTCAATTCTTTTCCCTGATTCATAGAGGTAATTTCTGTCCTTTTCCTCTAATAATTTTTATTCTTTACCTAAGTATACTAGATTAGACTACAGGCTGACGCTTCTGGTTTTTTTCCCTCATTGGAAGCTTCTGCTGCAGCCCATCGGCACCAACAGAACTCGTCACGACAGACAGGCATGCATTCAGAAACACAGAGCAAATGCAAGGATGAATCAGCAGATGGTCCTCACACTCATGTAGCTCACACAAAAAGATACAAGAAGATTTCTGAAGCAGAAGGCAAAGCTTACAGCAGAGGGAAGGCACCTGTGCAGATCAAGAAACTCGGGTCCCTGTGGGGCTTAAGGACATTGGCCGAAATACCATTTCACTCAGCAGTGTAATGGCACTCTCATGTCCATACACTAACTACCAAGAAGGAGAGATTTTGAATACAGCATACAATGTTTTCATCACTAACAGAAAATTGCAACAGAACATGCAGCCTGGAAGAAAAGAAAAATCCCAAGAAACAAAGCACGGAGGCAAAAAAATGAATCTCTGATCCAAGTGATACTGTTCTAAGAAATGCATTATTGAAGGCCATACTTACATCTGGTTCCAAATTTCCAACTATCCTACATGTTTGCTCTATATAAAATGTTACAAATGTGTTTTCTCATCAACTATTTAAAGCATATTTTGTAAGAAAATTCAACAGACTATTACCTGGCTTCCTTCATAGTGCAGTTTCCTAAGAAACGGGCAGCATATCAGTAAAATCCTAACATTAAATTAACAAGTTTTTTGGGACAGAATATAATAATATAGTCTTTGGAGTGAGATCAATGAATCAAGGTGGTTTTCTTTGTAGGTGAAGCATGAATTTGGTTGTGGAGAATGAAGGAGGAAAAGAGTGTGAACATGATTTGCTTCATGAGAAATAAGAACACTGCCAATACACGCTTCTGTTACTGAGTACAGTCATTAAATGAAAAACTCTTCGCTCTCTGTTATACGATATTTTCAGAGCCTCAAAAAAGAAATATTTTACTTTTTCTTTGCAATTAGATTGTGTCTAAAAATCTTCACCATGTTCTTGGTCAAAGATTAATGGAACTTCCAGCAAAAGGCTGAGGAGATGAAATACAATATTATGGAACAGAAATACAGTAAAATTCCCCAATAAACAGCACATCCAGCAGCTCCCTTATTTTGGAGGATGATGAAGAATCTTCATGTTAGATGTAAGATTGTATTCATCTCCCCTTCCTACCTTTCTGCCACTCTGAGATCTACACATAAGCCCTGTCAATTGAAGTTGTTGAAGGCTGATGAAGTGCTTCTGAAGAAAAGTACTGAAACTGAAAGAGGCTAGTAATTTACACTTGTGATGGTATGATGTGGTGGCTCCCATGTCTATATCAGTCAACCAAGTCCACTTCAGTCTGTGGCAAGCACCAGTTGTTTGGCAGTAGAGAGGAAGACTAGCTAAATAAATAAACTAAATACTAATACCCTAAGTCTTTTAACATGGTCTTTAGTCCCTTAGATAATGCTAGACATGCAAAAGGGAGGAGTATGCATTACTCTGTGAATCAGCACAACTGTTGGCACACATTTTATTGTCCTAATCCCTGCTCATCCCACCACAAATAACACTAACCAAGTGACAGTGTTTATGCAGCACTTCTACTGTGAAAAATCATCTCACATGCAAGACTAAAACAAGAACTAGATGAAATTTCTTTCCTAGCATTTTATCATCCTCCTTTAGTTTCCAAGCAAGGAGCAACCTGTTTGTTTGCTTCTTTCTCTCTTTGTTAAAGACAGCCTACTCACCAGAGAACCTTGTTTATTTGTTTTAAACATGTTTTTACAGGCCTGTTAATGAAATGAGGTGGGGTGGGGTGGAGGGGGTGCAGGTAAAAAGTAGTGACTGGAAGTGGCCTCAATACTTTGTCAGCTGTGGTGCCAAGGAAGTTTAGGCTTAGCGCACACCCAGAAGATGCAGGGGTGTGTGCTTCTGCCTTCCACTTCATATTCAAGTCTAACAAAGTTCTGCCTATGGGTCCACACTGTCTTGTCCTATGTGTTTCTGAAAATCCTTACTTAGGTTGAGGCTACGCGCTTACCTAAAGATACAAGAAAACAGCTAGAAAGAGTCCAAAAGTAACTAAACTTAACAGTTCCCTAGCAAAGAGTCAAGTTCTAAAGCAATTTTGGAAACAATTCTACAAAACAATAAAAGAAAACTTTCCAAAACTACTATGGGAATTTTATCTTCCTGAGACTGATCGCTGAAAATAATTATTTTCTGATAGAGTACAGCACAAAAAGAGTGAAAAGAAATTAAAGCATATGTTCTTGCTCCAGTTTACATTTTATTTCTGGGCCTTACCACTGTCTGAATTTGCCACTGATTTTTGTGGGCACAGTCAGACGGTAAGTTCTCTCTAGCAATAAAGCTAACAAACTATCAACATTGCTCAAAGTCAACATGAAACAACAAATCATTTATGTACCTTTCTGTCAAAATTTTCCTGTAGATACATGTACACATTGTTTCTTCTATTTCTCATTTTCCAGTCTTTCCTAATGCAGAGTCCATACACAAGCCAAGTACATAACTCTAAGCACATGAAACTTCACTCCATGCCTAAATGCTTTGCTTATTCATAGCCCAAATATCCAAATAATTTTTTTCAAATTTGGCCTTGAAAGAACTTGTTAACAAGAATTATTTACATAACAAGGTTCAAAGCTATGGGTTTTTTTTTTGAGCTACCTGCAAAACAAAATGTTGCAATTCTTTGAAACTCTAAAAAAGCTGGGAAGATTTTGACCAAAGTGTAAAGAATATACTGAAAACCCACCAAACAAGCCCCACATCTTTAACAAAGGTGGAAGCATGAAAAAAGTCATATGTACAAGTGATGAGAAGTCACCAATTTTTAGATTTTTTTTTTAAAATCCAGTATAGTACTCACTGCTACATGAGAGTATGGTATATAAAGTCTGGATTTAAAGCCCTATGTAAAGAGCTGTACAACTGGTAACATTGTTATGTATCTTCGAGACTTTTTCTTTTGATTAACTTTTCTTGATGTGGTACGTGAACCATAAACATGACAGAGAGATACAAATTAATCCTTAAATGATATCTTAAGGCCTATCAAGAAAGAATTCTCAAAATGACAATTTAAACTTTCTTATTATTGCAAATAAAGAATCTTTCTAGAGAAAATATATATATACATCATCACCTTTCAAGATCTGTCTTTATCAGGAAGGTTGCATCAAAATACACGAATCCATCTAAAAATGGATCAAGTTATATATAGTAGTCCAAAACTCTAATGTAGACATATTTAAACAAGTTCTACCCATGTACATACAGATCTAATTTTGAGTTCAGACACACAATTGAATTATCATGGTTTAAAAAATTGTTGCATATCAGATTAACCATGATACCTAAATGCACGTGCATTTATCTCCCACTGTAAACCTGAGATGAAATGTGGATGATTAAGGTTGTGTGAAAGAGGTTTTTGCTCACACATTTTTACCTCATATTTGTTGTGGTAAGCGGATGGAGCTAACTACAGTAGCTCAGTCAACTTACAAAACCAGATCGTATTCTGAACCATCATTCATTGAATTACTGGTTTAGTACAATGTAGTTATAGCAAAATTTAAACTGGTTTAAACAAGTCTACATTATAGCTTATAGTAGCATAATTA
The DNA here is from genome assembly GCF_964106895.1 of Numenius arquata. Lineage (NCBI taxonomy): Eukaryota > Metazoa > Chordata > Aves > Charadriiformes > Scolopacidae > Numenius > Numenius arquata. The sequence continues at coordinate 36,132,707 of NC_133616.1, forward strand.
GATGAGTATATACATGCATGTATATATAGCTGTCTATACAGATGTGTATATACTTGTGTCTATACAGATAATGCATACGTATGTGTGTGTATGTATATGTACATGTACTCAAAATGTATATGTATACGTATATGTACTCAAAATAACTTTTTTTTTTTTTGGTGAAGACCCAACTACTGGAAGCATCAAAGTAAAATACAGTGTTAGTTTCTGCTTTACATTTGCAAACCAAAATATAAAAGCCTGAAGTCAGCATATTCCAAAGTATCAAAAGGCAAAAAAAAAAAAAAATCATGTTAAATGTATTATTTTTAATCTCTTCATCTTTATACCAGCCTCGCTATTTTGTGAAATCAAAAACGTGCTTAGCAATTAATGCTTAGCAGTCTCTGAAATTCCCAACCATTGCTGAGTGCACATTATTCTCTTTATAACATAACAGTCAAATGAAAAATGGTTCCCTGCCATTTTACACCTTCAGAAAAGTGACTGCATAAAGTATGAAATGCTAGGCCTGATTTGAGTGGAAGAGCCAGTTAGTTGTACTTCCACATTACTATGCATACAAACGAATTGCATCGCATCTTCTGTTTCACAAATAAAGAAAGAACTTTGTTTTGTTTTGACATCAGACTCATAGCTGCAAGGTAAAATAAGATATTCTATCAAATTACCTCTTTTTGGAGTGATATGTGAAATCTATTTGCAGGATATTTCCAAAGTTTTCTTCATCCCAGATTTTAGGAAAGAGTTATAATTTACTGCAATTGACTTTGGAAATTATTTTTAACAGTTAAAAATAGTAGCATAAATAAATACTTACATACATTATATGAGCATATATCACTGGGCACTTATCTTCGATAACTGTCATTTTTAAATTTTTATTTGCAGATCATGATAACTAAACTCTTAACAGTTTGTACTCAACATAGTTCAAAACAGCTAACATACTCGAAGTGCATATTGTTTGGAATTTATGAAAGGTGTTAACGACGGTTTCTGAAATCTGAAGTAATGATTACATTTATAAATCATTCTCATCCTTTATGGCTGACTGCTTGTTGAGTTTATGACCCTCCATAAGCCTTGTCAATTTAACTGTTTAAAAACACCACCACCAAACCATCATAAATGGGAACTAATCAGATTACATCTTGTTTATCTGCTAAAATTATCTCTTTTTTATGTAAGCAAAAGAAATAAAGCATACAGTCAAATGTAGACATCTTAACAGTTCTTACATAACAGATAATACAGGATATAGTTAATTATAGGTTGTTTTTCTTTCCTAGTGTTACATTCTTTAAAGGAAAAATGTCATATATAACTCAATTTCCTGGCAGATATGTGGACAAATGAGAAATTATAGTATGCATCTGCTTTATAATGTAAAAAATTTCAAACAAATTAAGTATTTCTCTTTGCTACTAAGGTATACTACACTAATTTTTACCTGCAGAATTCAGAAAGAGTAAATTGTACACATCAGTAAAAAATTACAGGTGTAAACATACTTGCACATGTATAGACAGACTATGTACACGTTTACATAGATGGAAGAAGTTCTTTTTCTCTTCATTTATAAAATTTTGTCTTATTTTAAGTATGGTAGGCTTACTTTCTCTACTTTCCATGCTAACCTGGCAGTATTAAGCATCATTAGTTTTTATGAACTCTTGCAGACACAAATCCTTGCTGTAATGTTTGATATCACTAATACCATATCATTCAGAAATCAAATATGTAATACGTGGCCAGATGAACCCTTCCAAGAAACCAACCAAGAAATCTAGCTGTAAGAATGCTAACAAGAGCAACAGTAAACTCAAGTTTATACATAACCTTTTGAAGTGACACAGTTATTGCAAAAGACTTTGCAAGACTCTAGATCTTCTCTGATCTTCTCTGTGATCATTTCTCACTTGCAAAACCAAAAACCTGTCACATCACTCCTTAGTGTCATATAGCCTGTAAACACAAATATCTGTGCTTATATGCATACAGCAATATTTCTGCACCCAAATCTAGATGGTTAGATAAAGATATAACACATAAGGATATAGAGCATTTTGTCCCATGAGGAACCAAATCAGTCTTCCCTTCACATCCTTGTTGCATCTTTGACTTCAGTGACTTCACCAAAGTCCAGACGTGAAGCATAAGACAGTTGGTCTGTGTATGTACACGTGTGAACAGCACACAGATCCACGACAAACTTGTCTAAACACAAGTGCCTACCTTTTTCTAAAACCAGTCTGATTTTTAGCGATCAAGGCTACCCACAAATGTCACTAGATCTCAATCAGACTTCCATATACATATCCACGCAGATTATTTTCGCACCAGCAACATGTACATACAAATAATTATAGTATAACATATAGTATAATTTTATACTACAAAGAGCTCTGAACTGAAGACTTCACATCAATTTATGAAAAAATCACTTTAAAATCATATATGGCACATGACTTGAATAACCTGAGACCATCTAAAAACACAGAGAGCCTGAAAAAATGTAGTATGACTCAAAATGAAGTTTCTTTCCAAGGACTGTATCTGCATGGCTGTTGTTCCAAACTCCCTATTCTCTCTCTACTAAACAATCCTGCTAAAACTTTGCTAAAAGTTGCTACTTACAACCAACACAAATTGGATGGATAAGTTTATTCCCTTAAAGAAATAAAATCTCACAGATGCACAGCACCTTTATGTTTCACTATTTTGCCCTTTTGCATTCTAAAATTAAATCCTCCTGAGTCACGTCAACCATTAACACAAAGAGATGTTTAGAAAAAATGTAAAAAAGAATGAAGGGAGTAGTAATGGTAACATACAGTACCATGAGCTGCTTTGGCCTCCCAGTCAGTGGTGTACAGTTAACAGATCACTCCTGGCCTTCAGCAGATAGGGGAAAAAAAATCAAATCTTCCCCCCTCCTCCCCCCGGGCTTTGGGCTGGGGCGGCGGAGCGGGAGGGGGCCAGAGGAGAGGTCTGGCAGTTTACAGAAGAAGGCAACCCAGCTCCCTCCCGGTGCATTCCTTCCCCTCTATCTCCCAACCTCTTTGCGTGTGTCTTGTCATATTTTCTTCAGCTGCTAATTGTCTGGACTGCGAGATTTTAAACAGCCACAGCTTAGGAAAAGCGAAACCCATCTAAGTGACTATCGCAGCCCGTCAGCTTCATGCTGCCGGGTAAAATTTTCCAGGGGAAGTGCTCTTCTGATAGTTCCCGAGTCTCTAAGTCACCCTCCCTCCCCCTTTCCCCACCACACACACTCCCCTTGAGGCCTGAATGCACTTGTGGCAATAAAACATTCATGCGACTTGGAATTTTAACACAATGCCATTTCCCTAGTTTAACCTGAAAGGAATGCACTAGTCACAACAGACTACATCATCCTGCCATTAAGCCCTGCCAAGGAACCGCTTTTTTGGCTGTGCTGGGCCAGCTCTGACGGGAAAGGAGTACACAGACCCACACACAGAGCACAGAGGGGCCACCTCTGCTTCCTCAGCCTTATCCAGCAACACCCTGCTCTTAACCATGACCCCTGGCCTGTTTCAGCGCTGTGACAGCCCTGTGATGCATGTGTCACTTCAGAACTTCTGCAGAGTCACAACACTGAGCAGGCAACTCCAGCATTTCACTGACTTGCTGCTCTGTCTCAACAGGCACTTGATCATCTGCCAGAGGATGGCTGGGGTTTTTTTTCCCTTTTTTTATTTTTTTTTCCACATTCTCCAGCCTTTTTTTTTTTTTTTTAACATATACACTATTGTTACTGTTGAACGCTCTCTGTTTAAATCTAAAGACCTTTCCTCCACCCATACACCCTCCCCCCCATCCAAACAAAAAGAAAAAACCCAATCCCAACCTTTCCAATTGTCTGTGGTAATTAGGTTATGATTACTGACAGAACAGTTTGCTTAGGGGACTAGTTACCAAAGCTACCAGCACTTTGGTATTCTAGTGGCATTTTATTTTTTCTGTAATTAAAGAAAAGGGGAAAAAAAGGCAGAAGTATTTACTTGATGATTTACAAAGAATGCTGGTGCGAAAAGGAAAACATTAAGTGTCTCATTTGCCCTCTGTTAACCCTTTTGTGTAATGGCAGGATTGCTGCAAATACAATTCAGAAGCGTAGTGCAGTGGAAAGATGTACAAGAAGTGTTTACCTGTCATTTTGATTTTTGAAACTATAAGCACAGATTTCTAAGACCTGAATTAACTTACTTTGTCTTGTTCTGAGTGACACGCAGCACAGCCAACTTCACTGAAAAGAATTTTGGTGCTCCTTGCCCTTCTTCACTACTCACTTTAATTCTTCCACAGCTGAATTACCTTTGATCTAAGTGGACAAAGTGCACTCAACAAACAGCCAAGAAAACATTTTCAAAAAATTGGAAATATACCATCAGCTATTTTGGCACTCGCATTAAAAAGGGAACTGATACCAACTGTCCTTGTGTCCTTGTTCTGTCCCTTTTGCAGGTCATTACAGTTGTCTGTAAACCAAATTAGGAGATAAAAGTAGAATTCCTAGTTCTGAGGAATACAACATTGATTGTAACTCATGAGAGTTGACTAGCACTCCCTCGTGACTGATTTATCGTGTTATCATAATTATCGTCATGCCATTGTGGTTCCACAGATGCTTTACAGAGAGACCCAAGAGGATAGGTCCCTCTGCCTGAGGAGTTTACAAAGAGAGTGAGACATTACCACGTGAGCAGCAAATATAGGGTGCAAACAGAAGAGGAGGAGGAGAAAGAGGTTACCACATCTGAAAGCCCAGGAGATGTGCTTTAGTTAGATAGCATCTTGTTCTTACGTCATAACATCTGGAACCATATCTCCATATGTAATCACTCAGAGGTCAGGGGAAATAAGCACAGGTTAGAAAGATATTCCATCAATACACAACAACATCCAAGTGCTGTATTTCAAAATGCACAACAGATTAACTGATCTGCTGATGAAGAATGCCTTGTGTCATTGGCATTGAAAATAATTTTTCTGTGATGTCTCCATTGAGAATCATGCTTCCGGAATGCAAAAGAAAGCAGCAGTTCCTCTGGACTCCAGGTTTGTCTGACTAGCATGCATGTTTTCAGGAAATTCAAGCCTGATTCTCTGTTTTCTAGAACAACAGAGATTTCACAAATGCCAAAGCAGCCACAGTGAAGAGTGGTTAGTATCACATACTTCAGAAAAAGAAATCCAATGTTGGGCAAATATAGGCTAGGCTGCCCACAGAACAGACTTTTTATAATCTCCACCCTGTTACGGATTAGTTTATGGCATGTTGTGAAGATGTAGATAATTTGGGGGAAAAGCTGCAGTTTTTCAAATTATGTTCTGGTGTCCACAGAATTTCCTTCTGGTTGTAGTAAATAATCTTGACTTTTCAATTAAATTACAATTAGTACTTGTGTTAGGTGATAAGGAAGGAAAAGGAGTGCTTCCTTAAAACACACAAAATATTTTTTAACATGCTTGGCTATATAGAGACAAGTTTACTTAATGTTTACCATGAATATGTAACACAGCAGTGTAAAGGTTCAGCGTGAAGAATTGCCTTTGGAGCAAAGACGAAAGTTAAGTAGGCATATATGCAATCAAAGCTGTTCCATTGCTGAAGGCAAACAATACTTTAAATTTAGTCTATGGATGATAATATACTCACTCAGAACACAAAGTTCCCAGAAACTGTTTTTCTGTTCCGCAAAATCTGACCTTGTTGCTAGAAATCCATAGTTGTTCTCTTAAAGGTACACTCTTGCATTTCAGAAAATTTTCACCATCTAAATGACCCAAGTCCATGAATTGTAAAAGAACTGCCATCTTTTTGAAGGGGCTACTTTTAATTCTACCTAGAATAAGTGTGAATGTATTCAGCATTTGTATACAAGGCTGTAGAGTTTACGAACTGATGCCTGCGACCTCAAATATAGGTATGTGGCCAAGGCTTTCTTGTGCTCAGTATGACCCGTCCTTGCTTATGATTACTTCTTGTTCTTTAACAGGTTTTCTTCTCATTCATTCCTTCTGATAAGGAGCAACTAGTAATTTCTACTAAATTCTGCTTTATACAGTTTAGGTCTTCCACCTAAATGAAAAATCCCCAATCTCCCTTCCATCAAAATAATCTATTAACAGTTCACCATACGACAGACTAGTCAGGTAGAGAGGCTGCCTTGTTGTATCATATCCATCCAAAAAAGGAGGATGAGGGGTAGATAGTGGTTTGTATTTACCTCTTCTTTATACAGATGTGTATCCATTCAGAAAAGCAGGAAAACCACCAATGCTCACAGTATACTTAGGAGTAAAATTTACTTGAGACGTGACAGACTAGATTCTTCTTGTGACAAAACTGTCTTTAACACTGGGTTGAAACACATACCCAGCTAAGCTAGAGTACCACTACAGAACCTTTTTCTGTTTGTTTGTTTTACAGATGCCTAAAAATTTTCATATGGTGAAATGGGCATCTTTACAGAACAAACAGATACAGACTCCTCTCCAGGATATATGATCTTCTTCTTCTAATTATCTTTCACAGGCAGCCTAGACAGAAATTTCAAAGAGCATATAGACTACAGATGGAAGGAACACAGCTATGCTGCAGATGGATTGAGAGGTCTTTCAGGGCTGCAGGGTTCAAAATACAATTTAATTCTGACTAAAGGTGCAACAATGGTCTGTTTGGGGCTACTGAAGCAAGGACATTTTTTTTGGTACCAGCAGCACTATCATCACTGTAACAAAAATCAGGAAACATACACAGAGCACAAGCCGATGGGTCTCTAGGGCATAGCTAAGAACATATATCAGTGGTGATACACCTTGGAGTTTCAGTCATATTTTCTTGCCTTCACTTCAGATGGATGCTCTCATGGACTGACTTTGATAGAACTTAAACATCATTCCAAATTAGTTGACTTTCCTATCTTAAGAGTGGTCTGTTTGCCCTTGACCTCCTAGACACCATGAAGCAATATAAGGAAGTGCCAAGAGGCCACTAGGCTGCCAAGGCAAAATCGAATACTTAGACACTAAATGAGGCACCATATATATTATTTTTGTCCTCAGAATTCTCAAGAAGTTAAAATATAACATGATGCAGGATAGGAAGAAAAGCGATATCCTTGGTTCTTCACTGCTCTACCTATTTCTGACAGCTGAAAAAATGTCCACCTGGGAAAGATGAAGGATCCCCACTCAAGCTCATCTCTGTAGAAAAAACATCAATGGTACCCATTTGTGTACATCCCAAGCATACCAGGCATCTTACTACTTCCTAAATGTATCACTGAAGGCTTGGTTTAACCTATTCCAAATAATCCTCAGTCCTGAACACTTTCAACGAGAAAGAAAACACACTGTGATCCTGCTGCATTCCGTAAGCTTGGGTCAGGAACAGTGGCCTTGCATGTCATAAACTACATTTTCTTTAAGCTAATCAGTCAATCCTTGGATGACAGAATGGGTGAAGGTAGCAATCAGGTTCTAAATGTCTAGAAATTTCTGTGCTCCATTAACCTCTAATCTGCTGACAGGGTAGAAAGGAGATAGTAGAACATTAGAAAATCAACCCTGTCAACCAGAATTCTGCCCATATAGAACATGTTGGGAAACAGAGCTGCACAGGAAAAAAAAAAAACCTCAGTCAACCATTTTTCTAAGGGAGGATGCCTGGACTATTAGGGGTTTGGCACAAAAGCCAGAGAGGGTAAGATAGTGGTCTGAAGAAAGAGAATGGAATATTTGTAACTGAAAAGCCAAGAATCAGTATTAGGTAGTATCTCTACATAAATAATACAAATATAAATAATATAAATAATATAAATAATATTAATTCCTTCTTGGAGGACGGACATTTAGCACCAACAAAAGTCCAGTGGAAGTTGCAAGAGAATTAACATCTGGGTGTCTGTCTGACTCCTCCTCCACAACAATAAGAATCTTTTCCTATTTAGGATTTGGAACCAATGCAGGGGCTAGTGCCAGAGGAGACAGCTGCAGAGTCCTGAGAAGGCAGTGAGTGAGTGAATTCACATCTTCAGTTAAAAGTTTTCTGGCTGCTTGTTCAGGTTCCTGTATCTCTGGAGAAGCATCTGAAATGACAGTCCTCCACTGAGTTCATGGAGCTTGGATGCTGAGGTATCAAACTAGTACAACCCTTCTGCTGCTGCTCCTCCTTCGAAGAGCTGGAATGAACCGCTTATTTGGTTGCCAAGGGCTGGCTCTGGGGGTTCCCATACCACCATCTGCATGGAAGCTTTCCCAAGGGGTTGAATACAGACTTCTTCCCAGGCAGAACTAGTGGAAATGTGCACCTTCATACAAAAGCTAATTCTGGGAGAAACTCGCCTTTACTTGATGTGGTCGTAAATGGCTGCTTGCATTCGGCAGGGAAATTGGGAACAGAAAAAAAGGCCGCTACATGAACTCTGCTATTTCCATCAACTACCTTTTGGCTCACACACAGAGATCCACATAGTGCGTTCAGGGAATTAGGCAGTTCATATGAAAGACTCTTTATCTGAAGCCTGGCCACCACTGCTCCTTTCCTTTGTCCTTCCATCATGGCACTACGCAAGGTCTAGAAAATTCTCTTTCAAAGCTTGTTCAACAGTTATAGGACAATAATAAAATAATCATAGGCAGGCCTGCATCTATTTCAAATCACTAAGGGCTGAGCAACCGGATCATGACCTGACACTACTGACAGTCATTTCAGTAAGCAGCAGAAGAATCATTGTTACTGAAATGGGGTATGCAGAGTGCAGTGACTAAAACGTAGAGAATACTTTGACAAAGGAGCTGCAGTGTAACCTGTCATTCACGGTTTTTTCTTATTGAGCAACCATAGTTATGAACTAATGTCTACAAATTGTTCCTCTTACTGAGAACTCACAGTGCTCCTGGCACCTTTGGCAAAAAACTGCACAAAAATATGAAATAACAGAAGAATTTAATTGTGGAACAATAGCAATACCTCATATTAAATTCTTTACAGATACAATTCAGTCCCTGTGGTTAGAAACAGGAGTGGCATTTAGAAATTCAGCTTCTGCTTGGCCATAGTACTCAAGGTAGTAACTTAGTTCTCTGTTTGTGTGCCAGGTTCCACAAGAAATAAAGTCCTATTCCACAGAATTTTTGTAACACGATTTTTTTTTTTTCTTAAAGTGCTTTCAGACAATTTGAAAATGGGGCAGAACAGGTTCATGAGGTGGTTTTTTTACACCCACACATGTACTAAAAATTTCTTTGGTGGAATATATATAAATAAACCTCCAGTCAAATGCATATCTCTGACTCTCTCTACATACGTCCAGCTTCTAATATGTCTCTCATAAAAATAATAAAAACACTGAATAGAAGTCTTTATTATTAAAAGCATTTTTTTTTTTTTATTATAAGGAATGACCGCTCTGGCCACATTTTTTGTCAGATTAGCTATGGTGATAGTCCGTTCTCCACCTTTTCTTTTTCCTTTACTCTGTTCCAGTTAAATTCTAAAGTCTGTAGGGATAAGACAGTGTTGATTTCTGTATGACAACAGAAGATGTGAGCACATCATCAATTGAGGCTTCAATTCAACCAGGCAAGAAATAACCCTAGGAAAGATATGGAACAGCATTCAGGACACTGCTTCACAGCCTCATGAAGGAGTCTGCTTAAAATCTGTTGCTGCTACAAATGCCAAATGTCTTACTTTTTCTCTTTAGCAAGATGGCACGAGTACTTCGAGCAACTTCAATATGATCCATGATATTAGACATTCCTGATATTAAAGAATAAGTGTTACAGATCTGAACTATATTTGGGACAACGAAAGAGACCTATCTCTTTTAATGGTTGGTATCGGTATCATGAGTAGCTTTGTTTCTATCTGGTCATCTCTTCCATTAGTCCTTCTGGAGATCCTTCTGGAGTCCTTCTTGCCCTTATTTCACCTCCTCCTCAAACACGGTACAGAATCTTCTGCCAAAACTACCACAAATTATGCTTCAGGTGACACTAGGTGCTCTGAGGACTGCATTCATTTCTGCCAGGCCCCTAAGCTGAGTGCATCACTTGCATGATTAAACCAGTCTCCAATGGTTCAGAGCCCCTCTTTGCCTAATATAATAGAAATATATCCATCTGCCTACACCGTGTATCAGATGCACTTCAACATGGCATCTCATGTTTATGTAACATTAACACAGCAGGGCACACTTGGTCTGTCCTCTGCACAAAGTTACAGTGGCAATGCTGGCAATGCTTTCTGAAGAAAACATAGGAAGACCTGCTGTCTTTCGTTTCTACTTCTAATCTCATTGGTGGTTTCAATTAGCCCAGTTAGCAGACAAAAGTTGTTTAATCCCCTCAACTCTATGAAGCTGTAATTCTACAACTGTTATCTACCAAAAAATATCTCTATGGAATCAGGAGCAATTGCTCAAACAGGACATTATGTTAATCTCAGTCTGTTGAGTCTAGGTTTTGAATGTAAACATCTCAAGGCAAAGAACACTTTTTACTTTATATTTGAAAACTGATAAAAATTTTGCAAATAGCAAATACTCTAGTGCTACTGTGTTGGAAGCCTAATAGATGCATAACCTTTGAAAAGATAAAATGTAAATAGGCAAGGAATCTAATCCATGCTTCCACGCAGTCAAAATGTCTCATAGTAAAAAGCAACTAAGATTTGCAAAATACATCCCCTGATTAGTACTAAATATTATGCAATTATTAGGAGATTATGCTAGTAGCTATAAACAAAATATGTGACCAATGCGTATCTTGCTCAGTTTATCTGAGATTTTGAACCCTGCTCACATTTTGTTTCTGATGCCTAGAAAAATGTAGCACTTTATTCACCTGCAAGAAGAAAAGATTTCCCAGAAGCACTGTATCCCAAACAACAAAACTTGTCACGTTATAAAAGACAGAAAGGAAAATTTCTGTTGATTATTTCTGAAATTTCCATTATCAGAAGCATAGCATGGGAAAGAAATTACCTTAAACTCTCAGAGCAAACAATGGTAAGAAAAAGATAAACAAAATAGTGCAGGAATAACTAATGTGCATCATAAAATAATGTCATTTCACTACTCAGCAGTAGCTCTAGAAATCTGATTCATCTATGCCAAGGAACCACTGAGAAAAATATAACCATTTTATTAGCCATCTTAAATGAAATGTAATGTTAATTTCATGTACATAATCTTCATTGCTGCAATACACATATTACTAGTGTAATTTGGTCAATTAGGGCATAACTACAAATCTGTCAGGTGCCACCATAAGAAATATAAAGTATGAAGTTGCACCGAAAAAAGTGAATAGTAAGATAGCAGTAATGGAGAAAAGCTGAGAGAGGAAAGAAAGGGTGGGAAAAGGAAAGTCTTAAAACCAGCTGATTACAATCAGAATAAAAAATTGCAGTTATAAATAGCATATTTCAATACAGATGTGTAAGCACAAACTATCTTTAGATCTGTGCAAACATTCATTAATGAACAACTAGACAAAGTACTACAGACTCTAAAATTCAGACCTAGAGTTCATACCTCACTACCTACTAGGATACGCAGTTTAACACTAAATTTCAGTAGCTTTTCTGACTTGACATACATTCCTTCTGTTTCTTCTTTCTTTCCCCCTTGACTCTGCTGCTTTACGGAAGACCTCGGCACAACGCAAATTAAATATAAGAACAATGTGTAACTTCACTAGAGAATGAGGCTGGTAAACGTAGCCATTCATCCTCACAGCCCATCGCCTTCTCCCCTCCGCCCCCTGCTTATTCTTTCCCCAGTCTAACCAAACATATTACACACACACGCACATGCATATACACACACGTGCATATTACGAGCTTTATGCAATGAGAAATATGTTAATTTACTCAGCTCGGCAAGGCACATTTGGTGAGTGTATTACCTGGATTAGCTAAAATAACAGAGGGGAAAAGCTGGGGTAAGCAGGCTGAAGCCCTGTGTGTGGCCAAGGCAGCGGGAAGCAAGGCAGAAAGAGAGAGAATGAACCCAACAACACAACAGTGGAACAGGCAGCTGGCCTGAGATGCTAATTCAGCGCTTTAACAAATCAATGCCACTTGAAAAGTACAATGCGAGCCCTCACTGGGTAGATGTCAGGGGACCGAGAAAATGCATTCTCAAGTATTTCACATTAAGAGGGAATAATGTGTTAATTTATAACTCTTCACCCTATACACTTGGATTATCCATCTGTGTCAGTGATTTGACTTCTTAAATTTATCAAAAACATGCGCAAGGGGAGGCATCTTCTGCTAAACCATTGGAAAATAGCGATTCAGAAACAGCCTGCCCTATTTGGTTGTTGGGTGGAGGGCTGCAGTGGTTTTTTTTTTTTTTTTTTTCCTCCTTTGGACCCTTTGGTCAAATGAAGGCCTTGCCGTAGTGGTGGCTGATTGCATTAGGTACCATCCGTCAAAAGTGACACCACAGAGCAGCAAAATCTTGAATCAGCAACCTGAGATGCCATCATCAGAATTTAGTTTAAGGAAACTTAGCAAAATCCCCCTGCACACCTAGCAGAAGAGAAGCTGCGACGATTAAAACGCCATTCTAAATGCCAGCTGAGATCTACAGAAGCTACCTACTGAAATACAAAGGAGGCTGGGGAGGGAGAAGTAAGTTGGGTTTATTTAGAGATGGCTTGTATGTGTAAGTTTCCACACAAACCTGAAGTAGAACCACAGTAAGAAAAGTATTACTGATTGTCTTGAGGTCAGGCTCTTGAAACTGTTTCTGAACAAAAAACATTTTTGTTTTTGTTATATAGACAGCACCATTTCATATGCATAGAGAATCTAATATCAGTCCAGAAAATACTAATTAAATGTACATTGCTTTTGTTTGGAAAACAGGTCTGTTTCACAATTTAACCCTTACTGGTTAACTTTGTGTTCATTTAAAGTGTAAAGTTACCTGCATGAGAATGAAGTCTATTTTATGTCTGTTGAACATGTACTGCATGGACAGTGGCAGTGTACCTTGCCACCTAAATATCTTCATCCAAATGCAGAGGAGCAAAATTCAAAGGAGCAATAGGGAGAACGTGTCCTAATTAGGATCAGCTCAGTAATATTTAACACAAAGATGCAGTGGTTACTGACCAGCTTCAAATAGTTATCCATCTCTGGGTTAGATATTAACAAACAAAACAAAATTTAGGGAGAGTAAATAATTTCTAAAAATTCCTGGAAAGCATAAGTGCCTTTTACCATTTTAGATTAAATTAAATAGGCGTGGACAACTTTCTAGGTGCTTGCATAATATTCACTTCTATTTCATTGTATTTGTACTACACAACGCCTACGTTGTTGTAGGAAATTTTTTTTGTCAATTATACAATTGCAATAGAAACAGACACTCTCTTATTTTCAGAACATTCATATGTAAATAATATGCTGATGAATGGAAATTAGATGCTATAGATGATACGTAAGTATCCACATCTAGTAAAAGTAAATGCTACTTCACTTAAACAGACGTCAGTACTACTGCTTCTGCCATCCCCTGCTTCCCTATTACAGGCGGGTACAACATAAGACGAGGGTAGGTGGCCTTTCAGGGGGGGTCTGATGGCTGTGAAATTAACCTGGAGAAACACACAAGCTGGAAAATAAATCTGCTTTTGACAGGAAAGTGTTTTATAATTTCATGCTTTCACATGGGGGCTTTGTCTTGTCTTTTTGATTATTTCTTTAAAAACAAAGACCTTGGAAATATATATTTTCTTTTCCATAAAGAATGCAAAATTGTTTTCTTTCAAAACAGGTCACCCCTTAAGGAGTATTTCATGTTTCTGGCACCGTGCACCTCTCTTCTTTCTCTTCTCATGAAACCTTATGAAGGATATAACATGCATGCTTCATAGGCTTGTTTAAAACCCTAAAGAATCCTGAGGGGGCCTTTAGGTCTGTTTATTAATTATAACCCAGAAAGGTACCACATATGTGCACTGATTGCAGAAAGTCTGCATCCTAGCTTCTTGCACAAATTTCTATTCCTGTCTGTCCCATCCAGACTTCTCCCTAATATAAGCTATCTATTCTTATCATTATAGTACATTTAATCCCCCTCTGCTACTCCCCTCCCCCCTTTCTGGACTCACCTAAGGGGTTAAAAGACTAGAGTACATTTGTGACTTGTCAGTGACATATAATACCCAGGTCCTTCATGCAATCAACTTTTACTTGACATGTATTTGCTCATCACAGGACCCGCATTACTACTGGGAAAATGAAGAAAAACCTAAATTAACACTTGACATTCAATATGGTCAAGTCCTTAATTGGCTGGGCTTCCTGAGAAAGCAATTTTCTATTCCCCAAACTGTTCGTGTGTCATGTGCGGAGTGCAGCTCTTGGCCATCACTGCTGTCCCTCGCTCACTCTAATGAGAGCAGATGAATTAGTGCTACGTGACACGATTTTAGCAGGGCTCCCTCCTTCCCTCCCCCCAGTCCTTTTCCTCTGTTAGTGACAGCTGTGTGGCAGGGGGGTGGGGACAAGGACACTATGAAATGCCAGTTCAAATAGTTCTGTGAAGACTGAATATTTTTGAAATATGAAATGTTTTCTTGATATTCCTGGAACCTTGCAATTTAAAAGTAATAGGTAGGGAGAAGAAGATGCAACTGTATAAGGATATAAGAAATTAGCTGAGTTTGGCTGGATACGAATTAACTTCTAGCATCTCTCCCATCCCTCTATTAACCTGTAGCAATCTAATTAAAATGGAAATTTCCTACACTGCAAAAGTAGTTTAAAAATATTTCGAGAGTTGCTAACTAGATGAATTTGCAATTTTTATTTTTTTTTTATTGTTTCATGTAAATAAAAAAATCACTTCTACAGCATGCTTTCCTGTGTGACAAAGATCATGTTCTACAAAAGAATGTTTGTGTGCCCTGTTTGGAAATTACAACCATTGCATTCAGTTTATTTTTAGTTTACGGGAAATTTCTTTCACCCAGGATGGTACTGCTCACTTTACAACATAATGTTAAATTCTACTAATGGTTTAACTGTTTGAATACCTATGGAAATTCCAGAGGAGTTCAAGTCTTTCCTGAGTGTTTGCTGCCTGATGGGAGAACACAATTTTTATCACTAACATTATAAAGCAAATGAAAGTGATGTAAATAACTGGAGTTTCAGCTGATATCAAAGATAATAAATCAGAAAGAACAGAAACTAAAGAAGCAGGATATTCAAAACAAATTAAATTGCTCAAAAAAAAAAAAAGAGTGAAGTATATATACATACCTGAACATTTTTTATTGAAAATGCACAAATGACTACAAAAAAATTTCCATTAGACAGCTCTATGTGATCATATGGTTTCACTTGACTTCTTATATGTAACAGAAAAAGCAACATATATATATCACAGATTGTGAATGAACTTTTAAAAAGTCTGGAATTACACAATCAATTTAAGCGAAAAAATGTAAGAGTTATATTAACAATATAGCTGAACTTGCCTCAGTAACAGTCCTTGTCTCAGATAAAAAACAAGTAGCTTTGCAATTTGCAAGTTATCTCTCCAAATCTGAGCCTGGCCTTGTAAAGTTACATTACTTCAGTAATATAACAAACAAGTGCGGACTATTAGTTACAAGACAAAAAAAGGACAAGATATTTACTGTAAAATACATTGACAAACAAGCACTACCCCAAACAGAAAGGAGATTTTTCACACTATGTTTCTGCAGCTATGACAAAGGTGTGCAGCTTTTTGTGGCTCTGGCTGTAAATACTTCAATAAAGCAACAACAGTTTAAAGACTTTCTTTTTCCTATTTGCTTTTAAAATATCCTTTAGTTATTTCAATGCTTTCCTTTACACAGAAGTAACACATACAGCTTTGGCCACAATAACTTCTAGAAGACTTTAAATGTTCCTGTGTCTCAGGTGCTGAAATAATCCCTCAAAACACAATAAAAGCTCCAAAATCAAATGATCAAAATGAATGATCAAAAATGAAAATATCAGTCATCCTCACTGTTACATCTTCAGACCAAAAAAAACCCACCGAACCGAATCAGATTACGGGTCATACCTGCAGAATGCTGAACTCAGAACACTTCTCTGACAAGAAACGACTCCACATTTGAAGCACTTGTTGGTGGGGAGAGAAGTGGTTAAGGTTTTCCTTTAAAACAAAACCCCAACTTTACTCCTATAATTTTTCTCAAGTAACAAGTACTGAGGCAGAAGCATCCTCAAGAAACAAAGGGCATAGTGATCTAGCTAATAGTGTTGTGGTGACCTTTGAGACACTGACTAGTCTGTCAAGCACCAACTGAGATATATACAGCATAGTTAAGAGGAGGATGTTAATAACTGGCCAGTTAACAACTGGTCCAGAAACTGAACAGCCATTTCTGTCTTCAAAAGAGTATGAACTAAATTCACTGATCTTGAACAGCTGGAGCTTCTGAGTGCCACCAGTTAAGAAAGCCTTCTACTTCACAGGACACGATCCAAGGATTATGTTGAATACATGGCACTTCTCATCTTAAATTCCTCCTGAATTTTGGAAAACTAAAATCAAAGAAGCGCTGTACCATGAATCACCTTTACTATCAGCAAGATCACCTCTGCTGCTGACAGGGATCGTGAATACAGTGAAATTCCTAGGAAACACAGGACTCTTGCCTAACAGAACTGAAAGACATGCATTAAAGGCATCTTAGTTTTCTCTAAAAATATTAATTCTACTTGGTATAGGACATGCAGCACCAGCATCCTGATTCAGCATCCTCAGATGTTAATCCTGCAACCCCTTTCACACTGCTGGATGAGAAGTAGATATGACAGCAAATAATGGTTCAGAAGAACTACTTGCTGCTAAACTGGAAAGCTCTTTTCCTTACTGCCTACAGTAAAACAGCCCATTAAGAGTTGCTTTTTGATTAAAAACAAGTAAGTAATTTCAACCATGGCAAAGTGACATGTTTTAAGTTGACGTTTTGTTAAGGATGAGTACCCTGTGAAACTCATAAAAGAGTGAAGAGATTCAGTGGAACATTAAGATTTACTATATATACTCAATGCCACTGTCACTCCTGCGCAAAACACGTCAACCCGGAAATAACTGACTCAACAGCCCTGAGGTTATTTAGAATAGAAAGTGAGATTTTTACATGTTTCACTTTGATGCCATGAGAGCAGCTGCATTAAGTTCTCTCAGTGGTTTTCAAAACCCAAATAAAATGCTTGCTCTCTGTTTTAAAAGTTACTGTGCAAATGCGTGCCACCCACCCAGTCTGTAATAGCTTACATTCACCATTTTCAGAAAAGATAAACACAGCAGAGAAGGAAATGATAATATAAAAACAGCCTGGCACGTGAAATGAGGAAAAGCATTGTAGACTATCTGGCAAGACAAGGCACACAAATGTTATTTTGTGAAAATTAATAGCATCTGAAATTATACTCCCATCCCAGTACTCTCCCCCTACCTCATGCCCAAATTAAAGGTATTTTATCTAATTCCCACTTGAGAGGTTGCTAAAAGTGGTAAGTCACAGCTGTGTTGACATTGAACTTCTTGAACACAGAATACCAACGTCACACTGACACACTCTGCAGATGCTTTGTTACAAGCAGCACCAGTCACTTGATTTGAAATACCTAACCTAGCTGTAAAACAAACTGTTAATCTCCAGCCTCTTCTCCAGTTAAAGTCTTCTTCACAGCTCTGGAAACACACCAACACCTTACTATGTTTATGCTAAACTTTATCTGCATTTTGATTGGAATTTGACAGTGACCAGTGGTTCAACTCAATGGTACCACAGACACTGCCGAGAACAGGCCCCACTTACTCATCTCTTTTAACTAGATGCTCTCTCTTTTTCTTCCCACAGAATTCTATAACACAGTGACCTTCAATTTAAAATACAACCTAATTAACTGCTGGTTCTGTTGAAAAATTTTGGTATAATGTTGATATCTGACTTGCCTGGAGAATTTAAATTATGAACAGACTTTTTTTTCCTTGTAACACAACAGACAAAAAAAGCACCAGACATCAAATTCTGCGCACAGCTAAACAATGCTTCTTTATAGCAGATATCAGTATTTGCTTTGATACACCTTGTTTCAGCAAACTGTATTCTCATAGCACTTTTCTTCAGTCAACAAAATTACAACTACCCACGTAGGTGAGTACTGTAACTGACTAGTATGGAAATAACAGTACTACTGCAACATCTGCACAGTAACTTCACTTCTGAAGACTGCAAGCATTTCATCCAGCTCCTGAAAAGTCTTTTAGAATTTGTGCTGGAGCTAGAAGCATTGGCTTCAACTACTTGCAAAAGCCAATGACCAAATTTAGTACTTTAATGATGACTTTAATAATCACAGCAACCTCTGAGGTTTTACTTTCACGAAGACAGATACTTTTCTAGACTACAGCTGTGTAACACGACAATGCTGAACTTCTGCCTCATGTTCTGACTAGTTTTATGATAGTAAATGACTCTCATACATAAAACACTGCAAAGCTCTAGCAGCAGTATGTTTCTCACAGAGCTGACCAGTAGCCATATTTCACCCCAGTCAGGAGGCAGGGACCTTGTTTCTCCAATCTGTATTACAATAAGCAGACTCAGAAGCCTGCACTGCAATTCAGCTAGCACTTTTAAAATTCTTACTTTGTTTTTTCAATATTTTAAACTATGGGGTTCTGTATGCTTTTGGAGCCATGGATGCCTACATATCTAGGTGCCAATTTCCATATATACATTATGGTAGAGGAAGAAAAAATATCCT
Organism: Numenius arquata; assembly: GCF_964106895.1. Classification (NCBI taxonomy): domain Eukaryota; kingdom Metazoa; phylum Chordata; class Aves; order Charadriiformes; family Scolopacidae; genus Numenius; species Numenius arquata. The sequence goes on from NC_133616.1 coordinate 36,151,554, forward strand.
GAATTCCAATCTAGAGAATACAAAGGAAAAGAGTCATATAAAAAAAATAATAAATTAATGAATTTATTTTATTTGGTACCATGGAACCAGTGACAGTTTTGCAGTTCTTTTCTATGAGTCTCTGAGAGCATAAATGCTTTAACAATGGGCATTATTCATAATTCAAAATGAGAGTCCTTACCAATCAATTGCATACTTAAAAATTTAAAAAGAAGTTATATACACTAGATACCTGAAATGAGTACAAACAATATCACAAAAATACATTTAAAGTAGGTAAAATAAGATAGAAGTATTTTTAAAGATTAAGTTATTTAGATCCCGGACCATTTTAAGGACTGCAGAGTTAGCTTCAAGAAAAATACTTTTCAAATGGACTACTATGATTTTCTATAGATATGTCCAGACTCTGTGTTACAGTGGTTACACAGATACATTATTCATGTACTTGATTCATAAAAAAATTATTTACAAGGATGCTGTATTATTGTAATGTGGATTTTTTTGCATGGAGGCTAGGGTGCGTTAATGACTAATTGAAAGGAGGAAGAGAGAAAGGGTTACAGGATTCATAAAAAGCATGTAGACGAGATTCAGACTGGCACACAGTGTGTGATAAAAATCAAATATGGAACATAATGAGACATATGGAAACATATCTTTTGTGCAGGGAAGGATGAATCACAAGTTCACAGCTGGAATTTATGTGGATTCTTATTTAGTGGAGCATCTGTAGCCACTGTTTAGCTACATTCCCACATCAACAACAAAACGGTGCCACAGAAGAGAACACATGCATCAAGCTCCAGCTGGTATCTGTGCCCACCACTCCTTTCTTTTCCCTGAAGCCACATTTAGTCAGTTTTCTTTTTACAGTTCATGGGTGTATAAACATGCATATGCAAGTCAGTGGATAGAATCAAAACGCCACACCTGACCACTGCTGAGTTTTGGAAGGGATGGGGATGTGGTATAGAAGGGGTAGGTTCAGAAAAAAACCCCAGTCATTTAAAATCAGTCTCACGTCTATAGCTTCACTTTATGCATTTTACATAATTACGTACTTCATGCACATTACATGTTAGAAAAGTTTTATTTCAGTTTGGTATCAATAAAAAGGCCTTTAAAAATGCAAATTGAAAAATCATAGAAAACATTATTTATATATGTCTATTTGGAGAAAACCAAATTTCAATTTCATAATTATAAAATTGCACATAATTTGGATTGATTTAACATTTTGAGATCTGAATTTAACTCCCCAACATTAGCAAAAAGCAAAATAAGAACATGGATAAAGATGTTATTTCATGTCTAAGCAACTTTCATGCACAAGATACAAAAATACCAACTACGGATGTTTAAAGTGAGATTGGTTTTGTTTTGGGGATTTGTGATGTTGTTTTACTTTTTAAGATCATTGCTGTCTATGCTATAAGTTAAATAATTTCCTTTCACTGCCTTCTGAAAGATGTCATTAATGAAGATACAGATTAATGAAACACATTTTTATGAAAGAATAAAATTGCATTTTAAAGTAAAAAAATGCCCAGCACTCAGTTAACAGGATTATTTTTTTAAAAACAGCTAGCTTATACCACAGTTTTGTTTAAATGTGTAATTAAAATTTTGAAGAATCTAGACTTTAAAGGGCATACTTCTACAAATATTGCATCATTTGAAACTAGAGTACAATGCTCCAATTCTTTAACCCCTTAACCAAGTTTTACTTCTGCAGTTATTTCTTCACTGAATATGTATTTTAGATATGCTTTACCATGGAATGAGTAAAACATTAATTACCTCTTCCTGAGGAAAGACTGTAGGAAAAACCCTCAGACCCTTTGATTATAGCCTATACTTGTATTGCTTTCAGTGAGAACAGGGCTAGGCACCCAAAATTAAAATTTTCTAGTGTTGTAAAGTATTGTTTTTCCACAGAAACCTTCTGTATCAGCAGAAGAGTTTGAGATACCTTGGTTTTGATGTGCAATAGTGTACTGACAGGCTATCTCAAACAAGCTTTCACATTGGGAAAAAACAGATAGAAATTATTTTAAATAAATTGTCAAGTAAGTCTGATGATGTCAGAAGTTCACAAACCATTTTTACTGCTGCCTGAACATTTTCCAAGTTCTTGGTTGTGTTCTAAAACCCAGCTTTTGCTTCTCTACTTAGATAATCAGACTGAGAAGCCACTAATGAAACTACCCTTATTAATAAGAAAATACACCAGGATGTATCTACTTCAATTCTCCCTCAATTTTTAGGGAAAAGAAAGCAAAAAACGCCACTTACAGTAAGTGCTATGCCAAAACTGGAGAAGTTGTATTTTCCTTGGAATGAAAATTCACTTATCATGACAGAAATTCTACATTTGTCAAATTCTCGTAAATAACATCTTAGAATGCTAAATACTAATTTAATACTACAGCTCATGCAACCAATTTTATTTTTTTAAGTATTTAAGGGAAGACAATGTCTTCAGAATGCTACATCAAAAGATAAAAAGAAAAGACATTTCCAAGTGAATTAAAATGTTCCAATTGTCTTTCTTATTTATCCCAGCAGAGAAAAATCAACATCTCAGTAGATTCCAGAGCAGTATTTCAGGAGGTCTTGCAAAATAGTGTAGTAATATTCTAGTTAGATTACTTTGTCTTTTGTTTTTAAAATTACTTTGTATTCTAGGAAAGAAGGAAGCAAAGTGGAAAGAAACTGGAAATTATACATGGCACAAGACAAACACAGTCAGCCACATACACTTTTTAATATAAAACAGCATTTACGATTCAACTATCACAAATCTAGTAGAAATCCAAGAATTGTATAAATGTAGAACACTGATAAGAAAATGTAATAAGTAAAATCTGTGATAATGACATCCCATACCAGACAGACAGACAGATGCCATACCTTATTTCTATATATGAACAAAAACATATATGGTGGTTGTTGAGGTTTTTTTTTTTTTCTAGCAGAAATGAAGTGATTGATAGCCTCCAGGTTAAAATTTATTTTATTTAAAATGATCTGATCATACTTTCTCATTCCCTCTCTCTCTTCCTCCCCACACTGAACTGAACTTTTGCATTGCATTAACAACGGACTGGTGGATAGGAGGATCTATTAAACTGAGTAACTCACTGCGTAAGGTACTTTTCTTGCAGTATGCTCCATCTGCATGAAGACAATGTTTGGGTGTGCTGTCTGCTGCTGCAACCAGTTCTCTCCCAGACATCAATGAAGCTGTGCATACATTTTATTTTTTTAATGCAAATTATGGCTTTAGAGAGGTCATGCCTCAACACCATTGAATTAATAAGCAGCCAATCTGTGATATAAAGAACATATTTATAATCATCAATCGCCTCTCAGATTATTACATTGTTTGCAGAACATTATAAAAACTGTTAAGTATCGAGCATTTCTTTATGGCATTCTGCATAAAGATGCAGCAAAGCATATTAACAAATCTCTTTCTGGGAAAGCTCGTATAGAGAGCACTTTTCCTGCTGTCTTGAAGGACACCAGCAGTTAAAGAGTGAGCTGTTTTATAAAACTGTTCAGACACCAATCTTCGAGTTACACTTGAGGGACATGGTGATTTAGAAAATGGAATTTTGTTTAAGGATTTGAGTGATTAAAAAAAAACGCACCCCACCCAAACCCTGAAAAAACTCCATAATAAATGACATTATTTAATCTTGAATGAAAAATAGAATCCTCATAATTTGTAGCACAAATGATAAAGTTCTTACGCAGCTGCTATGTTTTTTCCTGGTTTAGAAACAGTAAGCCAGAAGTTGTTTTTGCTTTTCATACCTGCTTTCCACAACCCCTTCTTCCGTGCATTCTAATTTAAAAGAAAAACTAATATTAGATAAAGCAACACGTAATTTGACAGCCTACCAGTTAAATTCTGACAGGGTCAATAAAATGAGAGCTTGCAGGAGTCCCAGATGAGGAACACTTTCATGAATGCCTCCATTGTGTAAACTCTCCGTATATCCTGCCTGCAAATGACAGTCATATGCCACCAGCTGCAGGAGGCATTCCAGCAATGTCAACTGCTGTGGGGCATTAAGGCAGGGTAGATGAGTTGGTACTTCTTTATATTTTTCCCTGGCTAGAGCAGGGGGCTGTCATGCTTAACTCATTTAAGTGTTGTTTTTCCAAAGACTAGGGGGTTTACTTAGAAATGTAAGAAAATATATAATTAAAGCCTTGCTAATGGAGCTCCTCATTTTAATAGTAGTTTTATTATATAAAGCCAGCTGGAAGTAATTATTTTTTTCCTTGCATACTCTTCATTAGTTTGTACCTCCCTCCTCCCCATGACATCTATTTCAGATGTTCTTATCAAATTTAAGTATTTTAAAAAGTAAACTGTCCAGGGAACAAACAGGCACTAAAAGTTATGATAGGAAATGTGAAAAGCCCAATGTCCACTATGCAGAAATACAGTTGCTACCACTTCTGCAGAGACTGCTTTCCTGTGAACTCCATTTTACAAATTGCCATAAAATTTAAGTTTAAGCTAATTCCTGCAAGAAAGAAAATAAATCCTTGGCACATTTTTAATTAAGAACTAAGTATGAACACAGTGATACAGGTTTGTGGTTTTAATTGTTTTTAAACAACTCACTGATGTCCAAGCTGATTAATTTTTGTCTACTAAGTCTCTGTAGAAAAAAGCGTTCAAGCATTCTGTAAGATTAATTTTCCCATTTTTCTTGATATTTATTTTGTCAAATAAACACAAAGCTCATATTTGAGATATAAGAATACAAATATACTGAAGGCTCCTTTTTAAATATTAGCAATACCTGGGTTAAGAAACTGTACAAAGCCGAGATCAAACTGAGATGCTTTTCAGCACCTTCCATGTGGTAAGCCAGGGCATCACACGTTTTTATCATGCTCTTGCTTACAGGCACGCTGAAATACAAAACACTGAACTCTTTGCATGTCATCACCTACATTCAGCCATCCTTGGAAGGGATGCTTCTCCTCTTTGCACCTCATCTCTTCCTGTGGTCCTTTATGATCAAGATTATTTTAATTATTCAATTACTACCAAGAAAAGTTTTTGTTTTTTTTTTAATACGTGTTCAGATTATATATACAGAGCAAGAAAAACTGTAGAGAAAGAAAAACGAGGAAAGGCATAAATAAATAAAGGATATCAATAATGATCTATCATAAAATGACATTTTTCCATTGTACTTCCGCAGGAGCCGTAACATCTCACAAGACATCCCTCTGAAAGCAGCAATAAAACTGCAGTACAGTATACAAGGTCTTGCATTCTGTGCAGGCAAAGGGCAATGAATATGCTAAAAGGAAATCAATCTGCATAAAAAAATCTGACAATAACATCTTCAGGTTTGTTTCGTGGGGTTTTTTGGTGTTTGGTTTTGTTGTTGTTTTTTTTCTTAATGAGAAAACAAAGAAGATAGAACACTTCGGGAAGGCAAATTTTTATGTAAACGAGAATAATTCCTTTCAAAATGCTACTTTATTGATTAAATTACCTTTTCTCCTACTCTATTGTTACTTTTCCTATGGAAAAGTTGGCAATTCCAGTTAGAAAGGAGTCTTGTAAATGTTTATCCTCCAATTTAATTTCATGTTGAATTACACTGCCCATGTTTCATTTTGAGATTTCTGGTGCAAAAAAATCAAAACATCAGAGGCAAACTGGGAACAACCACAATTTTGCATGGGATTCCAGGTAACCCATGAAAAAATGAGCTTTCGGTAACTTAAACATAAAATCATGCACAGGCCTGTAATGTCTAAAAGCTCATACCTGATCAGAGACTTAAACAGAGAACCTGTTTTAATTTCTGGACTGTGATAAAACAGTAAGCCAGGTTTAGATTTCTTTAAGAAAGTGCAATGCCTAATTTCTTTGTTTTAAATTATGTTCATCTTCCTAGTGTCTAAATAATAGAAGAGATTGAAATACACAGGAGCAACTTTCTTTACCACTGTAGAATCTCATCTTGCAAAATACCTGCACATTTAGCTTCATAAAAGTTACACAGGTACAGAAGGCTTACAGAATTGAGCTCCTAGCTACAGCTCACTCTGTAGGCTAATACACTGCTATCTGTAATTCTGTACCTAAACTATATGCTGTCCTTGATGCATGACAGGGCCTCCAATGACATGAATGGAAAACACATGCTCGGATCACAGTGAGGATATGATCCTTAATATTCTATTTTCCTCTCGTTGGTACACACCAAACATTGAGTTGTTAATCTGAAAAGAACTACATTGTATGACATTTTCATTCAAACTGTTCAAAGCCAGAAGTACTGCATTTTAAAGTTACCAATCTTTAAGAAATACACTATGGAATGCATGGAGAAAATACCTATGCAGAGAATCAGGTTATCTATCTCCTTCCCTAGAACTCTGGTTAAATAAAGTTTAAAAAGAACCATCACAAACAAACTGTGTTCATCAGGTGTGTCTCATTGTTCTCCGAGTTGTTAAAAATAACTGAGAAGAAGAAGAGCAATTACAGCTCTTTTCAACATTAGTCACAGTAGGTATCGCAAAAAAACAGAGACATTTACCACGCCACTCAATTTCTTCTATAAGGGGCATATTCCAAACCGCACAGGTAGGCAGACTGCAGCACTGATCTCTACTGATGTATTTGTGTTGTGGTCCACTTCCAAATAAACATCATCTCAAATACCACAGTAAGTTTACCTGCCAGTGACAGTACATTTAATCTTTAATGACAACCCCAGTATGAATTTTCTTACTTTCCATAAAGCTTCTTAAAGTATCACTTATTGTTGTTCGCTTTATCAGAAAAGCTTGCTGACTTCTGTGTTGTGCATGAGAAGGAATGGCAGGATCGTAATCGTGTCATTTTCTCTTCTGAACTCCCATGCTCCGTTAAGTGGCAGATGACACTCTCTCCTTTCCCTTGCACAAGTGCACAGACACGCATCATCAGTAGAGGATAGGGATGCAATGGCTTCCCAAGAGAGTCAGAATAGCATCAACGGTACATTGTTGGCAAGTTCACACCGATCAAAGCAATTCTGAGATGCTCACTCCCCGCCCGCCGAAAGAGATGGCCTCTCTATGACAGAATGTTGTGCGACACAGCCATACAAGTGGCACTGTTTTCTTTGTCAGTGAAGGAAAATCATTTAGAAGATAGTTTTTCAGTAAGGGAAAGGAGGCATTAGGGCATTACTATAATGAGTGGGGTGAGCAGTAACAAAGCAACAGATGCTTGTCCATAGGCTGATGTACAGTCTCTTGTTTTGGACATTTATTAGACAGACTGATGTTAAGCTAAAGAATGCATTTTGCCTCATTGACAAACTCTATATATAAACACGTAGACTTTAATAAAACTGCTTTTTAAGTTTAGCCCTTTCTACAGGCAGGGTGTGCAAAAAATAAATCCCTTGATTACAGTTTATCTGGATGCTGAAATTTTGTCATTATACTTTCTGAATTATAGTAAAAAGCTGCATTAATGATTCTCTTTCTGAACTAAAAGATTAAAAGACAGCAACAATGGAATTCTCCCTTTTTCCCCTCTTCTCTGTTTCAGCCTTCTCTTTTTTGAGCCAGTATGATTCATCACCTCCTGGGTATACTGGGAGCCCCAAGTTTGGAAATTCTTCTAAACTGCGAAGAACCATTAGTCTACAAGGCAAAGCCTTTTACAAAATCACAAGCACTATTGTTTGAGAAAAAAAAAAAAAAAAAAAAAACAACCCTGAGAAAAGAAAGCTATGCACAGCATATATATTCAACATTTCTAGTAAAAAGTAAAAGCTCTTTAAAGCTTTTGTTTCTGATTGTACTTTATGACGGCAGTTCTGTATCAGTGAACAGAGTGTTCCTTTGCAATCAGCACAGTGTCACAACGACCTGGCAAATGCGAATGCTTTCACTATCACTACAGTCCTTGCAATCTTGCCTCAGCTGTGACCCATTCACTTTTGCCCCAACTTCACTAAGATGCCTTACTCAGCATCTAATTAGTTAGGGAAGATTTGCCTTGGCTCTTAACCCTGACATAAGAGCAGGAGACTCTGCTGCTGTTATATACCAAATCTGTTCTGTCACTACATTAATCTAATCCCCATAAAACAATACATGAATAAGTAACTACTGAAATACAAAATAGAAAAATGGAAAATAGAAAAACTGTACATTTTAAACTGTTAAACACTAGGGGCTTATTGCACAATATATTTGACTGTGCTTTAATATATGCTTCAATGCTTCATGCAGATTTTACAGTTTTATGCATAGATATCTCAAAGTTAAGCAAAGATCTGACAGTGTTCTTAGCACATCATCAACTAAAACATACAATGGCACAAATATGTTCAAACACTGTATGTATATATGTGCAAAATTAAGATGTATACAGAGGAACGGGAAACATTGTGCTGTTCTAGTTCTCCTGCAAGTACTGAACACAGTATGAGAAGCTATTGAGGTTTTTTTTTATTTTTAATCATGTATTTTGCACATAGCCATGTATCTATCACTGCACATATTTTTATGTCTAGTGCTATATGACATACAAAACATCCTGAGCTTTTTTCATATACAATATTTTCTAATGCCTCTGTTCTGAGGCACATCAGAAGCAGCAAAATATTCTTGATGCAAATAATTTTAATTTGCTAAAAGGACATGAACCACTACAGGTCCAAACCAGGCTTTACCAAAATACCCAAAGAAATTAAAGCAAGTGTCTGAAATGAGACAATGTAAACTGATAAAGCTTCTGACTTCATACTAGCACATAAACTTATTCATGAAAAACAACAAAAAAAAAACCCCACCTGGGGTCAGCTAATCTTTAAAATGGTGAGATTAAAAAAAAAATAAAAAATGTTTGCTGATCATTACTGATAAAGGTGATTGTTAACTACCGTAAACAATACGGTAAAAATGCAAAATGTATTTTACCAATGTTAATCTTCCCTCCTAATGTTCATAATAAATGAATGTATGGAATTATAGCCTGTTGTCAAATTAAGTTTTAACTCTTTTTGCATGTACACCTATACTAAAAGAATAGTTATATGGTACAGTAAAACAGTTAATTACTTAATAAATGTTAAAATTGCATACAACCTCTATGACCAGCAACCCAGGAACATTTAAAAAGCTTTCACCTTCAATTCATTAGACATTACACTACACTCCTATTTTTAAATACTGGTTCAATAAACAGTTTACGTGCCTATGTCTACATCAATGTTAGGAACTATTAGATTGAAGAATACAAGTACAGCTCAAAACAGGCAGTGCACATTGTATACAGTTTAATATTTCTAGCAATATTAACGCATACTCTACATATTGTAAGTATTATTTAGTTTTCCTCGGAATAAGCATGCGTTTATTCAAGGAAAAAAAGTTGAATTTACTGTACCATATCTCTCATGAACAGACGTGTCTATATTAATATACATCATTGATTTAATTTTTAGTTTTCTTGGCTTCCCGCTCACCTATCTAGAAGTGATTTCTCTGGTGATAACTAACACATCATGCTAATGAGAGAATCTAATGTACAATAGAGAAATGTCACTACTAATAATATTTGCATGAAGTTAAATAAAGCAACTGTAAGAGAATGTCAGACAGTTGTTCTTTAATAAGATACAGTTACACAATGAAATTATGTTGTTAATTTTGTTACATCATTGAGTGAATCCTAAATTACTATATAATGACGCACAGATCCATTTATAATTCTGATATACTGCATTTTCACTCTCACATTATAAAAAAGCTTCTGGAAAGGCTATTACCTTTTTATCTGAAACAGATTAAACGTATTTCTTTCTTCACAAAAAGTATATGGCTCTGGCATTTTGTGTCACTGTGGGTTACAGCCATTTCTCTTTCAGTCTCATTTCTGAAATGACTTAAAAGTATTTTAGAACATTACAGCCCTTAAGGTAACTGGATGAAGAAAAATGACATTTCTTATTCTGACAAATGCACAAAACATTTATGAAAGCAGACAATCACAAAAGCCTGCTTTTTTTAATCAATCAAATCCAGACCTTCTTTTCTGCTGTTAACAACTCCTTGCCAGAACTAGAATGGGCAGTGGGTGCCCTGGACTTAACCAGATGAGCATGGAAGAGAAGCCAAGGGTTTCTGCTCATTCTCGACCTGTCACTGATCAAAGTGATCCAAAGAAGCACTCCTTTTTAAAAGTTAAGATTTATGCCCTTTGAGGTTATCAGACATTCCTCTGTATACAGAATGGGATGACCCCTTTCAAGCAAATCACACACTTTTACATGGACAAAAGGTGCATAGGCAAAACAATGCAGTCAAGTGGCCGTGTCATAAACTTCTCACAGGTAATTTAGGAGACTATTCCTCTTCTCCTCTCACTCCACCAAAATCTAAATTTGCTCTGGAATGTGGAGATGCCATTTTCTTGCACTCCCATTCTCTAAGAAAATAATTCAAAAATAAATACCATCATACTTGCTATTAATATTCCAAACCTGTATAATCAATCCTAATTTTTCTAAGACACATACAGTTCCTTGTCATAATGAAGTAGGTTTTCCTTTTATTCTGAGAAAAGTTATTCATTCAACAGTATGCAAATAGCAGTGCGGTGTGAGTTGAGAGGTAAGAGGAGGGAGGGATTGCAAGGTTTTGTTTTGTTCTAAATCATTCTTCTTGCCATGCTCCAATCTTTGTACTAAAAACCTGCTTGAGATTAAGTTACAACTCCAAGGAAAACTGATGGGGCTCGGGGTTTGTTTGCTTCTAAAAAACATGTGGAAAGCCAGCATTATACTTAGATATTTAAAAAAGAAATGTCTCTAACATTACTATGTATAGCTGGAAAAGTTTCATTAAACAGTTCTTTCAAACCATGCCAAACTTTGCTTGCAAGTTATGTACATTTCATAACTTCATGTTATTTGTACTCACGAAAACAATTTTTCTTAAAGCATAGGAAAAATTTTAAAAATACTTACATTTCCAGAAGTTGGATTGAAAATAATTAATGAATGAAAATAGGTAACAGAAAACAATATTCAAAATTTTAGTGATTTAAAAAGAAAGATTGGCACTAAGACACAAATTTGCAGCTGCACTTGCACACAGTCTGTGCTTATACAATGCGCGAGCTAGCAAGTTATAACAGCCTTAACAAACTAGAAATATAAGACAAAATATTATCCTTAAAGAGGAGAGAAATGCGTTTCGCAAAATAACTTACCCTCCTCTTAAAAGCATGATGAAAGCATATTTGGACTAAATATGTTTAGCATGTGATAAACAAACAAACAAAATATGACAAGGAGATTCACACAGTACATGAACGTGTTAAGTACAGACTTTTAAGAAATAAATCTGTTCAACATTACCACCTTTGCATTGCTACTGTGTGTGTATTCCAATGTAAGGATACACACTGATGCAGCATCTGCCACATATTTAGTCATTTAGTACGTTACTTCTCTCCTTCTATACAGAATACAACATGACCATGCATGTTCAATAATGTACAAGATACAGTTAATACTCAAGAATTAGCATATTTAAAATCTTAATTAAAAAAAAAAAAAGAAAACAGAAAACAGCCTAGCTTACATGCATAAATGTTTGGCTTGGTCTAATGAGATAGTTGTCTCAAATTATTTGACCCCCTTACACATTGTGATGCTCTTATTTAGTTTTGTTTCCTTTCTTTGTCAGTGTTGAACATTTTCTAGTATTCCAGAGACCACGGAGGCTAAATCTGTTGAAAAAGGTCTAATAGTAAACAGGCAATCTAATACTATGTGGTTCAATCGTCATTTATCAATTGATCGTTATCTGGATCTAGTTATGTTAACTCTTTTGTGGCTGAAATGGAAATAAGCTTCTCTCCACCCCAAAAAAATTAATCTCACTTCCAACTAAAAGAATGGAGCAGGTAATTTGAATAGCTGCTTTCCATGGTATTGCTCAACATCAATATAGCCAAATATGTTATGTATCACAGACATGCATACAGCTGATAAGGCTTGTAAGCAGTGCAGTAGCAGTTCACACTTTGCAGTGCCAAGCAGTGTTTTTGAAATGTGCATCTCTACCAGGAAATGAACTTTTTTACTTTCAAGAATGGGAAATTGAACAGAGTTGCTTATTTGCCTTATGTTGATCACATTCTATACCAGCGCACTGTATCAGCAGTAATCAGGGTCCCTCTACAGGATATATCAAAATATTCCTTATTCAAATGCCTTCATCCTGTCCTGAGCTATACTGCTTAAACTGTCGTCCACAGACAACCGCTATTGGTTGTTAACTATCTGCTTTGGAGTTTTTCTTGGCTTTAAAGTTTTTTTTTTAATAATTTACTGTTTTTTGGCCAGTATTTAGGCATGCTTTGTTACTGTAAACTATAAAAACCTAATTACTTTCCCTCTCTTTTCCTACAGTACAACGCCTCTCAGGTAAACGAGTTCATTCATCTTATGTCCAACATTAAATAAAAAGTCTAATATTAATATACAAATAATTTACTAAGTCCTCTTTTGGCTAACACAATATTTCAATTATTATCAGTCAGTGTCACACCATAATTGGAAACTAGTTTTCAGAAAGGCAAAACGTCCCCTAGTAG